>NC_056726.1:1513343800-1513388800 GCF_019279795.1 Protopterus annectens | reverse complement strand
CCTAGTAAGGTCATAAGGTCAGACCATAAATATGTCTCGTTTCAAGTAAAGATCAAACCTGGCACCCCTAAAGGAGTAAAAAAAAAAACTTAAAAATGTCTCCAAAGCAAACTATTGCATAGTAAGTGATGGTATAAAAAGTTTTGAAACCCCTGCCAACATAGACAATGTCTCCTTAGCAGAGGAAAACACATTTGCCCTATATAGCCACTTAAACTAATGATTTGTCTTAACTGTACATAACAGGAACAAAACCAGGCCTTCCTGAAAAAACAAGCCACCCTGATGTACTGTATGAATAAATAAATTATTCAACAAAAGAAAAAAACTGATATCTAAGAACAAAAGGGAGCTAAAACAATAGAGTAAGAATAGCCTTCACAGCTTGAACAAGCAAATCAGATATCTTGATAAGTCCTCTGAATCTACCTATGAGTCTAAATTAGCATCCCTAGCTAAAGACAATCACAAGGCATTCTTCTGTTATGTCTGTAACCAAAGAGGGAATGCCCAGCTGTGTGCTGAACTTATAGTAAACAGTACTATGCGCACTGAAGTTGAGGAAATTGCCAACTTGCTAGCTGACAGATTTGGTGATAACTTCACCCCCCTGTCCCCACCTGACATACTCCAAATTATTCTCAACACCAGTCCTCTACAGAATCTACAAAGAACAGGCCATAGAAACTGTCTCCATGGCCTAAAACACAGCCTCTACGGGATCAGATAACATCCCAGGCTGCCTATTCAACAACCCAAACAGGACCTAGCAGAACCCCTCCTCATTCTATTTAACCATAGCCCAAAAACTGGCTTTGTCCCAGCAGAGTGCAGAGCAGCAACAGTAATCCCCTTGCACAAAGAAGGTCCATCAACTGACCCTGGGAATTATCGTCACACAAGCCTAACCAGCATTATCTGCAAAGCCATGGAAATCATCATGGACCTTATCCACAAGGACATAGGTGACCTTCAAACTCTTGACCTAACCCAGTTTGGCTTTGTCAAGGGGATATCTTGCTTATTAAACCTGGTGGAGTTTTTTAAGAATGTCACCAAAGCCATGGAGAGGGCAGAACGGTACATACTGCCAATCTTGATTTAGCTAAGGCTTTTGGCACTGTCCCATATTCAGTATCATGGAGAAGCTCTCCCAGCTTGGGATCAACTCACACATGACCAGATGGACAGCAAACTGGCTCACTGACAGAATGCACACTGTTAAAGTTGGAGAGTCCAACTCCACCAACAGACCAGTTTTCCGCAAGGTACCACAAGGATCTGTACTGAGCCCTTAACTATTTGGAATCAATTTCTCTGAAGACCAGGTGAATAAAGGTAGATGGCCTGTGTTTGCAGATGGTTGCAAACTGAGCACAATCACAGAGTCCCCCAATGATGTTAACATATTACTGAAAGGGCCGATGCAGATAAATGATTGATGCCAAACACATGGACTAAAACTAAATGCAAAAAATGTCTCATTATCCCCTTTGGCAAAGAAGTAGCCCCTGCTAATTATGATATAGGTAGCACCCCTCTAAGCTCAAACTCAGTGGTGTGAGACTTGGGAACACCGGATGATAGCAATCTAAACTTTGATCACCATGTGTCCGTAGCAATATGAAAAGCATTCTACAATGCACATCTCATAAATATGGGCATCGTATCCAAGACCAGGGAGGTTATAGCTCCACTGTACTTGAACATTATCAGACCACTAATTAATTACAATGGTCCCTTCTCTATGTACCTCACCAGACATCAGCAGCAATTGGAGGGACCACAGAGGTTTCTTACCAAGAGAATCCAGGGCCTCCAAAACATAACATACATGGAAAGAATGAAAGCCCTGTCACTGTACTCTGTATCATATAAGCTTCTTGACAGGCAAGCCTGTGAATTGTCTACAGAGCAGTCTCAGACCCTACCCTAGTGGAATTGCTGCACATCCAAAAATCAAATGGGGCAAGAATAACTCACTCCAGAGATCTCAACCTAGCCTGTGACATCAACAGAACATGCTGAAGAGACAGATATATCTCCCAGTGATTACTGGTCCTCTGGAACAAGCTCCCACTCCATGTGAAGCAGAGCCTCTCAATGACCCTATGCAAGGGCAACTTTGACAAGTGGATGGGTGGCCATAAATTCATCCCAGGGTGGCACCTATATTCCTCATGGACAGGGGTAGTCAGTACTGACCACAGTATCACTCTGCAAACAATGGCTGTCTACATTTTGTCAGTAAACGTATGTGGGTTTTGACATGGCTAAGCTTGTAAAGGCCCCAGGGACATTAGCCTTGTAACTACCTTTGAACCTATAAAATATCCAGCAGGCCAAGAGTAAAGAGAAAGTTGAAGAGACTGCAGAACAGTTCTGTAATTGACTTCATAACAAAGCAGAATGTCAGTCTATAATTGGACTATAAACAACAAAAGTATGCCTCTGTGATAAACTGGATAACAATATAGGACAAATAGTATAAATGAAAAAAGAGTAATCCATTGCCATGAATGCCAGTACAATAAACTTATATTAAAGCACTATTAAAACTCTGCTATTTTTATAGTGTTTTAATGAAAGTTTATTATATTGGTATTCATGGCACCGGATTACTCTATAATTGGGATATAATGAAATCTTTGTCTTTTAGGCATTTTTTCACTTCTGAATGGATAGAGGATTGCAGATTAGGAACTTTAGTCTGTTAAGAAAGCATTTCAAAAGTTTAGTGACTATTAAAGAGAAGCTGTGAGCTGTGCACTGAAGGTAGTTTTAAGGAGCATGTGAGGTTGTGGGCAGAGGATCTGATAGCGAGACAGCAGGGAAGGAATGGGAAGAAAGTCCATGCTTATCATTTTAAATAGAAATGAACCATGAAGGAATTGACAGCTTTGCTCAACAGGCAGCCATTTGGCTTTGGAAATGGTCAGACAGTGGCGCTGTGTTTTGGAACAGGCTTAAGAACTGGTGGTCTGTTGCTGGTTTAGTTTATTTATTTACTTTTTGTTTGTTTGGGTTTTTTGTTTCTTTCTTTGTTGACTGTAGGCAGAATAGATAACTGGTAATGTGTATTTTTATTTGGGTAAATAAACTGTCCTTACTAGTGACTGCTGTACATTAAGGTTAGAGAAAATCTGAGATTTTCCTGGCCAAGAACAGAAGCATACCATCTTTTAGTTTAGTTTTGCTATGAGTGGTAAGTGGAACTTAATTGGAAGTCACACCAAACATATAGCTAATGAAAGTTGTCTGTTCATTCAGTAGGTTGTTGGCTGTTTTTAAATATTTCCCATTTGAAGGTGGCTGTAGAAAGCATTTTTGGTACTGAATTACATGGTACTAGTCTTTTTTTAATGTTTAAATTGAAAAGATTGTTCATTTTCAGTCCTGATGTTGTTTGGGACATAATCTAGATCTGTAGTTTGCCATTTTATTTGCATGTAATATAGTAGGTAGGGTGGCACAGTCACACAGCGGATAGCATTGTCGCCTTACAGCAACAGATTCCCTGATTCGATTCTCATCTGGGGTGACTTCTGTGCTGAGTCTGAATGCCCTCCCTGTGTTTACATTGGTTTCCTCTGGGTGCTCCATTTTCCTTCTACATTCCAGACATGCAATAGGTGGATTGGACACTCTATACTGGCAATCAGTGTCTGTGTGCATGAGAGTCTGTGTGGTGTGGAAGAAAGTACAGTTGTGTACACTTACCATAAATGTAGATGTTCGAGTATATTCATTGTTGCAGTCCTAGTATGGGTGATCCGGCTCCCGGTAGCCCTCAGTCAGCCCAAATACCAGAGTCCTTGGTATATGCCATCAGCTGCTGTCGGTTGTAAACTGATGTCAGAACTTCAGGTATAAAGGGAGGCGGCGCCATTTCCTCAGTTTTTCTTGCCTTAACTGTCAGGAGCCCCCAAAAGAAGGCCAATCCAGAAAGCAAACACCCTGGAAAAAAGCCATACAAAAAATAACATAAGTAGTCTGTGCCTTAGGAAAAAACGGGGAATGGAGGGTGGAAAACTAGGACTGCAAGACTGAATACACTCAAACATCTATATTTATGGTAAGTGTACACGACTGTACTATGTTCTTTGTGGTTCACTGTTGCAGTCCTAACATATGGGTTGATTCCCAAAGCCCAGGAAGAAAACAAAAGGGTGGAGGAGGAATCACAGATTAAGGATTGGTAAGGAGACCTTGCAAAACTGCAGAGGCAAAACCAGCCCTAGACTTAGAAAACAAAGATAGGTTGTAATGCTTCCAGAATGTCCTTAGTAGGCACACCTCTCAAAAAAGCTGCAGAGGTAGGGGCTGCTCTAGTAGAATGGGTCCTAATACCCTGGGGGGGGGGGATATTTCCATGCTGCAGGTAACAAAAATGAATACAATGAGCAATCCATTTGGAGATGGTTTATTTGGAAATAGCTTTACCCTGAGCCCGAGGAGCAAAACTAATCAACAACTGCTGAAACTTACGAAAGGGTTTAGTCCTATTTAAGTAAAATCTCAATTGTCTGTGTACATCAAGAGAGTGCAGAATCCTTTCCCCTTTATTCTGGGGGTTATTGAAGAATGTAGGCAGATGAATAGACTGGTTAAGGCATAAAGGAGGGATTAGTTCTCAGAGAAACCTGGTCTGTATGAAAAATAATGAAAGGTTCTACTGCCATTAAGGCTTGCAGCTCCAAAACCCTTCTGGTGGAAGTAATAGCCAAAAGAAAGGCAGTCTTCCATGAAAGGAACTTTAAGTCTGCAGAGGCAGCAGGTTCAAAGGGAGGAAAAGTAAGCATCTCCAGAACAAAATTAAGATCCCAAGCAGGAGTAGGAGCTCTTCTGGGAGGTCTAAGATTGTTAGCTCTCCTCAGGAACCGTTTCATCAAGGGGTGGGAAAAAATAGGTTGCTCAAAAGAACAGTGAGCCGAAATTGTTGAAGCATGAATCTTAACTGAAGAAAAGAAAAGTCCACCATTAAGCAGTCCTGCTAGGTAGTGAAGAATGAGAGAAAGAGAAGGATGAGAAGAGTCGTCTCCTTTAACCAGCATCCAAGAGCAAAATCTCTTCCATTTATCTGCATAGGATTCCTGGTGCTAGACCTCCTGGCCTCATGAAGAACTTCCACCACCTGTTGGGAAAGATTTAAAGTATTAGCCAGGCAGTTAAATGCAGTGTTTGAAGATGAGGATGAAGGAACTTTCCCCCGTCCTGAACCAACAGATCTGGTACCAGGGGAAGATGCCAAGGCTGAGCCTGTGAAAGGCTGTGAAGGAGGGGATACCAATGCTCCCTCGGCCCATCTGGAGCTATTAGAATAGCCTTTGGTTTTTCATTCCTTATCTTTAGCAGCACTCTGGGAAGAAGAGGCAGAGGGGGGAAGACATAAATTGAAAGCTGTGTCCATGGGAAGGACAAAGAGCCCACTTTCCATGCTTTGTTGTGAAACTCCCTGGTGCATAAGGTTGGAAGGAGATGACTGGTGTTAGAGGATAAAAGATCCACCTGAGGAATGCCCCAATGCTGAGTAATGTGATGGAAAATGATCTTGTTCAGTTGCCACTCGTGAAGATCCAGAACATGTTTGCTCAATTGATCTGCCAAGGAGTTTAGCCTCCATGGAAGATACTGGGCTATGAGATGTATGCCCATGGAAGCTGCTATGGACCACAGTCTCATGCTGTGTCTGCACAAAGGGTAAGAGTGAGTCCCCCCTGCTTGTTGATGTACCACATGACTGTGGTATTGTCTGTCCTGATCAGAAGAGTCCCAGGGTAGAGTAGGTCCTTGAAAGCCAGCAAGGCCTGCTGCACTGCCAACAATTCTTTTAAGTTTATGTGCAGATGAATCTGTTGAGTGCTCCAAGCCCCCTGTATATCCCTGCCTTCCAGATGAGCCCCCCCCCATGCATAATCAGAGGTGTCTGTGGTGAGAGTCTGGCTGGCAGGTGGTGGGTGGAAAGGAAGACCCTTGTTGTGAGAACAGGCTGTCGCCCACCAGAGAAACTCCAGTTGTAGACAGAGAATACGAGGAAGAATCAAGTCTAAGTCCTGTGTGTGTTGACACCAGAGATTCTTGAGGTACCACTGAAGTTTTCTCATGCACAGCCTTGCATATGGGACCATCAGAATACATGAAGCCATGAACCCCAGTGCTTGCAGGAATTGCCTTGCAGAGAGTTGGGTCATGCTTGCCAAGATCTTGAAATAAGACGACAGATCTTGCTGTTTGTCTTGAGCAAAGAATACCATCTGGGTGGCTGTATTCAGACTCGCTCCCAGGAAAACAATCTCCCTTGTAGGAACCAACTTTAACTTCTTCTCGTTGAGAGTGTAACCAAAAGAAGTTCATAGGTTGGTACTAGGCTATTGGCCCTAGGTCCTATACAAGCCTAGCCATAGCAATTCCCTGGCTATTTCTTCTCACACTATTTACTTCCTGGACCCCTGTCTAGTAGGGCGACTGACGTGATCCCCAGGGTGAATTTCCTTTATCCCATCCAATCTTCAACATTCCTTTTAAAGAGGGCCAAAAGAGGTGCTCTGCTTGACATGTATGGGCAGTCTATTCCAGAATCTGGGGAGTCTCTGTATCAGGAACCTATCCCTCCAGCATGTTTTGTTTATTGTGATGACAAGGTTTAGATCCTGGAGCGTGTGGCTCTGAGGGATTGGGATTTCTTTAAGTGTAGCATGTCCAACAGATGTACGTTAAGCAGAGATCGCTTCTGAGTAGACAATATGTGACAGAGTATAGCTGGAGTTTTTTAAGGTGGTCAGCATAGGACATCTGCTTTAGGCCTGTGATTCTTTTCGTGAGGTATTTCTGTGGCCTTTCCAGTTGTTGCAGGTGTCTTGAGAGGTACATTCCAAATGGGGCATTGTATTCTATAATGGGTCTAATGGGACAATGACCTCCTTTTTTCTGCATGAAAAGTCCTTAGTGATGAGGTGTGCCACAGTGAAGGATTTCCTGACTGTCGTGGCGATGTGGTTATCGAAGGTGAGACCACTGTCCACCTGTGTCCCTAAGTCTCTTATCACACTTTCGGTGTTTAGTGTACTGCCACCTATGTGGTAATTCATGGGTACATGTTTTTTCCCAAAGGGGATAACTATACATTTCTTGGCATTGAGCTTGAGCCCATGGCTCTGGCACCAAGCATCTGTTTCTGTAAGGCCCTTATGTAGAATATCCACATCATTTGGGGATTCAATAATGGCTCCCAGTTTTCAGTCATCTGTGAACTTTGTTAGCCAGAATCCCTTAGTATTGGCCTGTACTTCAGAGAAGTAGATGCCAAACAAGAGTGGTCCCAGGATTGAACCCTGAGGTACTCCACTTGTCACTTGTCTGGAGCTGGATTTGGAGTCAGCTATTTTTACAGTGTGGGTTCTGTCAGTAAGCCAGTTGGCAATCCATCGAATGACATAGGGATTAATGCTTAGTAAGTTTATCTATGTTTCCAGAGTAGGGGATGGTGTCAAAGGCCTTGGCGAGGTCCAGATAGGCTAAGTGGACCACAGTACCCACGTCCACGGCTCTGGAGACTGATTCAAAGAAGTCAATCAGGTTCAGGAGACAAGATTGGCCCTTCATGGATCCAAACTGGGTGGGGTCCAGTGTTTGAAGGTTCCCAATGTCTTTGTTTATAAGTTCCATGATAATACGTTCCATGGCCTTGCAGATCAGGCTCGTCAGACTGATGGGGCGGTAGTTCCTGGATCCAGGGTGGATCCCCCCTTGTGGAGTGGGATAACTGTAGCTGTGCGCCACTCAGTGGGCAAGAAGCCTGAGGTGAGGCTATGATTAAACATGACACTAAGGTGAGGTGCCAGTTCATTTTTTAGTTCATGTATTACACAGCCCAGGATGTTATCTGGTCCCATGGATGCTGTATTCTTAGCTTTGGATAGTGCATTTTTTTACCTGTCTGGCCATTATTACCGGAATTTGACAATCTTCTGGTATTGCAATGGGCCATTTAGGGGGTGAGAGGGGGGTGAAGTTGGCACTGAATCAATCTGCCAGGATATTGGCAATATCCTTGGGATCAGTATATTTAATTCCATTCTGTTGTAGCTCAGAGCAGATCTGAGCATTGCCATTTAGATTCTTGACATAGTTATAGAATGCCTTGTGGTTGTCTTTGGAATCTTTGGCAATTTTATTTTCCTAACTAGCTTTGGAGGATTTTACAAGGGATCTTTGCTTCTTACTGGGGCTGGTAAGGAGGTTTTTTGCATTCTGGGATTTTCCTTTTTTCTGCAACAGTTTCTTCCTTTTGTTGTAAAGTTTGTTTATGGAAGGGGACCACCAGATTGGCTTCATATTTTTGGAGGACAGCATCTTGGTTTTATTTGGGATGGCACGATTCATGCATGAGTGGATGTGCTCGTACAGTGCCTTAGTGTAGGACTCAGCAGTTGAACTTTCAGCTCCTGTCTGCATGGGTGTCATGAAGTTTGTCACTTCTGACTTGAGTAGCATGAAGTTGGCTTTAGAGAAGTTTTTTATGGAAGTCCAAATCCTTTTTTAACTGTTCTGGGGAGTTTGCTTGAATGAGACAGTCGTTCAGGTAAGGATAAATGTTCCTCTGCCTGCAAAAAGCAATGGCTGGTGCAAGGTACTTTGTGAAAACTCTGAAAGCAGTAGATAAGCCAAAGGGCAGCACAGAGAACAGGAAGTGTTGCTCCCCAGCCCTGAAACAAAGAAACTGCCTGCAACTTTCCCTTACTGGGATGTGCAGATAAGCCTCCTTGAGATCCAAAGTTACCAGCCATGAATCCTTGCCCAGCATTGGCAGTAAGTGTTGAAGAGTGAGCATCTTGAATTTGGGAATCACCAGAAAAGTGTTTAGAATAGACAGATCCAGAAGAGGGTGCCAGGTTCCCCCTTTTTTGGGTACCAGATAAAAGTCTTGAGTAAAAACCTAGGCCTGCCTGATTTGCAGGAGCTGGCTCTATAGCCCCTATAGTCAGTACAGAAGAAATTTGATTCTCTACCTCTGCCCTGAGAGTTCTGGGAATGTCTGGGTAACCTTGTAGAACAGGGAGGGTGTGAAAATAAAACTGGTAACCTTGGCTTACTATATTGAGTACCCATTTTTCATCTGTGATGGTTGACCATACCCCTGCGAACCTGGCTAACCTTCCCCCCAAAGGAAACCCTGGGCCCTTAGAGGTAGGCACAAGAAGGCCGGAGTCATTGAGAATGCTTGCTTTGGGAAGCTGGCTTAGAACTCCCTGATTAGCAGCAGAAGGATGCCATTTTTAGTCATTTGTGGGGCAGAAGCCTGCCCTCTGGAAGATCTTAAACCCCTAGGCCTAGAACAATGCTGCTTGCCAGGATCAGGGAAAGACCAGTTCTTGAAAGGATGTTGTTCTTCTTTCAGCTTTTCCCGGTTAGGGGTGGCCACAGCAGAACTGTGGTCTGCTAATGATTGGCAGTAAATTTTTTATGGGTGCCGAGGTGCCAGCTCGACACCCAACCTTCAGCGAAGGCACAATCATTCTACGCATGTCTTTCGAATGCCACTCGACCACGGGGAGAACATGAAGACTCCACACAGAAGGCGCTCCAGCCGAGAATCGAATGGGAGAACCTCTTGCTGTGAGGCAACAATGTTACCGCTGCACCACTGCAGCTTAATAATGCCTACTAAACCGAGAAGGCTGAACCTAAAGGAAATCTTTTGCAGCTTGCATAGATTTCACCTTATTCTCCAACTTTTTCAATACCTCCTCAGCCTTGTTACCAAAAAGGTTATCTTTGTGCAAACAAACATCCAGAAATTTAGATTTTACAGGTTCAGAAAAAGGCTGCTCTCTAAGCCAAGCACACCTTCTAATAACGGAAGCAGTGGCTGCTGCTGTGCAGGAAGCCTCCAAGGTGTCAAAACCACAATAAAGAGAATGCTTATTAACCAGAGTGGCAGAATTTAGTAAATCTTGTACGTATTTGTTCTCTGACATGGAAGGAATATCCCCAAGCTTAGACTTAACAGCCTCCAAAGTATGCTGTTGATACTTAAGCATGTGAAAAAGACAATTCACAGATCTGATGACAAGAGTTGAAGAGGTATAAACCTTTTTACCCCACCTGTCCAAGGCCCTAGACTCCTTAACAGAAGATACAGTGTTTTTAGCAATAGTAGCCTTAACACTCTTGGGACCTTGAGAAATAATCTCAGGATCAGCGCTAGGGTTTTGAAAAAGAAATTGATGAGAATCAGGAACCCTGTAATACCTATCAGGTTTTCTGGGAGCAGGAGGAACAGAATTAGGAGCTAAAACATTTTTCATGAAAATACCATCCACAACTTCCTAAACAGGAGGTATAGCCAGAGGTTTATGCTGTGGCAAATCTAAAAATTCCCTGATCCTCTTCTTAGACTGAGGGAAATCCTGACTTTCCCATTTAAAGTGCTCCCTAAGAGTAAGCAAAGTATTCCCAAAGGAAAAATCATATGGAGGGGAGGTAGAGGGGATAGAATCCTCAGCATCAGAATCCTCAAAGCCAGAAAAAAGTTGAGAATTTCCTTCCTCACCAGCAGAAATACTGGAAGCCTCAGAATCTGATTCAAGACAAAACATCAGGAGACAATTCCCCAGCCCTCTTGGAAGGGGGGGATGAGAACCCTTAATTAGGGTAAGAAGATCACCAGCCATCTTTACCAACTGGGAGTGTGGCACAGGAGAGGAGGCCGACACCTGCTTGTGGGCATATTTGCGGCTGAAAGGTTTACTACTAATCCGGAGGGACTCAGGAGGCCTAGCAACTGCAGAAGTCTGAGCTAAGGTAGTCGGTCTGGCTCTGGTCTCATGTTGAAGAGAAGAGGCTTCAAAAGCCGGTGCCTGCATAGCAGCTCCGGACCCATCTGACGTGGTGACAGGAGGAGGATCTGAAGACAAAATCGCAGCCTGTGGCATGGAGAACTCCATAAAGGTCTCAGCAGAGGCCTGTGGCTGAAATTCTGTGGACTGTAGGGGCTACGAAAGTGCCTCACTAGCTACCGCTGGGCCGACGAACAATTTCACTGGTGCGTCATCAGCAGCTTTAACCCTAGGCCTGTCGCCGTCCTTGTCCTTGCGTTTCCTAGGTATGTCCAAAGTCGTGAGACCAGAAGATGCCCGACACCGAAATGCTTATATAAAATCTTAGCTCTATGTCGTATGGTACGCGGGTTGAAGGAAGCACAGAGATCACATTTAGGGATGTTGTGCTCAAGGCCCAAACAAGTTATACAATAGGAATGAAAATCACGGTGCAGAATCTGTTTTCAACATGCAAGGCAGTTATTAACTTTATCTGACATTCGTTAAAGCAACGGGGTACTTATCTGAAGGCATCTTCACCTTGGTAGTCGGAATGCAGAAAGAAAGTAAACGGCCGACTGGCACTAGTGCCAATTGCATTTGCTTTGGGCTCCATGGCAAGAAAACTGAGGAAATGGCGTTGGCCGCCTCCCTTTATACGTGACATTCTGACATCAGTTAACAACCGACGGCAGCCGACGTCATATACCAAGTACTCTGGTATTCAAGCTAACGTAGGGTTAACAGGAGCCAGATAACCCATATGTTAGGACTGCAACAGTGAAACACAAAGAACATCTACAGTGGTAGGATAGCCAACTGGTAGTGTAAATGCTGGCTCTAGATGATTGTCACTGTTGAAGTGACACCCTGACCCCATGTGCAAAAATGGGATAAAAGGAGTTGTAGATGGACAGATGGTGGGTAGAAGATGCAAGTCAGACAGAAGATTATTCATAAAGACAGAGAATAACATTGGAGACAGTACAGACCATTCGGGTATGTCATTGATGAGACTGGTAGAAGAAGATAGTTGTGACTATATTTAGATCTTAAAGGTACTGTTTGATAAAATGTAGGAGGACTTGTAGGATTTTAGAAAGTATCTTTCTAAAATACTAGAGAAAATAAAACAAGCACAACTCATGGTACACCTAACACTAAACAATCTCCTCTCCCCTACCCAACATGGCTTCTGCCCTGGCCACAGCACCACGACTGCCCTTCTTTCCTTAGTTGAAACCATAAACCTCGAACATGACTCAGGCAAGCTCGTATCCACACTATTCCTAAATCTGTCAAAGGCCTTTGATATCATCTCACACACCCTACTTATATCCCAGCTCTCTACCCTACACCTCTATCCCACCACCATTGCCTGGTTTTCCAGCTATTTGTCCAACCACCAACAAGCTGTCCAATGGAAAACTTCAACCTCCCCCTTCCTTTCCACACCCACAGGTGTCCCACAAGGTTCTGTTCTTGGCCTTCTTCTCTTCAACCTATTCATTAACAACTTTCACCAATCCATCCCAGATTCATCTATCATCCAATATGAAGATGACTCAACAATCATCTGATCAGCCTTCTCTCCCTCCAAGCTCCTAGCAAAAACCCAACTAGCCTTCTCCAAAACAGAAAACTGGATGTAGTCTAAACATCTGGCACTAAATGCAAATAATACCAAACTAATGGCTTTTTCCCCTACCAAAATCTCTATTGACAAATCCACATTCACCATACAGAGCCAAAAAAACACCTTCCTTGAAATTGTTCTCAGCACCAAGCTTCTGGGCATCATTATTGATGAAGAACTAAAATCTGACACCCACATTCGTTCTGCAATCAAGAAAACCCACCAAAAGTTAGATCTTCTCTACAGGCCCAACCACTTCCTAAGCCCTTCTACCCATCAAACTCTTGCATCCACCTTCCTGCTCCCCTCCCCTATGTATGGTGCCCCTCTTTTCACCTATCCCCATCTTGGCCTTCAGTCCAAACGTGAATCCTACTACCACAAGATCTCCAAATTTGCAACTAATTCAAAAAACTCATCCCACCACTGGCACTCCCTCCTCACCCTCAACTGGCTTGAACTACCCAACTAACTCAGTTATCTACAACTCACCATTGCCCACAAGCTCATCTTTAAACCTGCCAACTGCCCAGCTCTCGTTACTTCCTTAAAACCTTACATACCCAACCGCTCACTCAGATACAAAAAAACAAAATCTCCTTCAGGTCCACAAACCTGCACAATCTCCTGGCAATCTACTGCTATCCCACTCCTTAGCTAAACAGTGGAACTCTCTCCCCACACACCTATGCAACCTACCTAACCATACAAATTTAAAATCTCAGCTACTCTCTCAACTTTCTTCCAAATGGGAATGCCCTTGCCACACTCCAACTTAACCGCCCCCCCCATTCCACCTTCACTGACTCATCCAACTACCTCTACTATTATGTCATCCCACCCAAACCAATCCCTCCCCTACCAAAAACTAATTTTCTCTCTAATATCTATTGTACTATACTCTCCAGTCTCAATTATACTTTTACTGTCTCCATGCATAATATTTTCCTAACCTACTAATGGCTAGTAGTTATATATTTTGAAATGTTAAACCTACAATTGAGTTTATAACAAAATATTCACTTTATGTAAATGTTGAAATTTCTGTATTGAATTATATATTTTCATTTTTGCAACATTGTGACAAGCCAGTTGCAAATATAATGGAGCTTATCTGTAAATGTTTAATTATCTGTATGAACTTTGTCTTTTTGTAACATGTAAAATGTAACTTGCAATTATTTTAGAGCTTTTCTCCCTGGGCCTTCACTGAAAACTGGTTCTTCTTGGCCCAGTGGACTTCCCCGGTCATCAAATTTTAAATAAAAAAAAAATAAATAAAAATAAAAAAAATAAATAAAGGACCAGCCAACAAATATGGGATTATTTACAATGATTGTGAATGAACAAGGTAAGAGATTATGATGTACTCAGTCAAAGGCCTTTGTGAGATCATGACACATTGCAAAAGTCAGTTTTTCTTTGTCCATACTGAGAAAAGTATCATCCATAATGTAGAACGTAACTGTCTAACTGAAAGCTTTCTGGTTTCGCTGGAGTGGAATGAAGACAGCATGTTTCAATATGTTTATCACGATTTTGTTGCATTGGTTAAGGGTATACATGTAGAGAAGATGAAGTCTATATGTTCATGACACAGATCTAGAAACGAAGGGCAACTATTTATTTAACATTTGTTTACAGGGAAAATCTGACTTGGAATTAGCCAGTTTTCAGCAGAGGCCCAGGAAGAAATGCTCCAGACACATTTTTATAATGTGGAAGGAAATAGGAGGACCCAGAGGAAACCCACATGAACGCAGGGAGGACATGCAGACTCTGTACACAAGGCACCCCAGCCAAGAACCAAACAGGAGAGCCTCTTGCTGTGAGGCAACAATGCAAACTGCTGCACCACGGCTGCACCACTGCGTTGTCGAGGAACATGAGGAGGTAGGGAACCATTTCGCGTTTGTTCTAATATTTTTTTTAATGTTTTTCATTTCAATAGAAGACGTGCACAAGAGTAATAAAGGGTCAGGGATCAGCAGAGCAGAGCAAGGGGATGGAACAGAATCTCTGTAGCTGGGGCACGCTGTTTAAATGTCATCTGGAAATAAAGGACCACAGGCTGTAAAAAGTAATCCATTACTAGATATACTGCGACTAGGACTTTAGCCAGTTGTCTGATTAACTGATTTACAGATTTGTTCCCATTTCAAGGTTTGTTTTCATTGCTGTAAGTTGGCTTTGTGTTAGCTGACAACATTTTATGATATGTTTCTTAAGGGAATGAACCAGTCTCTGGTTTCATTACTAGGGGATTGTTTCAACCACTGTTAGGCACATGCACTAATTGTACCAGAGGTTTAAGTTCTTTTGTAAAACAGTTTCTGAAATGATTTTAACTAAATGGACCACTGGTGAAGAATCTATCTTGTAGATGTGACCAATGAAGAGTCTAGCCAAAATGTACAATTATCCCACACCAGTGCATGGCTAAGTGACTTGCTCAGTCACACTGTAGGCAAATGGAGGTTGGGAGACTCAAACTCTGGACTATAGAAAGCAGCTCATTAAGAAACGCATAGCCTCAGTTCTCTGCCAGTTAGCTGGTAAGCTCTATTGTAGTATTTGAAGGATTTCTGTTGCTCACTGTAAGATACCAGTTTCTAGTTTAGTTTGGTCTGTCTTTTAGATTAAAAATCACTGTTCAGAGTTACAAAAATTTGATTTAGCCAGTGCTATAAGAATCACAAAAAATACTTCTAAGTACTGAAAAGAAAAAGGTTGCAGAGTGACTTAAGTTGTCTTAGCCATCTAGGAGTAAGTCTGTGGTCTTAGCCATCTAGGATTCCACATAGTAGCCTAAGCTATATTTTGGTTATATCTTTTTTCAACTGCATTTTTTTTGGCATTTATGACCATAAATAAATGTTACAAACTAAGCAACCATACTTAAGCAATGAGGATATAACAGAAAACTGGTATTAAGATTATGAAACAAGTAACAATGTAACAATGTACAATATTTACAAATCCCCTAGCATCTATATGTATCAGTAATGCATCTATATGTATCAGTAATGCATCCATATGTATCAGTAATGCATCTATATGTATCAGTAATGCATCCATATGTATCAGTAATGCATCTATATGTATCAGTAATGCATCCATATGTATCAGTAATGCATCCATATGTATTAGTAATGCATCTATATGTATCAGTAATGCATCCATATGTATCAGTAATGCATCTATATGTATCAGTAATGCAGCCATATGTATCAGTAATGCATCTATATGTATCAGTAATGCATCCATATGTATCAGTAATGCATCTATATGTATCAGTAATGCAGCCATATGTATTAGTAATGCATCCATATGTATCAGTAATGCATCCATATGTATCAGTAATGCATCCATATGTATCAGTAATGCAGCCATATGTATTAGTAATGCATCCATATGTATCAGTAATGCATCCATATGTATCAGTAATGCATCTATATGTATCAGTAATGCATCCATATGTATCAGTAATGCATCTATATGTATCAGTAATGCATCCATATGTATCAGTAATGCATCTATATGTATCAGTAATGCATCCATATGTATCAGTAATGCATCCATATGTATTAGTAATGCATCTATATGTATCAGTAATGCATCCATATGTATCAGTAATGCATCTATATGTATCAGTAATGCATCCATTTGTATCAGTAATGCATCCATATGTATCAGTAATGCATACCCATCTTGTTAATCGACTGTAAAGCAGTTAAACAGTCACATATGCAGTGTAAAAACATTCCACACAGATGGTGATTCACCAGATTGATTAACACCTTTGAAAGAGTACAGGATATTGTTTACATGTTTACATAAGCACGGGGTGAGCTGGCTGATTTGATCACTCCTTTTCACAATCTCGTTTTATTATGCTAGTGGTTACGCACTTCACCAGGAGTGCTTGTGTATGTGTGTGAAACCTTTTGTCCATTAGCACTTTCCATCACCTTTCATGCCTTTTACTTTCCCTGCCAAGTTGTAATGACATACCATCTACCCAGTAGATGCATTTGCTGCTCTTTTTATTTGGACCATCTATTACGTCTCTGCACAGCCTGCATTCCTTTCCTCATCTCCCCCATTTGTAGGTAACGCACTTTCGTGACTAGGGCCATCTACTTGCTCTTTTCTTCTTCATTGCAGTTATTTTGTGGTCCTGATATATCACGTGGGCCCTCCCCCTTTTAACTCTCAGCGATTTGTCCCCATAATGACAGCTGTTTGAGGTCCCGATATATCACGTGGGCCCTCCCCCTTTTAACTCTCAGCGATTTGTCCCCATAATGACAGCTGTTTGAGGTCCCGATATATCACGTGGGCCCTCCCCCTTTTAACTCTCAGCGATTTGTCCCCATAATGACAGCTGTTTGAGGTCCCGATATATCACGTGGGCCCTCCCCCTTTTAACTCTCAGCGATTTGTCCCCATAATGACAGCTGTTTGAGGTCCCGATATATCATGTGGGCCCTCCCCCTTTTAACTCTCAGTGATTTGTCCCAATAATGACAGCTGTTTGAGATCCCGATATATCACTTGGGCCCTCCCCCTTTTAACTCTCAGCGATTTGTCCCCATAATGACAGCTGTTTGAGGTCCCGATATATCACTTGGGCCCTCCCCCTTTTAACTCTCAGCGATTTGTCCCCATAATGACAGCTGTTTGAGGTCCCGATATATCACGTGGGCCCTCCCCCTTTTAACTCTCAGCGATTTGTCCCCATAATGACAGCTGTTTGAGGTCCCGATATATCGCGTGGGCCCTCCCCCTTTTAACTCTCAGCTATTTGTCCCCATAATGACAGCTGTTTGAGGTCCCGATATATTGCGTGGGCCCTCCCCCTTTTAACTCTCAGTGATTTGTCCCCATAATGACAGCTGTTTGAGGTCCCGATATATCACGTGGGCCCTCCCCCTTTTAACTCTCAGCGATTTCTCCCCATAATGACAGCTGTTTGAGGTCCTGATATATCATGTGGGCCCTCCCCCTTTTAACTCTCAGCTATTTGTCCCCATAATGACAGCTGTTTAGTAGCACTGGAAGTTCATGCATTTTACTTCCAAAAGAGATATAATGTGATTATACAAACCAATATTTTGTGACATCATACTCACTAATTAGTTCTTCTAATGATTTAGAATTTGTTGTGGCTCCCCCGCAACCTAATCGGTCTCACTCTGTGATCCCTTTACCAGTCCAATACTTTTGTGTGTGAGGTGATTTCCATCTTATTATTTGTGGGTGATGTCATATTATATTAGTAGGACCCATTCCCAGATATATACCCCTGAGTTTCAACAGGTATAAGTAGATCTCTAACATCCAGCTCTGCAATCAGAGGTGTATGATCTCTTGGGTCCATGCCCCCAACAGTGGGAACTGAGGCACCTATTCCCTGCCATAAAGATTTAGAACCTCAGATAATTTAAAAATGAGTGCATAGCTTGGTAAATACCGCAAGCCCAGCCCTCATATCTTCTGGTGATGTAAACCAATTGAGCTAGAAGCTATCGTTGTACTGGTTCCAGTGCATGTATCCTTGTACTGGTTCCAGTGCATGTAAAAATGAGCATGTTTTGCAGCTGAACAAGTTTGGGTGGCCCATTGGAAGTGTAATATTATGAACAATATAAACAATACGGGGCATAAGCATGGCACTGAGGACATGTCCTTGACCTGATATGGAAGAGAATAAATCTAACTTGTGCAAAACGTCTTCTGCTAACCTAGTAGTAAGTTGGTCAAAGTTGATATCAATGTTTTTTATCAAGTATTAAATATTTCTAGGCTTAAGTATTTGGGGTTTATAAAGGGTGGAATTGCAGATGAGATTTATATGAGTTACAACAGCTGGCCAGCTTCCAAAGTTTCAAGGCACTTTTCTCACACCCAAACTGTTAGTCAAGTAGAACAAAAAACAGGGGATTGAGTGCCAAGTCGGCACTCATTGGGCGGTGCAGTGGTGCAGTGGTTAATGTTGTCGCCTCACAGCAAGAGGTTCTCTGGTTTGATTCTCAGCTGAGGTGCCTTCTGTGTGGAGTTTGCATGTTCTCTCTGCGTTCACTTGGGTTTCCTCTGGGTACTCCAGTTTCCTCCCACATTCTAAAAGACATGCATCTGGAGCATCACTTCCTGGGCCTCCACTGAAAACAGGCTCTGTGGAACCTAGTCAGACTTTCCCGGTCAACAAATGTTAAATAATTTAAAAAAAAAAAAAAGTCCTTCAGAGCTTTCATGCTAACTCAGCGAGGAAAGCTAGAGCCCTGAAAACATCAGTGTTAGGAAAATAAACACAAATCTTCTCACCCTGTCAACAAAAACATACAAAAATGGAGGATAAAGGGAGGGTGGGAGTGTGTACTGCAGCAGTGATCATTTGAATATCTATAGTTATGGTCAGTTAACTTAAACAACTGTACTATGTTCATATTCATCACTGCTGCAGTATCCTTAGTTATATGGGGAGATTACTGTCAAAAAACCTGACTGGATGGAGGAAGGACAAAGGTTCAGAAGTCTCTGGAGAATGGTCCTCGCAAAGCCTGTGCTACACCTGGAGAAGGAATTGTCTGGAGGATCATGTTGTTGCTTCTGAAAGACTCTTCTAGAGTCCATCTCTTTCCAAAAAGCCACAGATGAAGCCAAGGCCCTAGTAGAATGAACCTTGACTCTGCTTGGAACTGCCTTACAGTGGGGCGTAGCATAAAACAACCATTTCAATACAGCATGCTTTGACCCATGTTGTCCTTTTCTTATTTTCATAAGGCATGAATAACAGATCAGTTTCTGAAAGCTTTAGTTCATTATTGCCACAGGTTAAACTGATACTAATATATCGATAATGCTTTGTGCCATAACTCTCTGCTGTACAAAACGTAATGTACTATTATCATAACTATGCCCACATCTATAATCCTTTACCTTTCTTCTGCCTCCTCCCCTCCTTCCTTTCATTGGGCTGCTCTAACTCTTTACTTATCTTCCTATGCCCTAGATTTTCAATAAGTCGTTATAGTAATAGATATTCTTAAGTAAAACCTGGCAATTTATGCATACTGATGATACTGCAATGCATACACTTCCCAGTATTAAAAAATATTTACATACAACTCATGTAAGTGTTATGTTTAATAACTTTCTGTAAATGATGTAACTAACGTCATGGACGTCTGAGTAATGGAACGGTTTGTCATGAATGAAACTGACTGTAAACGATGAAACAATGTAAATTATGTCCATGATGTCGGTATAATGGAGCTTTCCTCCCCCAGCCTGAAAGGGCACGGGTCAGTTAGACTTTCCTGGTAAACAAATTCCAGTAAACAAACACATAATAAATAATATCTAATTTGTTTGTGGGTATCTGAAATATAGAGTATCGTTTTTTCCCTTTTTTAGGTTTTTGAAAGAAGACAGAGAGCTGGGTAGCTTGTCTCAAAGTAAACGTGTATACCACTGTAGGCAAAAACTAAGGATTAGTTCTAAAGAAAATCTTATCTTTGTAGAAAATACGATAAGGCTGACAACATAAGAGCTTCCATCTCTAATATTCTTCTTGCAGGTCAGAACCATCAAAAAACTGCCATCTATGTAAGAAGCTCAAGTCAGCCTGATGCACTGGCTCAAATGGAACAAAGTCTTAACCTTCTTCAACACAAAATTTACATCCCAGTGACACGTCTTCTGTTTTCTAGGAAGTTTAGTATGCAACACCACTTTCAAAAACATTTTCACATGTGAATTTATTTATTTTATTTGTTATACATTTGTTGACCGGGATAGTCCAACTGGATGCATGTCCATTTTCAGCGGAGGCCTGGGGAGAGAAGCTCCAAAGGTAAGCAGATACAGCATTACATAATACCAGCATTATATATTATAAACAGACTATTTACAGAGATTACATAAGTAAGCAAGTTAAACAAGTTCCACAGGTTAGAGTTAATCCCGAGCACAAGTCAGGATTAAATTAAATTACACAGTAAACTGGTTAACAGATTTATACACATTCTAGAGAGAGTTAGCCAGGCTGAATGCATTAAAAGAAGGGAATCTATGGACAGACATGCTGAAACAGATGGCAGGAGCACCGTGATGGAAAAGTAAGATAGACTAGTACTTACCGAAGAACCTATGTCTTGTGTTTATGTTGTTCTACATTATTAGTGTAAGTTATTATCATATTGCCTAAGTTCCTTTATGGGTCATTTTAAACCTAGCCCATTTCTTTTTTTGTGCTCAAAATAACCTATCCCATTTGGTTATAGATTGGTCTTACCCATCTCATGGTCAATGATTATATTACCCCTAATGAGAATAGCTGGGATCACATCACATATGATGGCCTCTCTACCCTGGGCCAGTAATCAAGGAGCCTCAATCCTCACCACTGACACCGGTGAAATATGGTCACTAAAAACACAAATTAATTTACATAGTATTTTCAGACACAGCACTCCAGATCAAGCACAGTTTCCCCCAAGAGCACACAGAGAACACACTCCAGACCTAGAACTGGACTGTCTCTCTCTCTCTCCAGATCCCAAACAGACTCACTTTGGATTCACTGTGTCCCGGTTCCAAGTAGGTGACACACCCACACCTGGGTATTTGATTTTTACCCACACACACACACACACACACACACACACACACACACACACACACACACACACACACACACACACACACACACACACACACACACACACACACACACACACACACACACACACACACACACCTGGGAAAGGCTGTTACAGATTTACTAGCTGCAACCCTTCTGCCCAGACTATAAGGTAACCATGCTGCCTCCAGTCAACCACTCTTACAAGGGTGTCTAATTATACTAAATAAAATAAATACAAATATAAATGGAAGAGTGTAACCAAAGCAGCAAGTCTTTTCAGAGTGGCCATGGCATCACTAAAATAAGCACAAGTACTTTCAAGATGTTAAAGACCAGCCACAATGAGAGGTATACAAATATTTAATAATACATAATAAAATAGAAAAGATGAGAATGCCAAATACGATCCAAGTACGATAAACATCAGAGTTTTGGACACAGGAGAAATAAAAATAACACAGATGGACAGATTCAAACTGGTGCAGAAAAACAATACTTAACTAATCTCACTGTATTTCTTGACTGTCTAAAGAATAACTCTTAGCTAACTTACTTAAAATAGCAAGCCAAGATTAGATGCTGAGATGCTTACTTCCACCAGGCAAGGTGATGAGCTTCAAAAACTGAACAGAACTCAACTAACTCAACTAACTGTGATAACTGTCATAGATTGTTATATCAGTTTCCACAGAAAACAAAATAAAACAAACTGCTGTGAGATTTCCATCCTCTCACTGCTGGTTATGGAATGACATCACATTTATCACCTGACTCTAGTGTAGTACACACTCAACGCTTTGCTAAGATATGTTGCAGTATCTGAAAGCTGTAGAACAATTTCAAAAACTCCTACTCTTCCCTTCCAGAATTCTTTGTTTAAACATAAACATTTAATCAGTTGTAATATTAGTGTTGGTACATTTGTTTAACACAAGCCATCTATACAAGTTGGTGTGATAGTCAAATCACACAAAATGATTTACAAAACTCCAGTTAACTATGCTGGCATATGTTACATATACACTTTCCTATTGTCCCTGGCACAGGTGGCAAAACCTGACAACATCACACCATAGATAATGTGAGGGACCCATGCATGCTATAAAGCTACTACTAACAAGTTTTCTTGCCACATTTAATAGTTGCTTCATGTCCTCAGAAAATAGAGGCCTAAGAAATATTAAGACTCTATCATACAGCTGTGAGTTACAGCTGTTTAGAGTTGTGATGCATGAAATACCCCATTTCATGTGAGTAGATTCAGTCTGTGTGAGGAATTGTGTGGTAAGTTCCCTTGGCCATTTCCAACAACAGGGAACACCACTGTTGGTTGGGCTGCCATGATGATCTTTGGAGAGTCCTCTGAATCTTCAGAATGATGAATAACCCTGGGTATTAGTGAAAGCAGTGAAAAAGCAACACTCTACAAACATACACATAGTCATACTCACAGAGCTTACACTCTTCCCTTTCACCCTTTAAACCTTTTATCTTGCTGAAATATCTCGACTCTGCTTTGAATAACCTCCTCAAAACTCTCCATTACAGGCATTTACACCTCCCTAGAAATAACATCATTACCAATAAAGATTTTCTATATTGGGACACTTCAATTAACCCACAAGAAAATATAATTTTAGGTGATTTTAACACAGATAATATTAGGTGATTTTAACATAGACTGTTTATCATTAATAGTGACTCCCTCATAAATGATATCTATTGTTTCAGTCAAGTAATCATCTCTCCCACATTCTATATAAAATTTACAGACAAAGGCTCTATACTTGACTGAGCTTTCATTTCCACTGTATCTTGCTTTGGTTGCATCTCTACCACCATAAGTGACCACCTTTCTACATTTGTCATTAGAGACCTTCGCTCCACCCCTTGCCCAAATCTCACCACCTTAATGATGTACATAATCTCACTCACTTTCAAAAAGATACAGTTATCCATAACCTAAAACTCTATAAATGGCATAATCTAAAAAGATATCCCCCAGATGATGCTGTGATATATTTCATAAACCTTCCTCATTAACAAAATAGCCCACCTCAGAACAAAATTAGTAAAATCCATACCAGCCCCATGGCTGACAAAGTTTACAAAACTGCTAATAAAAAAAGAGATAAATCCAGGAAATCCTGGATCACAAACAAAACCGAAAACAATCTACAACTATTTTCCCAATTTAGAAATCAAACAATGTCTCATATAAAAATAGATAAAAGAAACAACTACTGACCTGCAGTCCAAAAACCTCAAAACACAAAGGCATTCTGGTCCACCATAAACCAAGTCCTCAAACCTGTCCATGCTGTCCAACCTGACCCAAAAGTGCCCAATAAAACTAACAACATTCCCACTCTTTTTCCCAGTGGCCAGACCAAAAAAAGCAACACCGCAAACACAACCCCCTTCTCACTTCAACTAGTCCCCATCTCTACTATAAAAAATGTCTATCAAATCTAAAACCCACTAACCTCACACCAGACAATATTTGAGTTGAGTATCTAAAAATGACTGCCAAAGCTATTGCGTACTCCTTGTCCATACTTATAAGCTGCTCTGTCTCTGAATCTGGGGTGGTGCAGTGGTGCCATGGTTAAAATTGCCACCTCACAGCAAGAGGTTCTTTGGTTCAGTTCTCAGCTGGGGTGCCTTCTGTGCAGAGTCTGCATGCCCTCCTTGCGTTCATGTGGATTTCCTCCATGTACTCTGGTTTCCTCCCACATTTCAAGGACATGCGATTGGAGCATTTCTCCCCAGGCATCTGCTTAAAATAGGCTCTTTCCTAGTCAGACTTTGCCAGTCAACACGTTAAATAAATAAATATGTTTCATTGCTATGGAACAAAGTATCACCCTACTTCTACACAAAGGGCTCAGAACTTGGAAATTTTCCCCTTATTGCCATCCTGTCTCATTTATCTCAAATCCTTGAAAAATGCATTCAGTTCCAACTGACCCAATATCTGACCCAATATAACCTCCGCTCCCCCTCCCAACATAGCGTCCATCCTCTTCACGGTACCAGAACTGCATTTCTTCACTTCACTAATACTGTTACTGAACAATTAGTATCAGCACTCTTCTTTAAAAATTGCGGTGGTGGTGCTGTGGTAGCGTTGTCACCTCACAGTTAGATGTTGCCCATTCGATTCTCAGTTAGAGCGTCTTCTGTGTGTCGACATGGGTGAATGGGCGTTCCTTCATTGAAAGTTGTGCGTTAGGCCCGGCAAGCCAGCACGTAAAAACCTACTGTCAATCATTAGTGGACCGGAGTTCTGCTGTGGTGACCCCTAACCGGGAAAAGCCGAAAGACACAAAGTATCAGCACTCTTCTATGATCTTTCCATAGACTCACAGAGCCTGGTCTTGCTAGGGTTGCCACCTTTTCAAATACCCAAAGTGGGACATTTTTTTATAGAAACCTGAGACTTTGCAGGACAAAACATACCCACGGCCAGTGCAAAGGACAGAAGTTCACTTTTTTGCTAAAATGAAAGCTTGTTTTCATAGCATTTACATTGCTTATGCTTTTCATATAATATTTATGTGTTTCAGATACAAAATAACTGTTTTATGCAACTATTTAAGAAAACATAAGAAATATATTTTGTCTTAAAATCTCAGGACATTTGCCATTTTTTATGTTTTTTCACAGGACACAACTGCCCAAAGTGGGATTGTCCCTCGGAGAGAGGGATAGGTGGCAACCCTATGAATAACCCATTACTTGGTTCCACTGCTATCTTTCAAGCAGAGCCCATGCTGTAAAATGGCATAGAGAATTCTCTCCTTTTCTCCCAGTTTCCAAAAGCTCCATTCTCAGGTCCATACTTTTCAATATCTTACAGATTCATAGACTGTTACCAGGTTAATGAACTAGGGTCCTTTCAAAGCCTAGCCAAGTTTTCAAGAAAGGATAATGACATCCTGTATCCAAATGGGCCATTGAGGAAGCTACCTCTGGCCATAAGGGACATGGGTGCTAGACCTGATGTAAATGTCCTATTCCCCATCCACTGGTCTAGGTTGCACTTAAACTGGGTAATAGATGAACTCAGCTTCACCTAGATGGAAAACCTGTTACACAGGAGGGGCAGTTAATGGGACACATATCTGCCTCCAGCATGTTTGGTTTAAGACAAAATTCAGCTCCGTAGACCTTGTATTGCTGGTACTGTTTGACTTAGAAATAATTAGGAGATTCATAAGTGTGGGGTTTGCATATACCTTCTAAGACAGCCATAGATCACCCCTCACAAATCTATAGGACACTGAGAAGAGGGAGAGGGCTTTAAGGCACTCTGGGTAAGGCAGGATTGTTACTCCTTGTATTCTTTTTCTAATGAACCTCTAAGGTCGTTCACGTTGCTGCACATGCCTGGTCAAGTACATACCGCAGACAGCACTGTACTCTAGGATTGGTCTGATAAGGGAAGAGTACAGTGGGATAATGACCTCTTTGGAGCTAGATGCAATGTCCTCAGTTATAAATTCTGCCACTTACAACGATTTCCTCACAGAGGGGCCACATCATGGTTCAAGGTAAGGCTACTGTCTACATATTCACCCAGATCTCTGACCACCTAATTGAATCTTAGGGGCTTATTATCAACATGGTCATTAACTGGGATGGTTGACTTCCCAAAGGGTACAATTATGCACTTCTTAGCATTAAGTTTAAGACCATGGCTTTGACACCATTTGTTAGTCAGAGATAGGCCTTCAGGAGAATGTTAGTGTCTGCAGGACATTTGATGATAATCCCAGGCTTGCAGTCATCTGCAAACTTAGTCAACCATAAACCTTCAGTATTTGCTTCCATTTCAGAGAAAAAGATGCCAAAAAGGAGTGGGCCCAGTATAGAGGCCTGAGGGACTCCACCAGTGATTGGCATCTTGGTGGAGGTGGCCTCACCTCTTTTGACCTCTTGGGTCCTATCAGTGAGCTAAACGGATATTCAATGAATGATAAAAGGGTTACTACCTAATTTAATGAGCTTGTCAGTAATGCCTGAGTGGGGTTTTGTATCAAAAGTGTTGGCCCGGTTGAGGTAATCTGTGTGCACAGTCTTGCCGTCATCCATTGCTTTGGTGACCCTCTCAAAGATTGACAGGTTACCTCTGTCCTTATTTATCATGTCCGTGATGATTCTTTCAATGACATTTACATACGAGGCTGCTTAGACATATGGGCCTGTAGTTACCTGGATCAGTGGTTGGACTTTCTTTGTGCAGATGAATGACTGTAACCATCTTCCATTCCTTGTGCACAAGACCTGACTGTAGGTTCCAGTTGAAAAGTGATTCAAGTGGACAAGAGAGACATTTCATGCTATTTAGTAAGCATCCTGGGATGTTATTGGGGTCCAGTGATGCAGAGTTTTTGACCTTGGAAAGTACATTGAAGACCTGTTCCATAGCAATAGTTGGGGGATTGTGGTATGTGGTATTTCCTTTGGACTAAGGGAGGGGGAGGGGTTGAGCTGAACCTGCCAGCTTAAAGGTTGGCAATGGCCGACGGTTCAATGTGGATGATGCCATTTGCAATGAGTTCTGTGCATTATTGTGTATCTCCTTTTAGGATACAGAAATAGCTGTAGAAAGTTTGGGGTTGTCCTTTGCCTGAAAAACTATTTATTTCTTCAAATTTAGTCTTTGAAGTATTAATTAATCCTCTTAGCTGTCAGTTTAGATTGGTCAAGGTTTTTTTTTTACTATGTTGTGGTTTGTTCCTCCTATGCTTAGCCAAGATTTTTTTTCTTTTGTTGTATAACCAGTTGATATTATTAATAATGTTTCTCAGGTCTCTATTTATCAGCCACAATAGTTCAGTATGCAGATGACTTTACCCGTTTATATAATTCCCCAAATCTTACCAGCTTACAGAAACTCACTCAAACATCCTTCTACTCCACTAAAGCCTAGTTAACAGAATCTCGACTTTTTCTCAACTCCAAAAAAGTAAACTTTTCCTAGTCACCCAAAATATCTCTCAGCAGAAACATCCTCCTTTAATATTGCCTCAACAAACAAAACCAACTTTGAATTTGTCACTCATACCAAACAGCTTGGCATCTGCATTAATGATAGCCTAACCAGAAACCACTTATATCTTCCATACTTCTTCTCCCAACGCTGCTCTACACCGCCCCAATTTTTAGTAACTTACATCTCACCCAACTAACAAAGCTTGAAGTGCTGTCACGAAGTAGCAATGTTTGCAGCAAACCATCCACACAGATCCCACCACTGCCTAGCAATAAAGGAACTGCATTGGTTTGAATTACCTCACTAGCTGACTTACTCCTAACGAGCTATGGTTCATAATTTCATTTACAAGCCAAGCAACTGCCCATCTCCACATAATCTCCTCATGGAAGAACAGACCTGGCTGGTGGACAACTGCCATTAACAGTCTTTACAATAAGAGGGAGAAATTGCTGTCTAAGACTAAGAGGGAGTGAGCCCTAAAGTGGAAACACTAAATCCTCAGCTTAAATAAGCAAACAGGATATCTTGTGAAATCCTCCAAAGCAAACTATGAATCCAAATTAGCTTCTTCAACTAAGGACAACCATAAGGAGTTCTTTAGTTACATCCGTAACCTAAAAGGAGAGGCCCAGATTTGCACCAAACTGGTAGTTAATGATGTCACATACACTGAGCCTGTGGACATTGCTAACCTGTTGAGTGGCAGGTTCTGTGAAAACTTCACTCCCCTGTCCTGCCACACGTACCCCATGACATCCCTACCACATGTTCCTACATTGTATCTCTAAAGAGCAGGTCATAAACTCCCTCTCTAAGGCCGATAATACGGCATTTTTGGGACCTGATAACATCCTAGGTTGTGTCCTACATGGGCTCCAACAAGAAACATCAACACCATTGGGCACTCTTTTCAATCACAGTCTAAGCGCCGGTTTCATACCAGCTGAATGGAGAACTGCCATCCTTATTCCCTTGCACAAAGGTGGTGCTTCCACTGACCCCAGGAGCTTTAGACCTATTAGCCTGACTAGCCTTATCTGCAAGGCCATGGAGCGAATCACCATGGACTATATCAACAAAGATATAAGTAATCTCAAAACACTTGACCCTACTCAGTTTGGATTTGTCAAAGGGAGATCATGCCTTTTAAACCTGTTGGACTTCTTCCAGAGAGTCACCAAGGCCCTGGACGAGAGGAAATCTGTACATTCAGCCTGCCTAAACTTAGCCAAGACATTTGACGCTATCTCCTACTCAGGCATCATTGACAAACCCACCCAGCTAAGAATAAGGGTCCAAATGGGGAGATGATAAAATCAACAAAAAGAGAGAAGTATTGCTGGAATTGAATTGATCCTCAAGTCTTGGTGAATACCTTCATGAGTTGGACCCTACTTTTCACAAAATCTCACCAAGATGACACCAATATAATGATTGTATTTTGCGTGGTATATATCACGGACAGAAGTAGGTTAAAAAATGAAGAAGATAGTGGGGTGCAAAAGTCCCAGGATGAAAAAGATGCCCAGTCCTGGAAGGTACACTGGTACCAGGACTGGAAAAAATGACAATGTAGAATCAATCCTCAAGATACAGAAATATTCCTACAATGGGGCTAAGCCAGGCCCATGGGGAGGATGTCCACCCTGTGTAGAAGGAAGTAGCAATCCACAAAAATTACAAAAACTGATAGGACAAAAAAGAGCCATACAGATGATAGAGTGGACTATTGAGGATAAGAAAGAAATTATATATTGTTACTATTATGCAAGAAGCCAAGAATTTCCAGACAAACATATACAAAAAGATTAAGAGAGAAATTAGAGGAAAGAAAAATACTTCCAGAAGAAAAACTGTCAGAAGCTTAAAATAAAATCTTGTGTTCATTAATGCAAAGGAACCATGAAAAAGATTGGGAGGGTGGCCTAATGGTTAAGGTGTTTGCCTTACAAACACAAGGTGCAGTGTTTGAGTCTCACAAGGGATAATTGGCTAGGCTTAAAATGGCTCGCAAGAGCAGTTAGCTTAGTACTAACCTATGAACCTATGAACCTATGAAACCTTGTGCCATTTGAAAAAAGAAGTGACTAAAAACAAAATTTAGAGACGTTTGAAGGGTATAAAAAGGAAATTTGGACATGCAAAAGAAAGAGAGATCTGACATGGTCTTTCCAGGCTTGATAGTTGTTGCTGAAGCACATACCAAGAGGAGAAAACGCTGAGAGAAGAAAGGAGCCACTTTTGAGATTTTAAGTATTTTCTTCTGATTTATTTCTTAGAAAAACTGCATTGCTGCCTACTTTTCAATGTTTTCTTGCTTGCAAAAGTTGATATCTGTGTTAGAAACAGTATTTAGAACATACCTAGAACCTGTTTATTGCATTTTTTGTGTTGCACTTAATTTAAAATAGTTTTTCCTTAAAACTGCATTTTACCTACCTCTGACTAGCACACACGTGTTGGGGTCATTTATTGCACTGTTCTGACTAGTTTGCTACTTGTGTGTCTCTGCTATCCTTAAGCAAAAACAAAAAAACTAAAAAATCTTGCTATTTTCCCACTTTCTATAATTTAAAAAAAAGTTCAGTTACAGAGTTGCTGTTCTGAACTGTTTGTAAGTTTCTTGGAGGCCAATGCTTACTTGGGCTAAAGGGAAGTCTCTGTTCACCAGTGGTAGTGGTTAACACTGAGCAGCCTGCCTGTCCCTGTAGGAGTGGTTACTGCCTAGAAGCTGTAGTTTTATTGGCCATTTTGGGTCAAACTCCTTGATCTCTCCCTCTCTTAAAACCCTGCAACTCTCTTTTTGCCCGGTCTTGCGTACAGAGCAGCGTCGGTTAGCTGGGTTATACTATTCCTGGCTCCACAAAGTGTGCGCTGCAAATTTTCCCTTAGAACTAGGCAAGCCTCAACTCAAGTGATTTAGATCAACTGCTGTTATTGCAGCACTTGCATAACCCAAATCAGCACTTGTCCAAATCTCCTAGACAGCACTATTACAATACAGCATAAGACCCGCGATTGTCCACAAGACAAGTGAAATTCACTTTTCCAAGCATGTCCAGAGGTCAGCTTCAGTTGTACTCTCCAGTTCATCTGGTGGAATTGGGCATCCTGAGGCAATGTCACAACTGCCTCATGTATACAGACAACCCTCTACTCTTACCTCTAGACACAAACACGTGTGAGAGATGCAAATACACAGCCAGACTGGAGGCTAAGCACTCTCAACCCATGACTGTAACAGACAGTCAAGAGGAGAAGAGACACACTAGCATCACACCACCAGTCACACATGTATCTACAAAACAAGCACCGGCAAAACATACACATAAATACACAAAAACATATTCGGAGGCACTAGGTACCAATCTGAAAAAGAAACAGTGCCTTCCAAAGCAGACAAGCAAGCAACCTGCACCCCCAAACACAAGCCAGAAAACACACAATTCACCTCAGCAGTGTGCCTCACGACAGCCCCTAAGATAAAACACCATACCCAACACGCTAGTAATAGGAGACTCTACAGTAAGGCACACAGATGTTCCACTCACCAGGCTGAACAAGGACAAGGTTACTGTCAGCTGCCTGTCGGGTGCTAGGATCCGCCACATAACACAGGCACTTAGGTCACTCCAGAACAAGTACAAGTATAATGCTGTCATTGTATATGTTGGTGTGAATGATCTAAGACGTACCTCCATGGACTACATGAAAAGAGACATTGAGGAGCTCTCTGATCATGTAGCCCAAGCTGGTATGACCCTGACCTTGAGTAGCATACTACCTTCACCTAGAATGATACCACAATACAAAGACAAAATGATCAGTTTCAACAATTGGCTAAGCTTCTGGTGTCATTCTAAGGGGGATCCAGTGTCTGCCTGGGATAACATGATAGACAAGCCTCGCTGTTTCCCCAGAGATGGTTTGCACCTGTCACCCCTAGGCTTTCGAATATTGGCCAAGTCTCTTGCCGTCCCCATAGTGTCTTTTTTAGGCAAGGCTCAAAGGACAAACCAACCACCATAACCAGCACAGGTAACCAAAAACTAAGGGTAATGCTATTCAACGCCAGAAGTCTCAACCTCAAATGCACGCACTCGAGGCACTCCTCAGTATGGATAAAATCAATGTTTGTGCAGTGACGGAAACCTGGTTCAAGGCTCCAGAGAGCACCCCAGCACTACCAGGTTCAATTTATATCATACCTTCCGGCCTCAGTTACCAGATCGCAGTACAAAGGGCGGAGGTGTATCTATATTCATCAAGAATACCCACATCTCCAGGTTAGTGGTGCAGCAAGATGCCCCAGAGATCATCCATGCGCAACTATCAGCAGACAAAACCACATTTCAAGTTGTAGCCTGTTATAGATCGCCCACCATGTCCCAAGATGCTCACTCAGCATTCCTTGAGGAATTGGAAAATATAAAGGTCCTACCCAACACCATCATTTTGGGTGATTTCAACTACCCTGGTATAGACTGGGTGAACTATCAAAGTTCTAACTCCTATGCCCAGCGGTTCATAGAATTTATAAATTCAAATGCCCTTGAACAACTGGTATGTTCTCCCACTAGAGGGCACTACATATTGGATTTAGTCATCACAAATATGGGCGCCCATTGTACCACACCTGTTATCACTCCCTCTCTGGTCAGATCAGACCACAAACTGATAACCCTAGATGTCCTCACCCCTCCACCTCCCCCAGTCAAAGAAACCATCATAAAAAACCTTTCCAAAACAAACTTCAAACTACTTGCATCCGAAGTGGAAAGCTTCACTATTCCCTTGCAGAAGGATAATGATATCCAGGATGCGGAATCCTACACCAAGGCACTTTATATACATCTTCAGGATTGCATGGACCGTGCTATCCCAAATAAAACCAAGACTCCTTCCTCAAGCAAGAAGAAACCAGTCTGGTGGACCCCGGCCATAAGCAAACTATACAATAAAAGGAGGAGACTTATACAAAAAAAGGCCAAATCTCAAGTAGTAAAATCATCCCTGATCAGCATTAGTAAGAAATTGAGGGCCCTCATCAAGTCAATTAAAGCCAATTTTGAAAAGAAAGTTGCCAAGGATGTCAAGCATAACCATAAGGCCTTCTATGGTTATGTCGAAAACCTAAATGGCAATGCTCAGGTCTCTTCTGAGCTAGTACAAAAAGGAACAAAATACACTGACCTCACTGACATTGCCAACATCTTGGCTGATAGGTTCAGTGCAAATTTCTCTCCCCTCTCACCACCTACAGGGCCTATTACTATTCCAGGGGATTGTATAACTCCAATTATTACTGATACATTGGTTGATAAGGCTTTATCTAAAGCTAAAAACATTGCCTCCATGGGACCAGATGGTGTCCTGGGCTGTGACATACGCGAGCCCCAAAATGAATTAACCCCGCATATGAATACCCTGTTCAGTCTCAGCCTCTCGATAGGATATGTGCCCATAGAATGGCGCACAGCAACGGTGGTTCCGCTGCACAAGGGTGGGCCCACAACCGACCCTGGGAACTACCGACCAATAAGCCTGACCAGTCTGATCTGTAAGGCAATGGAGCGAATCATTATGGAACTCATAAATGGAGAGATTGGGAACCTCCAAACACTTGACCCCACACAGTTCAGCTTCGTCAAGGGCAGATCATGCCTCCTGAACCTGGTGAACTTCTTTGAGACAGTTACTCAGGCTATAGATAAGGGAAAGAGGTACACATGGCTTACCTTGACCTTGATAAAGCATTTGACACCATTCCCCATTCGGGTATTATTGATAAACTCACCAACCTGGGCATAAACCCTTACATCACAAGATGGATCGCAAACTGGCTCTCAGACAGATCCCACAAAGTAAGAGTAGTGGGATCTATGTCCGAATCCAGACCAGTAATGAGCGGTGTGCCTCATGGCTCTGTCCTGGGGCCCCTCATGTTTGGCATATACTTTTCAGAAGTACAGGCAAGCACTGAAGGGCTGTGGCTGACCAAGTTTGCGGACAACTGCAAACTGGGTGCTATAATAAAGTCTCTGGCTGACATGGATATCCTCCAGAAGGGCCTTAATGAGACTGATGCATGGTGTCAAAGCCATGGTCTCAAGCTAAATGCTAAAAAATGCGTAGTAATCCCCTTTTGAAAAAACAGAGTACCCGCAAACTACCACATCGGAGGTAAGCCCCTGAAATCTGAAGAAGTAATAAGGGATCTAGGGACCCAAGTAGATAGTCAGCTTTCCTTTGATAACCATGTTGCCAAGGTGGTTAGAAAATCCTTCTATGTGACCCATCTGATCACGAAAGGGTTCGCATCAAGATCTAAGGATGTAGTGGTGCCCCTCTACTCTTCCCTCATCAGACCCATTGTTTTGTACAATGCACCAATTGGAATGTACATGGCTAGGCACCTCCAGCAGCTGGAGAGACCACAGAGGTACCTCACTAAGAGGATTACTGGCCTCAAACAGTTGCCCTATGCAGCACGATTGAAAAAACTAAGGCTTTTTTCTTTTGCATACCACATTCTCAGAGGCGATCTCTGTCTAACATACAGAGCTGTGTCCAACTCAGAACTGTTGAACATGCTCCATCTTAGCAAAACCAAATCTACTCGAGCTACACGCTCTAGGGCTATAAACCTCAGCACAACAATGAATAGAACATGCTGGAGGGATAGATTCTCTTCGCAAAGACTTCCCTTGCTATGGAACAAGGTCCTGATCTACATAAGACAGAGCCCCTTATGGATGGGTAACAGAAAGTTCACACCAGGGATCATACCAACAGCTCTACTAGATAGGGGCCAAGGATACTAGCTGCTAGATGAAGGGCCTAGGGAACTAACCAAATGGGGCGGTGAATACCGCACAACGTGGCTGGGCTAATATATGCCTTCGGGCAGATAGCCCAGCACCTACCTATGAACCTATATTTATGCAAAGGAAAAAGCCAAATAAATCAACACATAAAAGGCAGCCTGAAAGATATTTGAAGAGAAATATAGACAAAGGCATCCAGATATGAAACATTTCACAATAAAACAATAAGATCACAAAGAGGGAGTGTAGAACAGAAGATCAGTCAAGGAGAAGTTAAAAAATAGAAGCTAAAGTTATGGGACATTTGTGAAGTGAAGGATTCAGTGTAGAAAATCTAACAGGTTATATCACAGCATGATGGAGCAACTAATCCCTAACGTAAGGAGAAACAAGAGGAGCAGGAGACATCTGAAGAAGAAATACGGACATGGGAAAGAAAAAGAGATTAAATATGGTACAATATTTATGTAAAGGAGAAAGCAAAACTAATCATTGCAAAAAGAGCAGCACCAAAGATATTTGATGAGAAATACAGGCAAAGACATCCGGATAAGGAAAACTTTACAATACAGAAAATAATAAAACAAAGAGGAAAAGTAGAAAAAAGGATTTAGTAACGGATTGGTTAAAGAAACACAAACTGAAGGATTTAGTGTAAAAAAATGGACTCAGATAACAACACAACAGTTTAGAGCAAAGGGCACCCAAATTAAGCAGAAACCAATGGTAGCAGGAATCATCCAATCAGTTTACATATAAAATACTTTGGGGCTTCCCACAGGAAACTAGCACAAAGGTTCAGTTGGAGCAATACAGCAAGGGAAAGAACAGGAAACTGTAGCAACTCTGACATAGTCAATGTTGAGGAGTGATAGGCCAGTGAGTTCCCATATGACAGAGCAATGGATGACACAGGGCAAAACTGAAGAGTATTTGTCACAGGAAGATAATCTGGAACTTCCTGCCCACAGGAAATGGAGAACAAAGAATGTGCCCTCAGTTTAGAAGAAAACAATCTTAAGAAAATAGTTTCTTGATTTAATAGAGATGGATAGACATATTAATATCATAGGTTCATAGGTGTGTACTAGGTAATGGACCTGGAGGATTTACAAGCCTAGCCCATAGGATTACCCTGGCATCGTGCCACCTGACATTAGTTCCCAGTGCCTCTGTCGAGTAGAGCCACTGGAGTGATCCCCAGGGTGAACTTTCTATTTCCCATCCTTTCATCAAGATTTCTCTTGAAAAGGGCCAGTGAGGTGCTCTGCTTGACATGTATGGGAAGACTATTCCAGAGCATGGACAGTCTCTTGGTTATGAACCTGTCCCTCCAGCATGTTCTGTTGATTGTGGTAATGAGGTTGAGGTCTCTGAAGCGTATGGTGCGGAGGGATTGGGATTTCTACAGGTGTAACATTTCTAACAGGGCTGGGTCAGACATGGCTTTGTAAGTCAAGCAGAGATCATCTCTTAATAGACGATATGAGAGAGAAAAGCCGGAATTTACTTTATTGAGTCTGTCCATGTAGGGCATGTGTTTAAGACCTAGGATCCTCTTCCTGAGGTACTTTTGTGGCCTTTCCAGCTGTTGCACGTGTCTAGTGAGGTACATGCCAAATGGGGCATTACACTCGATGACTGGCCTAATGAGGGAAGAGTAGAGGGAGACAATGACCTCTTTCTTCCTGGATGCAGAACCCTTAGTAATGAGATGTGCCACATAGCAGGACTTTCTGACCACAGTGGCAATGTGGTGGTCGAAGGAGAGGTTGCTGTCAACCTGTCTCCCCAGATCTCTTATAATGCCTTCAGTGTTCAGTGAGCAACCACTATCAATGAAAGAAACAGACTGCAGAAGGTCAGTAAAACCCAAAAAGTTAGAAGTTTGATAAAACAAATGAATGCAGTAATTACGACTGTCCATAGAAATCCATGTGATATAAAAGAAGTAAACAGGGTATATTACTAATTAATAACTCATAAAGTTCTACCACAAGAACACGGGGTAGTGAGGGAAAGAAGGGGAGAAATCTAATACCATCATGGAAATATCGAATAGAGAAAACTATAAAGTAATTAAGACAAGAAGTGTCACTGTTAGAAGAATATAGAAGAGGGAACAGATCAACAAAAATACTAAGAAAGATAAATGTGATAAAAGCAATGCACAGTGTTAGAACAGACCAGGATCTATCATGCACTATCACAAATAAACTAAAAATATCAGCACAGGCAGAAAAACTTAGAAGACAGGCAGATAAATATAAAGGAAAAGTACAAAATAAACAATTTACTAATGAGACAAAAAAGTTTTATTGAGAATTGGAATACAAGGCAAAAGAAATTGAAACACCACCAAAAAAGAAGAAATAGATGCATTTTAGAGAAATATCTGTGAAAATCGTGAGAAACATAATAATTATGCTCTGGAATAGACTGCCCAAACATATCAAGCAGAGCACCTCACTGGCCCTCTTCAAGAGAAATCTTGATGAGTGGATGGGAAATAGAAAGTTCACCCCCCGGAGATCACTCTAGTGGCTCTACTCAACAGAGTCACTGGGAACTAACGTCAGGTGACACGATGCCAGGGCACTTCTATGGGCTAGGCTTGTAAAGGCTCCAGGGCCATTAGCTTAATACACACCTATGAACCTATAACCTATGAACCTATGAACCTATGATGCTAAATTGATAGAAGAAGTGAAAGAAAGAATTAGAAGTTCAAATATACAGGATATGAATTGGGATAAAGTAATGGCCAGAGAGAATGAAACAAAGTCAAGGAAACCCTTAAATGGAAATCTCCAGGTCCTGATCCAGTACCTAACTTCTGGCTAAAAGTATTAACATCTTTACATGAAGAATTAGCCATAAGTAAGAACTATTTATATGGGCACCCCAAGTAGACACCAACCTGGTTAACAACAGGGAAAAACAATGCTTCTACTTAAGAGTGAACCTGCAAGCTATTCTATAGACTATAAGCCAATAACCTGCCTTCCAACAACATATAAACTATACATTGGAAATTATGCCGACAGAAGGTTATAGTCATTTAAAAGAAAATCATGGGACTAGAACAAAAGGTTAACAAAAGTAAGTCATGTGGAAGAAAGGATTATTTGTTGTTAAATAAAGTCATAATGGAGAACTGTAGAAGGGGAATAAACTAAATATGGCATGAATAGATTACAAAAAGCATTTTACGGTATCCCACATTCATGGATAAAAGATTGCTTAAAAAATGTATAAGGTACATCCTACACTGATAAACTACATCACGGTGACTATGAAACAGTAGCAAGCCACTCTGCAGTCAAGCCATGATAAAGGAAAAATTATTGTTCCAGGTATAAAAATTCAAAGGGGGGATATTCCAGGGTGACTCTCTGTCACAGCTGCTTTTTTGCCTTGCCCTTAACCAATTAAGCTGTCAGTTTAACAGATTAGGCCATGGCTATAATTTGGCTCTCAAGGAGCAACAAAGTGTAAAGACTTCTCACCTTCTCTTTGTCAATGATTTAAAACTGTATCGTTCATCAGATGAGGAACTGAAAGCACAAATGTAAGCTGTCAAAACTTTTTCACATGATATAAGAATATCATTTGGTCTTGAGAAATGTGCCAAAGCAACCTTTAAAGCAGGATAGCTGCAGCACCAAGAAAACATCAGTTTGGGACAAGAATGTGATATAAAAGAACTTGAGCAAGAGGGAGTGTATAAATGTTTGGGAATTGATAAAGGATCAACAATAAGACATGAACAAATCTGAATAAAACTTAGTAAGGAATATTTTAGAAAATTAAATTAATCCTGAAAAGAGTGTTGACATCTAGGAACAAAGTTCGAGGTACAAACCAATTTGCTTTTTCTGTCCTAACTTACAATTTTGAAGTGAATGACTAGCCCCAAAAGGTGTTGGATAGATTAGACAGGAAAATAAGAAGGATGCTTTATGCTCATCAAATGATTTATAAAAATCAGTGCATACCAAGATTATATATTTCCTGTTTCAAAGGAGGTATGGGCCACCTTCAAATAGAATGCATCTATAGATCTGCAATCGTGGGACTGCATATGTCTGCTGGCCTCACAAGACTCAAACCTAGTGAAAGTTTAGAAACATGAGAATAAATCTATGCTGCCTTCCCTTCTCAGTCTAGTAGAAGCATACTGGCATCAAGCAGAAATGAAAATCAAACCTGAAGTAAATAAAAATCAGGCAGCAACTGAATATACCAAAAAACAAAAGAAAGAATATAATGTGAAGAATCAGATGAGAAGTCAAGAAATGTGGAAAATGAGCAAATAGAGTTGCAAATATAGAAAACTCCTGGAACTACCTCATTTTGATCAGGATCGGATGCAGAAATGGTTAAGGAGAGGCAAATCAATCTAAACCAAAAGATGAAAGCTTAATATTGGTGGCCCATGACAGTGGACTACATACACATTAGTTTACAAAGTCCATTGAACATTTTCTGTGGGAGAAACAGACAAATGTAGGTTTTGTAAAACAGAACTTGAAACAGTTGTACATCTTATTGCTGGTTGTGACATACTAATGGCAGATCAACTGTATACTGAAAGGCATAGTAATGTGGCAAGACTGTTACATTGGGGATTGCGTAAATATTATAATTTTGAAGTAGCTGAAAAACACTGGAAACATGATAAATAAAGCATCATAGAAAATCATGAAGTCTACATCACATGGGATCACCCATTGCCAACAGTTCAAAAGTTAGATATGAATAAACCAGATGTAGTGGCCCATGAACAGAAGACAAAAGTAGCATTGATCATTGAAATCACTACACCCAGTGACTACAAAGTCATAAAATACCAGGATTTGCAGGCAGAAATGAGAGCAATGTGGAAGAAAGATACCCAGACAGTTCCAATAGTAGCAGGAGCAATGGGTCTTACAAAAAAGAACATTCAATCGTATTTAGATATGTTAACAATACTTGTAAGTCTGTATGAATTTCAGAAGGAGTCATTACTGGGCACATTGCGGATGCTGCAAAGAGCACTTCTTGCTGACATCAACGATTGAAACAATACTAATTTCATGATCTTTAATTGTACTTTGACTTATGAATGGGGTCCATTCTTGTCATGGTATTAGAGACCCAAAAGATTTGGAGAAATTAAAACTAGGTATCAACCCTTTTGTCATTAGATGGGTCACCAACTGACTCACTGATAGAACACATGTAGTCAAAATAGGGGAATATACCTCCAACAGCAGACCTGTAACCAGTGGTGTTGCACAGGGATGAGTCCTGGGACCTCTACTGTTTGGAATCTATTTCTCTGAAGTACAAGCAAAAACTAATGGTCTGTGGCTAACAAAATTTGCTGATGGCTGCAAACTGGGAGCGGTCACAGAATCTCTAAATTATGTCAGTTTCTTTCAAGAGGGTCTTACACAAACAACTGATTGGTGCCAAAGTCATGGCCTTAAACTCAATGCAAAAAATGTATTATCATCCCTTTCGGTAAGAGTGATGTTCCTGCTAACTACCACATCAATAGCAACACCCTAGGTATGCACTCACTGGTGAGAGACCTGGGCACACAGATTGACAGCGACCTTAGATTTGATCACCATGTCTCCACAGTGGTAAGAAGGGCAGTCTATATTTCTCATCTCATAAGTAAGGGCCTAGCCTCCAGAAAAAAGAAGTTATAACCACCCTGTACTATTCCCTCATCAGACCAATAACTGAGTACAACATCTGTTTTAGTATGTACCTTTCAAAGAATGTGCAGCAATTGGAGAGACCACAAAGGTTCCTCACAAGGAAAATTCAAGGTCTTCAGCATCTGTCTTATGTTGTTCATCTGAAATCACTGTCACTTTATTCTGTTTCATACAGACTACTCAGAGGTGATCTCTGCCTTGCATATAAGGCAATCTCTGACCCAGCTTTATTGGAAATTCCGCACTTCCATAAATCAAATGGTACATGGGTTTTTCACTCTAAAGACCTAAACCTGGTGTGTGACATTAATAGAACCTGCTGGATGGACAGATTTGTCTCCCAGAGGTTACTAAACCTTTGGAACAGACTCCCACTTCATGTCAAACAGAGCACCTCATTGGCCCTCTTCAAACATAATCTAGATGATTGGACGGGTAACCATAAAGCCACCCCAGGGGGTTTCATCTATGCCCCTCTTGGACATGGGCATTAGATGCTGATCTTGGAAGTAAGGGTAGGATTTGGCTAGACTTGTAAGTGCCCTAGGGCCATTAGCCTTGTAACTTCCTATGGTTCTATGATCCTGTGATGTGTCTTAACCCTTATCCACCATTCCAAATCCAATAGGCTCCTACTATCTACTGATAAGATGCTAATCCTCATTAGTAAACCCAGAAGTACAGGAGGACACAGTTTTTTTTTCAAATTGTGCCACCAAATCTTGGAATTCTATTTCCCTCACTCTAAAACTGGAACAACACCACAGACCTTTTAAACTTCAACTAAAATCTCATCTTCTCAATCTCTGACTCTCGCCATGTACTATCCCTCTTTTCTTACCCTATATATACATACATACATACATACATACATCTGGCTCCTTTAGTCCTCATCAGATTTTTTGTCCCTGTTACCACTTACACAAACTCCGTTTCTGTCTCTCTTTGGTACATCACAAACAATCGACTCAACCTCTTTTCCTCATCTCTCTCCTCAAACAGAAAGTCACCCACTCTCAGCACCTACTGCCTTTCTTTTCTTTTCTTCCAATATCCTTCTAACATTTGTCAATCCGACCTTCCTTTTCCCTACTAAGTAGTACTGTTAGTATATAACAAGATATGCTATTTTTTTGTAAATCATATACAAATCATGGAATATATTTAAATATCTTTGCTTTAAACTCACTTATGATATTATCAATTGCAAATTGTTAAACATATTTCTGTCTTTAAAATTTATCGTACATCTTGCATTTTCTGTCCTCAAATTATACAGTATGTCTTGTACATCATGTCCTCCTATACATCGTGTATATTTACTTATCTGTATACCATGTACCCTGTTTACCTTTAATGACACTTTTTTCTTGAAACATTTTGTACATTTTAAACATCTCTTCATTTCTTGGAACTTTTCTCCCTGGGACTCCTCTGAAAAGGGGCTGCATGCCTAACTGGATATTCCCAGTCAATAAATGCAAATAATAAATAAATAAAATAAATACATACATACATAAATAACTAACTAAATAAATAAATAAATAGGAGTGTACCTATTCCAGACCTGTTTGTCTGGAATTTTAGAAAATAAATGTATCAAGTGATTGTCCGAGGCCTTCCCCACATTTGGTTCAAATTCAGGAAGACCACCTTATTCAGTTGCTGACGGTCTAGGCTTGTCCTGCTCAACTTGTCTGCCATAAAAATTTTATCTTAGGGGATATAAGATACCTGAAGATTGACATAGTACTGAACAGCTCTATCTCAGATGATCATGGCTAGTCAGCACAGAGGAAATCATCAATGCCATGAGACCTAGTATACTTAGCCATTCCCTTTTTGAGACTTTTGTTTGAGTGGAAAAAGTCAGGAATAGATCTCAATACAGATTTACATTTTCTTGTGGAAGAAAAGCTCTTTCATTGTGAGGAAAACAATCATGTATGCATGGGTTAAAGAAGACTTCCGGATTTTCTCCTGAAATCCCAATTTAGTTTAAAAACAAAAGATTCAGAACTGACCTCCCTCCAAGAAACTTCTTTCTTTGCCACCGCAGAAACCCTTGAATAAAATCCATCTCCTATCTTACAAGAAGGATGGACTGCATCTACAACCTCATGTTAGCACATGTTGAATTATAAGAGGGGAAGATGTTTGATCTCGTGGATGAGTGGGAATCCATTGTAAAAGTAGGAAGGAAGAGATGCCCACTATCATTTGTATCTATGAAGAATCACTTTTAGAGCCCATTTGTATGAAAATATCTATCATTAAGGAGATCAATAGAGGTTCAGATTTTTGTTTCATAGTTCATAGTTAAGTTAATAGGTATGCAGTCCAGGAGATGATTAAAGAGCCTAGGCCAGATTCCCAATTGCCCTGAGCACTGTTGAGTTAAGTGACTTCCTCTTAAAGACTTATCAGTATGGCAATGGGGAGGAGGGTTTTGAAGATAGTCATTCAGACTTGTATGACAGGCCATTATTTTAGGAGGGGTTCTCCTTTCTTCTTGAACCCTCACTGTCATTAATTTTTTAATGTCTGCTTATTTGTATTATTTTTTGTAAAATGTTATTGTAGTAGCATTAAACTCCTTTACAAACTTGAAGAAAGAATGAAAGATGGAAAAATGTGTGAAATCCCCTGAATCAGCTTGTCCCTCTAACCCCATTTTTTATAGGACCTCTGCAATAAATGGTCTAAAGACTACCTCTCTGTCTATTGGGGAATTCAGCATTTCAGATTTAACATCTTCAGGAAGGTTTACAATATGAACTCCAGCAAACCTCCTTAGAAGAGTCCCAGTAGGAGGTAGCCACTTCAGATATAAAAACAGTATCATTACACACAGATGTGTTTCCTCAGATGAGGGAAAATATGGCATAATGGTTCTCATATTCTCAAAACAGGCAGGAATAAACTTTAAGATATGAGCTTGATGACTGAGAAATCTAAAAATAAGTGTAACAGAAGAATATGTTTTTTTCCCTAAACCTATCTAAAGCTTTCCCATCCTCGTGAGATCTTTAACAACAGCTAGGTTTACCAAAGTGATCGGTGCTGGGTCTGATCTGGGGTTAGAATATAAAGATGTGTAATACTGAGGAACTTTATAAAATAATCAGCTTGCTTGGGGAGGGCAGACTAGCTGTCAGGCAAGTTACAAGCTGTAATAGACACAACCTTCAATGCTAGAGGAACAGGAGGAACAGGACCAAATACAGAAAATCACTGCTGCAGTAAAGTATATTTCTTAATAGACAATGGACATTTTATTTCCAGTGTAACAGTTGATTAATTGTGAAAATTGCTTCAGAAAAAGAAAATCCTACCAAGGGACTGTTAGAAGCCAAACATTCCTCAGAATCAGGAACCTAAGGAAAGAAAATCTGTGTCTTTTTCAATCATTTTGTGGCTGAAGATTATGAACCTCCTCATAAAATGAAGAATTCCCTTTTCTTTTCCAGGTAACTCCAGACCTTGAAGGGTCCAGAGCCAGAGCTACGCCCTGAGCAAAGCCCAATAAATTGCTCCTGTCCAGAGAAATTAATAGCAGAAAAGACATATGTCTAAAGTTTTTGTTTAATTTTGACAGGAATTTCTAAAGAAGCAGCACTACATTTGACAGGCAAAATAGCTCCACTGGAACAGTCATTCCAGTCTGTCTAGGGAGAGAAGAATTTCCTGCACTATCCCTGAAGACCAGCAATAATGGGTTTCTCTTACCCACCAAGAGCATTAATCCAGCCACAGAGAAAGTGTCTAACCCTCAAGGGAAACAAGGAAAAGGATGAATGGTCTAAGGAATCAGAAATGGTCACAGCAGAGTCAACTACCTACACCTGTGGCCCTGTAAAATGCTGAAATTCCAAAAGCTGCTTGGAATTTTTCCCCTTTTTATAGCTTGAAGGATGAAAAAAAGAGGAAGCTGAGATTTGTCTGATTCCTGGAGAAGTCTGACAGTAACAGAAGGTGAAACAGGCAAGCATTAAAAAAGTCAAAATTTCCACCAAAAATACAACGAGAAGACCTTTAAACACTTATTCTAGCTTCCAAAAGTAAAATAACACAATGTTTGCTAACAAAAATAGGTTTAAGTTAGTTTTAACAACTTTTCTTCACAAAAGTAAAAAGTAATGCTCCTGTTGAAAAGTTAATAAAAAGGCAATATACAAAAACACTTTTCCTGTTTGTATAACAGAAAAATCTCTTTTTTCTGTCATAAAAGTAAAAAAGTGGATGTTTTTTTTTCCTCCAAAAGAACTTATGTGGCCAGCAGTGGAGCTGCATTAGTTGATGAAAGCCCACAAGAGTAGTGTTCTTCAGAATCAGGGAAGCTCTGAATTGCTTGGAACCCAAACCACTTTTTTCCTCAGGTCTGCTCAAGCTAGTTAATGGTTTGGGTGCATGAAAGGTAACCATAACCTTTGGAATTTGGTCAATTGTTATAGCCTTAGGAGGATATAACCCATACAGCTAAGGTTACTGCAGAAGTGACCAATATGATGAATATGATGGGTGATTTGTAGTGCAGCTACAAGAAAAGCTGTCAGCACAGTTTGCATCACATTAAAGTCTTTCACATTGTAATGTCAATCGTGCAAGAGATAGCACACTCATGTTTGGTGCAGAAGGCTGTGGGTTCTATTCCCTTATCAGGTAGATTGATTGCTGACACTGTTGTGCAGTATAAGGGGAGGGGGCTGCACTCTTGAATGTGTTGTCCATTTGATGAGATGTTAAACAGGGCTTCATTTGCCTCAGTTGGATGTAAAGGATCCTATGGAAAAGAGAAAGATGAAGTTCCCTGATGTCCTGTACAAATTTCCCCTAGTAATAAAAATGCCATCTCAGGTCTCCCCTGAAACTCATTCAACAAATAATAAATAAAACACTATTTTAATTGTTGTTAAATTATCTGATTTTGGCATTATCCAGTCATTAAAAAGAATGTTTCAAAGCACTAATGATGAGACAGTGGCTAGTGATTGCTTATACACTTAGGAGAGCTCTTGGAATGAAGAAACACACAAACATGAATCACAACAATCTACTACATGAAAATGAACATGCCGTCCGTATGGACTACAGTTTTTCCTCCCACCGTCAGGGTCATATTATTCGTAGCCCCATTAATGTGTTTCACTCGGCTTATCCTTACCTTCTGCAGCATTCCTTTTCTGTTTCATTTACATTCATATGTACTTACTTTTTACAAGCCTAGCCAAAATTCTGATTTTCCCAGCAATGCCTTCTTAAGTGACTTGCTCATGGTCACACAGTAGGCAAATTAAGGTGGACTGATTCATGTCATGTACCTTTGGCAAAGAAAGCAGCTTATTA
>NC_056726.1:1513061300-1513341300 GCF_019279795.1 Protopterus annectens | reverse complement strand
CTTCTTTAATGTTATGGTTCCTCTTCTGTAATCATCATGGAATTTGAATGTGAAGCCATTTCTGCCTGCTGCATATGTAACAGGTAATACTCAAGGTGGAATACCGGAAAGGCTGATGTCTTCAAAGGTACGGTGGTTCTAGAAGTATCCGAAGCTGTCTCATCTTCAGAGATACCAGACAGTGAACAAATCAAAGAAAGTCCAGGTTGTTGACCAAAGCAAAGTCTTCCTCGGCAAGCTGTGATCTGACTACAGTGTAGTTCATTATAACAATAAAAGGGCAAAGATGCAAGCAAAAACAGCATTGCGGTAATATGAAGGGTGGGGAGGTAAACAGAGAAGACCTGCATGAGAGGATGACTGACGGACAAGAGGATAAATGGTCTATGGGGAAACCAACTAGAAGTTTATTTGGAGGGGCGTAGAAAAGATTGAGTAGGTAAAAAACTTAAATGTCAAAAGGAATAGAAAGTTAGTACAGCTCAAGCAATAAATAGCAAAAGTTTTAAAAATAAAGGAAAAATACAGAAAATGGAAGAAAAAAATGTGCCAGGGCAAGCAGGAATATGAGTATTTATTTATTTTATTTATTTATTTATTTATTTCCAGTTTGATGACCGGGGAGGTCCACTGGGCTCAGGGAGCCCGTTTTCAGTGGAGGCCCGGGGAGAAAAGCTCCACAAATCTAATTAGATACATTTTAAAATCAAAGTAAAACATACATAGTATAAAATACATAGTACATAATAAAAAGATCAAACAAAAGACACAAACAGTTTGATTCAATGTCAAAGTGATAAACAAACAGCAGAATGAAGAAATAGTTCAGAAGAAGAGAGTATATAGTATAGAAGTTGGCGGAAGTAATTTGCTATAAGAAACAAATTAATAATTAAGAGTGGGTTAGGAGAGGACAGGTTAAGAAGTAAGGAGAGGTTAGCCATGGGTAAGGAGAGAGGAGGGTTTGAGAGGCAAAGGAGGAAGAGAGCAGTTGCATTTCCTGTTAAGTAAGTAGTAGGAAAGAAGTTGAGATTTGAAGCTATTTGGGTGATTGCAGGTCCGTAGGCTGGAGGGAAGAGACTTCCATTTTTTTGCTAGGATACAGGATAAGAGTAGCTGGCCAGCTGGGCGCTTGGGTTTATGAATGGTCAGCAGGTTTTGGTGAGAGGATCTAAGAGGTCTGGGAGGGGAATATGGTTGCAGTATGTTGGATAGTGCGCGGCAGTTTGAGGGTTGGAATACTAATTTGTGTGCTGTGGTTAGTTGATGAAAGTCAAGTAGGTTGGGCAGTTCGAGCCAGATAAGGGAGAGAAGGGAATTGCAATGGTGTGAGGAGGATGTGACGCCTGTGGCAAATCGAGAAATGTTGTTGTAACATTGTAACATATCTGTAGTATGGAGGTAAGTGAGGAGGATAAGTTAGAGAACAGGGGAGAGCCATACATGAGAGAGGGAAGAAGATAGGTAGAGGCAAGAGTTAGCCTTGAGGAAGGAGAGAGGAAGAGGTTATTTCTGTAAAGTAGGCCAAGTTTTGTGTGTGCTTTTTTGATATTCTGCTGAATGTGGGAGTTAAATTTTAGCTGACTGTCTATGGTGACACCAAGAAGTTTGGCAGAGTGTACGATCTCTATTAGTGAGTTATTACGACTAGTGATGTGAAGGGAGTTTTCATCTAGAGGGGAAGATTTGGAGGGGGAGAATAGAAGGATCTTGGTTTTATTAGCGTTAAGAGAGAGGTGGTTTTGGAGCATCCAATCTTCAGTGGTAGAAAAGGCATTTTGGGTTAGAGATTGGAGCTCAGCTTGTTGGGGGCACTACAAATCAAAGTGGAATCATCAAGCGTATTGAACAATTTTAGAGTTGGGAATGGCTTTATGGAAGTCATTAATAAAGATGTTGAATAGCAGAGGACCAAGTATGGAACCTTGGGGTGCACCAGTGGGAGTAGGGAGGAAAGAGGAAGTGGCTTGGCCCCATTCTACAGAAAATATATTTACTTGGAATATGAGGTTCAGTTGAAGCTGCCTTGTGATCTATGTATAGGTTGCAGAACATGATACTAATATACACCCATCCTATATTTATTTCTTACTAGTTGAAGTCTCACAATAAACATTGTGTAAGCAATAAAAACCTCAGTCAGCTATGTAAAAAGCTGGGAATAAAAAATCTAGCAAATAGAATAAAGGAAAAGAAGATTTTCTTTAAGTGCCATGAGGAAATTGGGTGGCTAGAGGCAAAGATTAACTAGTTAGGGGGAGAAAGCACAGGAAGCAAGGATGGAGGACAGCTAACAGAGCTACTGAACAGCTTAAATGTCTCTGTGCTCATGAATGAGAAAAAGGGAAGCCCATGTCCGCATGGAATGAGAGTTAGCGGTGCAAAAGATTCAAAAGGCAGATGGGCAACAGGCCATGGGATGGTAGTGAACCTGAGAGAGGACACACCTCAATGAGCTGACAACTTACTGCACGAGTAACTAAAAATGAATGACTATATTTGATATTGTGTTGTGGTGGATTTAAAGGTGTTTATTGTGAGACTTCAACTAGTAAGAAATAAATATAGGATGGGTGTATATTAGTATCATGTTCTGCAAACTATACATAGACCACAAGGCAGCTTCAACTGAACCTCATATTCCAAGTAAATATATTTTCTGTAGTATTGCATGTTCAGTCACTGGGCTAGATACCTTGGGATACATGTAGAATATTGATTTGCATAACTGAGGGTTGTGCTTTGCCTCATAATTCTAAGAACTACATTAAATAAAGTAACCACATCACTGGCCCAGGCTTTATGCACCCAAATGACATACTGTTACACCAGTTATAAATCATTTGTTATGTGCTGTTGTTTAACACCAGATCTCTAGGTTATATAAGGTATAACATGACCAGTAGACTGGAGCAGCAGAATAATGTATTAAAAGAGCAACAGATGTAGTAAAAATGAACTCTGTCAGATCAGCACTATGTATATAAAGAGTGTGAATATGCTGCACGTACATTTGCCAAGCTGGAGTTTACAGAAGAAGGAAACATGGCAACACCATACAGCAGATGGTCATAGAGCAAAACCAGTCAAAGCCATATCCTATGCATCCTATAAACCATTATCAACAAAGACCAAAGAGGGCATGATGTCTTCAATAATAGAGTAGCCATGTTGCTTTTGGGGCACAGTGAGGAGCCATGATGCATCATAATAACTCATCCAGCTGGCTCAGTGAAACGCAGTCGTGTGAGTATAGTCCGGGAGTAGGACATTTACAGTATCACAGACAATAATTATTCACCTATAAATAAATCATTATATAAATTCATAAAACAGCAATAAACATCTTAAAATTCCTTAAAACATATATCATACTCATGAAAAAAAAAAAAAAATATATATATATATATATATATATATATATATATATATATATATATGAAGAATAATATGAATCCTCCTATCATAGACCTCATAGAAGGGTCCACAAACATGTGGATAACAATAGCTATAGAAATACCCCCAAATAAAATGTTCCTATCTGCATTGGAGTCTAACATTTAGGATGAGTTTGATAGGGACCTTATCGTTTAAACCCTTCCCGGCATCCACCCTCATTCTTATAATCCACCTTATTTCATTCAGTTCTGTCCTATTCCTGATGTCACCCATCCTCCCATCCAACCAAGTCTTTTCTATAACCAAAAATTTAAACTGATGCACACTGCCATTTTCATCTACATGTTTTGCTAAAGCACTGACTGTATTCATATTGCTTATATTCTATTGATGCTCTCATGCTGTCCTTTAACCATCTGCCAGTATTACCTATATAAAACAATTTACAGGCTGAACAGTGTTCCAGGTAAACCACATGCATCAAACAGCAAATGGCTCCTACTTTAAATTTGAATGTCCTCTGGATTAAAAAAAAACTGTCCACATGTAGCTATATATCCACATAAATTACATTTGGTACAAGTTATGGTGGCAAAAACACCCCCAGCACATCTATACACTTCATCATCCTTGGGATAACATAACCTCTTGAGAGATTTCATGTTCTTATAGACAAATATTGGACTGGTCCCCACCACTTCTGTAATCTGATCATCAGCCACCAATATTGGTCAAAATTTCTTGTAGATATCTAAGGCCGGTCTCACATTACTCGAATAAGGGACAGGCATCCTCACCATATTGCCTTCTTGGTTAATTTTATTTCTACCTAACCCTCTCTCACTTGCTTCAGTGAAATGTGGCCTGGCTTCTGTACTCTTCAACTCTTCCACCTGTTTTAAAGTGTTGCAAGCCTTTAGTTTGCTATAGCATCTGTTAACAAACTTATATTCAAGGTCCTTCAGTTCCTGTTTAAAATACATTCTCCTCTGCGCTTAACCTTAGCACTCTCATCCCTTGACCTCTCACTGTATTGTCAGATATATTTGGGGGGTGCATACTGCTATTCCTATGGCAGTCTTTTCTCTGCACCCTTGTGCTTACACTTCCATCTACATGTTTCACTACCTTCACATCTAAAATGTCTATCTCATTATAAGAGAAGCTCATTGTAAACCTCAAAAACGTGGTGGAGCTGTTAAAATAATCAAAAAAGGACCTCAAATCATCCACAGTACCTCCCCATATCAAAACAGATCTTCCACAAATCATCAATACAAACCTATGTAATTATTAACTGGCCCTTCGAAAGTTGCTTCTTCCTCTCATGCAGCCATTGCTATATTGGCGTAGCTGTTGGCACATGATGTGCCCAGCTACACCATCCTTCTGCAGGTAAATACCTCCCCCCCAAAAATGAACACATTATGTTCTAATACTATTTCCATTAGAAAACATAGCAAATCTATGAATTTATGATCAAAATTACTATGCCTCAGCAAACACTGCTGTAACAAAAATACACCCCTCTCATTAGGTATCTTGGTAAATAGGGACTGTACATCTAAGGTCACTAGCAATAAGTTCTCCATATTTCATGCATCCTTGCAAAATAGATATAAATGCTCAATGAACTGTTTGGAATGGGGGTATTTCTATAGCTGTTGCTGTCCACGTTTGTGGACCCTTTTTATGATGTCTATGAGAGGAGAGTTCATATTATTCATCATATATATATATATATATATATATATATATATATATATATATATATATATATATATATATATATATATATATATATATATATATATATATATATATATATATATATACTTTTTTCCCCCCATGTATCTTTAGATTGTTACATGGTCCTTATATGGTAAATATGCTTTAAGGAATTTTAAGATGTTTATTGTTGTTTTATGGCTTTATATAATGATTTTTTTGTTTTGTTTATATATCGGGAGTTCTATGTTGTATAATTATTCACCTATGTTCGAACCAGTCAGCCAGTTTGATAAAGCATAAATGTCTTGTGTTTCTAGCACTACACCTTACTCAATTTCTGTACCTACTAGTAATACATTTTCAAAATGCAAACATCAACAGCACACGACAGCGAAATAACGTCTCATATGTTGATGTCTGAATCCCATCTCTAAAAGAACAGACCATCTTGACATACTCACAAATATTTTATCAGCATTTCCAATTATTTGAAGCAGTTAAAAGTTCAACAGTTATTGAAAATGTTTGGTAAGTAAGTAAGTAAGGTGCTACTTATGCTTTAGAGCTTCTCAGAAATCAGTAATATTACAAATAAATACTCAAGAGATAAACACCACTCACCTTTTGGTTACAATGGCATACAAAATAAAATATAATAGCCCTTGTGAGAGCAGTGCTGAGGGTTACATTGGAATATCTGAAAGGGTGAATCATCACAACATTTTGTTCTCAACAGTTTCCGCTGTATTATTGCAGCTGTGTTTCAGTAAAACTCAGTAATGAGCATATGGAATAGAACACAAACATGGAAATTTTGAACTAATAGCTTTTCAAAGTATTTTCTAGTAAAAAATCCTTTGTGTTGTTTAGTACATTATGTTAGCTAAAGACTCAACCATCAATGGTAGAGACATTGTGTTCCAATGTACTTTAAGTTATGTTTTTGGACGACTCCTGATACTTGTTTATTACTCAAAGTGAATTATCTTGCAGATTTCAGTGAAAAATAAAACAAGAATAGATTTTAAACGACTTGCAACATTTACAGATTGTTGTCAGATACATAAAGAAACTTCCAGTAGCAATGGCTGCAGACGATCTTCTAATTCTGAAGGTCTTTCTTATCAAATACCTGCTGCTTAGCAGAAATCTAAATGTGAGGAATAAAATTATAGTTCAAACAGAAGAAGGGGAGGAAGGCGTGTGACCTGAATCCCGTATTACCGTACAGCATGCATTTTGAACAACTGACATTAAACACACTCTCTGGGGCTACTCACCAGTTGCATTTGCTGGACACTTGTTGTAAACTACCTCCCCAGCTGCAGTTTTCTTCCATGTCATTGGAGGAATGTGTTCATCTTTGCACATTTCATGCAGAGCTAAAAGTAATGGAAGAACAGAAGCAATTAGTGGCATAAAGAAGTTTGCAAATGAAACATTATAAATGCAGATGTGTCAGGTGGTTAACTTCATTTGAAACTATGCAATAGCAAAAAGGCCAAATAAGCCCTTACAAAATGGCATTTCTCATTTTGCCAGCATGCTGTCCACATTGCATGGTTTATCAGAATCAGAATCACATTTATTGGCCAAGTATGCACACATACAAGGAATTTGACTCCGGCTTCAATGACTCTCCAAGTAAGAATTACATAAACGACACACCTACAGCTACTAAGAACAAAGCAAATGACATACATACAAAATGTAAATATAAATATACATATACATATACATACAAGGAGCAAAGTACAACTCAGTGCAAGAAATACTGAAATAAACTCTGAAAGAAACAAGTATTAACAATATGTAAACAATACAGACAGCCTAAGCGACCACCTCCCAACTTTTATAATAAGACATTGTACATGTCAAGAAAAGCCCTCTGTTTACCAGACCATTAGAAACAAGAAAAACTTCAACCAAGCTACCTTTATTAAAGCAATAAAATCTTGTAACTGGGCTCCCCTTAAAAACCTCAACCTTAATGAAGCTGTACAATACTTCAACTCCACCTTCTTAGACATCCTAAAAGTACAGTTTTGTACCTACCATAAATGTAGATGTTCGAGTGTTCACACTGCTGCAGTCTTCACACTTGGTTATCCTGCCGTCAGGCAGACCCGCAGTCGGCCCGAGTTCCAAAGTCTTGGTCCGGCGTCGGTTGCTGTCACTTCTTCCCTGCCGTCAGTGCGCCAGGGGTATATAAGATGCAGCCAACGCCATTTTCTTCAGTTTTTCTTGCCCCAGATGTCAGGTGCCCCCAAGTCGGTAGGCAATACATATTGCTAATCAGAAATATACATATAAAATAAAAACAATACCTTCAGTTACCAGAAAATACACCCCAAAGGTTGTATAGGATAGAAAGGTATAGATAAGTCCAGCTATTTCAGAGGGGATGGAGGGAGGGTAACCTGGACTGCAGCAGTGTGAACACTCCAACATCTACCTTTATGGTAGGTACAAAACTGTACTATGTTCATCGTGTTACACTGCTGCAGTCATCACACTTGGGTAGAATCCCAAAGCTAAGGTTGGGTGGCTGGTCAATAAAGAGTTAGGATTGACTATGAGGCCCTGCAGAACTGTAGTGGCAAATCCTGATCTGGATTTAGAGTAAAGAGGCAGGTGGTAATGCTTGGTAAAGGTGTGCACTGAACTCCAAGTTGCAGCCTCCAAAATTTCCTTGGTAGGTATTCCTCTGAGAAAGGCTGTTGAAGTGGCTATTGCCCTGGTGGAATGTGGTCTGATGTTATTTGGGACTGATTTTCCATGCTGTGTGTAGGAGTACCGAATACAGCATCCTATCCATTTGGATATAGTCTGCTTTGAGATAGCCTTGCCCTGTGATCCTGAAGCATATACCACAAACAGTTGTTCGGTTTTCCTGACAGCTTTTGTTTTGTCCAAGTAGAAGTGTAGCTGCCTATGTATGTCCAAAGAATGCAGAAGTTTTTCCCCTTTATTCTGTGGGTTTGGATAAAAGGTTGGCAAATGGATGGTTTGGTTAAGAGCCACACTAGATACCACCTTTGGCATAAAGGAAGGGTTTGTCCTTAAAGATACCCTATCCTGATGAAAAATTATAAAAGGTTCCACTGCCATTAATGCCTGTAGCTCTGAGACTCTTTGTGCTGAAGTTACTGCCAGGAGCAGAGCTGTTTTCCATGACAAAAATTTTAGATCGGCTGTATTGGCTGGCTCAAAAGGTGGTAGGGTCAGTTTTTCCAAAACAAAATTGAGGTCCCAAGTTGGTGTTGGTGATCTCCGGGGCAGTCTTATGTTTTTAGCCCCTCTGAGGTACTGCTTTAGCAAGGGATGAGAGAATAAAGGAGGATCCGTGTTGTAATGTGCTGAAATGGCAGAGGCGTGGATCTTAATTGATGAGAAGGATAGGCCTCTGTCCAGCATCTCAGTTAAGTATTGTAAAATCTGAGGAATGTTTGGAACAAGAGGGTCAAGGCTTTGAGCCTGGTTCCAGGCGCAGAATCTCTTCCATTTTTCTGAGTAAGCTTTCCTGGTGCTAGGCCTCCTGGCCTCCAAAATGACATCCATAACAGCTTTAGAGAGAGGTGTTGCCTGTTTGGCTAATGTATCTGCCATGCAGCCAGGTTTAGGGTTTTGAGCTGACTATGCAGGATCTGATTGTTTTGTTGAGTTAGAAGGTGTGGAGTTTGAGGCAAAGTCCATGGTGGGCCCTGAGCCAAGTTCCTTAAGATAAGGTACCAGTGCTGGCATGGCCAGTCTGGAGCAATCAGGATCATTTGTGTTTTTTCTTGTCTGGCTTTTAGGAATACCTTTGAAAGGAGAGGCAGTGGTGGGAAGGCATAAACTTTTAGGTTTTTCCAGCTGAACAGAAGAGCATCCACTTTCCATGCTTGTTTGTGATAAGTCCTTGTGCAGAATTTTTGTAGTTGTCAATTCAGTGGGGAAGCAAAATGATCTATGTCTGGGCAACCCCATTTTTGGATTACCATGCTGAAGATCTGTGGATTCAATTTCCATTCATGAGGGTCCATGATATTTTTGCTTAGATTGTCTGCCAGAGTATTTTTCTTTCCTGGCAGGAATTGTGCTTGCAGGTGAACTTGGTACGTTAGAGCTGTGTTCCACAAGGTCATGGCTTGCCTGCATAGGGGATAAGAATGAGTGCCCTCTTGCTTGTTTATGTACCACATTACTGTAGTGTTGTCTGTCTTTAGTAATAGTTGTCCTGGATGTAGACGGTCCTTGACAGCTGTTAGGGCATTTTAAACAGCCAACATCTCTTTTTGATTGATGTGAAGATGCATCTGGTCTGTGGTCCACTTGCCCTGAATGCATTTTCCTGCCATGTGTGCTCCCCAGGCGTAATCCGAAGCATCTGTTGTTAGAGTTTTCCTGGCTGTGGGTTGAGTAAAAGGCTGACCCTTGTTTAGGTGACATGCCTGTGCCCACCATCGAAACTCCTGTTGTAGGCAGGGAATCATTGGTATTACTGCTTCTAAACTGTGAGAGTGTTGAGTCCAAACACTTTTTAGGTACCATTGTAATTTCCTCATATGCAGTCTGGCATATGGTATTAGTAGTATGCAGGATGCCATGAATCCCAGGGCCTGCAGAATTTTTCTTGCAGGGAGATGGGACTTTTTTGCCAGTAATTGAAAATATTGAGTTAGTTGAACTTGCTTGTCTGGCGTGAGGTAAGCCATCTGGGCCGTTGTATTTAAGCTGGCAGCCAGGAATGTAATCTGTTGTGAGGGCACTAGTTTTGACTTCTTTTTGTTTACTGTGTACCCTAGAGAAATTAGCAACCTTTTTACGAATGCCAGATGCTGTAGAAGAATATCCTTTGTCTCTGCTTGAATGAGGCAGCCGTCCAGGTATGGGTATATTTGAATTCCTTTTTGTCTGCAAAATGCAATTACTGGTGCCAGGCACTTTGTGAAGACCCTGAGTGCAGTAGATAAGCCAAAGGGCAGTGCAGAGAATTGGTAGTGCACTGTACCAGCTTTGAATCTGAGGTATCTTCTGCAATTTTGTCTGATAGGGACATGCAGGTATGCCTCTTTGAGATCCAGAGTAACAAGCCAAGCCTTCTTGCCCAGCATGGGTAGAAGCTGCTGTAATGTCAGCATTTTGAATTTCGGAATATCCGGGTAAGTATTCAGAATTGAAAGGTCTAGTATGGGCCTCCAGGCCTTGTCCTTTCTGGGGACCAGGAAGAGCCTTGAGTAAAATCCTTGTCCTTGCTCCTGTTGTGGTACTTTTTGCATAGTTCTCATGTCCATGAGGGCTGAAATTTGGTTTTGTGCCTCTGCCCATTGATTTTGTGGCAGGTCTGGCATTCCTTTTAGCCTTGGTAAAGTATGAAAGTGGAATCTGTAGCCTTGAGACACAATATTCAGAACCCATTTGTCTTGGGTGATTGTTTGCCAGTTTTGAGAAAAAAGTGCTAGTTTTCCCCCTAAGGGGGCTTCCAAAAGGGACATGCTTGGCATACAAAGAGGAACGTCATTGTGACTGTTTTCTGTAAGGTTGAGACTTGTCCTCACCTACTTTTGGGGTTAAGGTGCCCCACTGTCATTGTCTGTTTGAGCCTTGGGGTTGAGATCTGCCTCTTGGGCATCTGTATCTGCCTCTGTGTGGCCAGTCTGACACTGGAAAGGGCCAATTCTTTGTTGGCCGATTTCTGCTAAAGTGAGGTGGCTGTACCTGTACAAAATCCTTGACTGTTTGCATAGATTTAGCTTTATCCTCCATTTTCTTTAACAACTCTTCTGCCTTAACACCAAACAAAGTATCATGCTGTAAAGGAGCATCCAATAATTTTGCCTTAACATGATCAGGTAAACTCTGTTCTTTTAACCAAGCATGTCTTCGAATAACAGAACCTGTAACTGTGGCTCTACAAGAGGCCCCTAAAGAATCAAATCCACATTGCAGAATATGTTTTCCCACCTGTTCAACTGCATGCAATAAATCCTGCATTTCTTTACAATCAGGAGCTTCTGTGCTTGCAAGCATTTTCCGTTTTAACTGAGCCATTAAATATTGTTGGTACTTAAGCATGTGAAACTGGCAATTTAAAGCTCTTACTGCTAAAGTTGCAGACGTGTATACTTTCTTCCCCCATCTATCCAAAGCTCTGGAATCTCTGTCAGAGGGTACTGGATTTTTTGCAGTGGAAGCCTTAACCCCTTTTGGACCCTGGGAAATAGTTTCTGGATCAGCAGAAGGGTTTTTGTAAAGAAACTTGTGAGAGTCAGGGCCTCAGTAATAACTATCTGGCTTGGCTGGAGCAGGGGGCAAAGAGTCAGGAGATAGGCTGGATTCAGAGAACACATCATCCACAATATCTAGCACAGGTGGAATAGCCAGGGGCCTGTGCTGAGGCAATAAGAGGAAATCCCTGAGCCTTTTCTTGGATTCTGAGTAATCCTGATTTTCCCAATGGAAATGCTCCCTCATGGTATGTAAAGTTTCCCCAAAAGAATAATCCTCAGGAGTAGAGGCTGAAGGGATAGATTCTTCAGCATCAGAGTCCTCATAGGGGGGTAGAAAGTATCCCTGGTCTGAAGAGGAATCAGAGAAAATGGAAACCTGATCAGAGGAGTCATAGTCTGTATCCTGCCTAGGCCTTTTCTCAGGAGGGGGATGGGAACCCCTGATTAGAGTAATGAGGTCTTCGACCATTTTAAGCATCTCTTTCTTAGGCAAGGAGGACTGTCCAGAAGAATGCTGTACTTGTTTCTTTGTCTTTAATGGAACCTTTGTCTTGGCTGTTGTTTTAATGGTAAGCTGTGAAGGTCTGAAAATACCCTCAGAAGCTGATGCCTGCTGAGCAGCTCCAGACCCATCTGAGGGATTAGTTTCCATTGGCCAAATACCTTGAGTTTCCAGAGGCCTAGCTGTTTCCACATGGGAGTCAGAAGTGGCCTGTGGCTCTGAGGTAGCGGGTGTCAAGGGTTGCGAAAGCGCCTCACTGAGAACTGGCGAACCGGCGACTGGCCTAGAAGAGGTTTCGTCATCGGTTTTGGACCTCGGATGCCTGTCTTTATCCTTGTCTTTACGTTTTTTCGGTATTGAGGTTGTCGGCTGATCCGATGGCATAGTATAATTGAACCTTAGCCCAAAGTAGTGTAAAGCAAATTCAAAATGTCTTTTTATAGTGCGTTTGTTAAATCTAGCACAAAACCGACAACTAGTGACGTTGTGATCAGAGCCTAGGCATGGAATACAGTAAGAGTGGAAGTCCTTATGAGGTATTTGCTTCATACAAGAAATACAATTATTAACTTTTTCTGACATCAGTCTGAGGTAAGAAAAAAGTTTCCCCAATGGGGTACTTAGCTTTATTGAAGACTTTGCAAAAATAACAAAAGGCAACAACAGGAACCTGAATCAAGGACCAACAATGAAAAACCAAGAGAATTTATTCACAGACACGTCCACCGACTAAGCGCTTTCACCTAAAAAGGCATCCTCAGAGTCGGTTAGAACATCACAATCAACATATATATACATAATTAAAACTTGTTAAACAATGACATCACATTTTAAATACACCAATGAGCCCAAACGCTGCCTCAACCGAATTAAAGATATAAACCCTGTTCTAATACAAAGCTAAAAAATATTAAAAAAGAATTAGAACACAAAATAAATCACAACCATTAACTGCATACTATAACTTGTACATGTACATATACACTTATATATTAAGAAAATTTACAAAAATATAAATATAAAATCCATATATCTCAGCCTGGAGACCTTGAAATGATGACTCTGTTACACAGAATAGGTGCAGCATAATACAATACCCTCACCCTTTGAATTAAATACAACTTGCTTTCTGTTTTAACACTGGTTTGATGGATATACATTCATTGATACCCGGACACCTCATGGCATTTAATCTCACCTGCCATTGAACTTCTAAAAGGGCCACCTTGTTGCTTATGTCACCCCCTTGATCCTCATATACCCTGTCAATAACAAAAAACAAGAACTTTTTAAAATTCTTGCAATGACAACTGTGTATAAACAACGCATTATGTGCATCTTTACTCTTTATACTGCGTACATGCTCACTTATTCGATCTCGCAACCTACGTGTAGTCATCCCAACGTAGAATGCGTCACATGTACCGCAAGAAGCCACATAAACTAAACATTTTGTATTACAGTTACACTGACCTGGGCATGCAATTGTACGATCAAAACCTTTTACAACCAAGTGTGTACCCTCACTAATAAATCTACAAACTCTACAACTACCACACTTAGACATAATTGATTTCCTGACCCTAGGCACCCTTTCCATAATTGCTTTTAAGTTTACACCTTTACTAAACACAATCCTAGGTGCCTTCCCAATTATGTCCTTTGTGTCCTTATCTAAACAGTGATTCCATACTTCACGTACCGATGCTGCAATGACAGTGGCCTTCTCATTGTAGTTAAGAATCAAGCAAGCTTTATTCTTCCCTATATCCTTATTCATGTTGTTCAACTCCATACTACTCGCCCCATTAACTTCACTTCTCAATATAGGTTCAAAAACAGTGTTCCTTTTCCTAACTACTTCCTTTTTAACCTTTAATAAAAGGTTAAGTGGATACCCCCTATCCATAAACATACCCACAAGCTTGTACATTTCCTCTCTAAAAAGAATATCATCACTGATTATCCTAGATAACCGTACCATTTGTCCCTTTGCCACCCCTCTTTTTTGATGATAGGGGTGACAACTGGAAAAATGCAAAAAAGAGTTGGAATAGCTATCTTTCCTGTATAATGTACTAGCCAATCCTTCACGATCCTTGAAAATTGTCAAATCCAAGTAGTTTACCCTATCCACACAATATGTGTATGTGAATCGCAAAAAACTAGTGGAAGAATTAATGTACTCAATGAACTCAATAACACTGCTCTCATCACCGTCCCATAGGATGAGTAAATCATCCAAATATCTGTTGTACAACACTACTTTCTCCCAAAATCTGGATTGAAAAATACAGGTTCTCTCCCATGCCAGTAGTACAAGGTTTGCGAAAACTGGTGCGCATCTTGCACCCATGGCTACTCCCGAACACTGTTGATATACCTCACCTTCAAATTTGATAAAATTATTTTTCAAAACAGTTTCCATCAAATCACAAATAATGTTAATCTTGCTTTTGTCAAAACTGGAACTAAGCAATAAGCTGTCCCGAAACATTTCCATGCCTTCACCGTGCGGAATGACCGAAAACAAATTCACCACATCTATTGTCAAAAAACAAAAGTTCCTAGTACACTTAACAAAAGCCTTCAACCTGTCCAAACAGTGCCAGGAATCCTTGATGATATGAACTACGTCACTAACAACTATTTTACACGCTTCATCCACAAACGCTGCAAGGGGTTCAGTCTTAGAACCCCTGGCAGATACAATTGGTCTAAATTGTAGCTGCTCCAGCCCTTTATGTACTTTAGGTATACCAAAAATATTTGGAGTAACAGGGTATCTAACTGTAAGAAATTTAAATTCTGACTCTGTTATTTCACCTTGAAATAGGGCATCCAATAAATACAAATCAATTCTTCTGTAGGCCACGTTCATTTCATTAACCGATACCCTTGTGTAAGTATCTGTATCTGCAAGTAAACCCATCATAGATGTCAAATAATCCATTTGGTTCATCAACACCATTCCCCCCCTTTTGTCTGGTTTCATGCATCTAACACTGTTCGAAGATTCCAGCTCTTTGAGAACACTTCTCTCTGCAGGGGTCAGGTTATCAGAACTAGCATCCTTTCTCCCACATATCCTCCTAACCTCGAACTCCATGAGATTTTCCAATACTGAAACCACATAACTACTAGGTGGTATGAATGTACTCTTCCTTTTTAACTTCGAATCACAGTTATCACAATCCATCCCCTTCTTGTCATGATAATATAGTTCCAGATTTAGTCTCCTCATAAACAACTTAATATTAATCAAAACCTGTGAGACATCCAATCTGAAACTAGGTACAAAACTAGTTCCTTTAGTAAACAATTGAAAATGTACATCCCCAACTATCATATCAGTGTAATTATATATAAAAAAACCTTGTTGTTTGATAATTTTACACTCAACACATGTCACAATGGAATTGTCACTTGCACACCCATATATGGTGTCTTTTTGTCTGCACTCTAATCCATTACAACTGTTATCACTAGTACAATGAGGCAATACTACTTCATACAAATTGCCTGTATTATCAGAGTCATTCACTTCCCGATCATCTCCATTGACTGAACAATTACTGTTGTTACTGTTACACATAACACCATCATGTAATATCATGCATTCATTACAATACACACACCCCCCCATTATTAACACACATTAAAACATCAGTGTAATTGGGCTCAACACATACATTTTTAGCATCAATATCCAATTTGACAAAAGTCCCTATAGCCTCCTCAATTGGTGGCCCCTCGGACTGCTGTCCAAATATCTGTCCACCCTCATCGGTCTCCGGTCTTTGTTCCTCAGTCTCTCGGACCTGCGAGGTCCCGTTGCCTGCTCCAAAAAAACTTCCTCTTCAAAACCAATGTCATGCATTGCAGTTTGAGCCATATCAGAGTTACTGGCATGGCCAGAGACAGATCTACCTTGCCCCACCCCACCCTGATGAAAAATGTCACCAACCCGTTTGTATTGCAATTTGTTGCCTGGGGGGTAGGCAGTATGATTTTGATAGTCAAGCTTGTCCCTGGCTAACTTTTTGTGTTTCAATGCCTTACTTTTGGCCACAAAAGCTTCCAGGTTCCTAAGAACCCTATGGAATTTTTCCTCATATTGAAAAAAAATTAAGTCTGTGGTAATGCTGTCGTGCAATCTACAAATTTCTCCTTGCAGTGCTGTTAACCTGGCCACATTGTTCCTGATAACAATGTCTAACATATCCAACCCTGCCTTATCGAAAAGGGTAATCAATTCAGAGAAGGCTTCACTGCCTTCTTCAATTCCCATCGGCAATTTCCATAACCGGAGCCCTTTAGGCACTTGTTTAAGTGCCTTGGACTGCTCAAGGAACAAATTGTCAAGCTGGAGTGCCCTGTACTTGACACAAAGCTTATCGTACCTTACTATCTGCTCCTCCAAGCTGTGGAAACTCGCCGACTGCATATCAGAACGAACCAAGCCGTTAACATCCACTGAAAATACCGGAGCCTCCAGCCATGACTGCAAATCATGGCTCCGTCTTCTTCTTTGCACTTCCCCTGACAAGGCCCCTCTGGCAGGTCGACTCCGATTGGTTGAGGCAGCACCAACACCATCAGACTCCCTCCGATTGGTCCCTGGAGCTAGCACACCAGAATCCGGAACTCCACGAACAGCCGAAACACCGGGCAAACTCAAACCCGTTGTTTCCCTTGTATTGGAAACAACATTTGCAAAGGTATCCGACCTATTATAATTTTGCCCTGGTGGAATAGAGTCAGTACCATTAACGGGAGAATGGAGGGTAAATAGTTCAACTTGCGTGTCAGTGGGACTGACACACGCCGTATCTCCATCTTTACCATTGTCCCTCTCATAGGTTTTTAACAACTTTTGTACAGCGAAAGAAAGTTCCTTTAAAGCATTCTCCATGGTTTTCGTCAACCCACGATCCAGAAAACAGTGCTGCCACACACAAGGAATCAAACAAACAAATGCAACCCTACAAAAGGGCACAGCGAAATTGCAAAAATAACAAAAGGCAACAACAGGAACCTGAATCAAGGACCAACAATGAAAAACCAAGAGAATTTATTGTATTGTCTGTATCCTGCCTAGGCCTTTTCTCAGGAGGGGGATGGGAACCCCTGATTAGAGTAATGAGGTCTTCGACCATTTTAAGCATCTCTTTCTTAGGCAAGGAGGACTGTCCAGAAGAATGCTGTACTTGTTTCTTTGTCTTTAATGGAACCTTTGTCTTGGCTGTTGTTTTAATGGTAAGCTGTGAAGGTCTGAAAATACCCTCAGAAGCTGATGCCTGCTGAGCAGCTCCAGACCCATCTGAGGGATTAGTTTCCGTTGGCCAAATACCTTGAGTTTCCAGAGGCCTAGCTGTTTCCACATGGGAGTCAGAAGTGGCCTGTGGCTCTGAGGTAGCGGGTGTCAAGGGTTGCGAAAGCGCCTCACTGAGAACTGGCGAACCGGCGACTGGCCTAGAAGAGGTTTCGTCATCGGTTTTGGACCTCGGATGCCTGTCTTTATCCTTGTCTTTGCGTTTTTTCGGTATTGAGGTTGTCGGCTGATCCGATGGCATAGTATAATTGAACCTTAGCCCAAAGTAGTGTAAAGCAAATTCAAAATGTCTTTTTATAGTGCGTTTGTTAAATCTAGCACAAAACCGACAACTAGTGACGTTGTGATCAGAGCCTAGGCATGGAATACAGTAAGAGTGGAAGTCCTTATGAGGTATTTGCTTCATACAAGAAATACAATTATTAACTTTTTCTGACATCAGTCTGAGGTAAGAAAAAAGTTTCCCCAATGGGGTACTTAGCTTTATTGAAGACTTTGGATCTGAAATTCGACTTTGAAAATCTCAGGAGTCGGCCAACCGGCACTTGCGAACTGCTTCTGCTTTGGGCACCATGCGGCAAGAAAGAGTGAAGAAAATGCCGTTGGCTGCATCTTATATACCCCTGAAGCACTGACGTCAGGGAAGAAGTGACAGCAACCGACGCCGGACCAAGACTTTGGAACTCGAGCCAACTGCGGGACTGCCTGACGGCAGGATAACCAAGTGTGATGACTGCAGCAGTGTGACACGATGAACACCCCCCCCCCCCGAATCATCAGGGTAAAATCCAACCATGCCCCCTGGATGACTAAAAAGACTAGGTCTCTTCTAAAATCCAAAGATAATGCCTGAGCCCACTGGTGCAAAACCAGTTCTCATTCAGACAAGCAATTATATCTTGAACTCCATAATAAATAAAAAAAAAAGAAAATATTAGATTAGATAAAATTAACTTCTACCATAATATACAAACCAAATATGAAAATAACCCAAAAAATTCTGGACAGCCATTCTCCATCTGGGAAAATCCAGAACTCCCATTCCTACCATAAGTGATAGCTCCCTCAGTGTTGCCACATCTTTTAAAAAATTCTTCACCGAATCCTTTCTTGCTCTTGCTAATGCACAAGAACCAGTCATCCTTGTATCAGAACAATTTTGAAAGCTTAACATTCCTACTTGTCTCTAGAGATTCTATTAACAAACCATTGAAAAAACTAAAACCTACCACCTTAGCTGCCGGCAAATTGCCAGCAGAATTCCTGAAAATAGCTGCTGATGCCCTTGTCTATCTTGTATCCATTCTTATCAATCATTCTTTATCTGAAAATGTAGTTCCTGAAATCTGGAAAATTTCATACATTATACCTCTCCACAAGGGGGTAACTCTAAAGAGTTAACAAACTATTGCCCCGTAGCAGTAATCTCACCTCTGTCCAAGATATTAGAAAGATGTGTACACTCACAGCTCGTGGACTATCTCAACACTCACAACCTTCTCACAAACACTCAACATGGCTTCAGACCCTACCACAGCACCACAACTGCACTTATGTCATTCACTCACACAGTTAATAACCACAGAAATAATGGCAAATATGTCTCTGCAGTCTTTCTTGACCTCTCCAAGGCTTTTGATATGGTCAATCACAACAAGCTTATGAACTCCGTATCCATACTGAATCTTAGTAATACTACCATGTTTTCTGTTACCTAATTGTGTGTTTTATTGAACAGTGTGCTGTGTGTCTCTCTGCAGTTAGTTCCCCACTCACCCTACCTGTTCTTGTCTTGGTGTTAGTGTTGGTGGCTCAGGAATTGCCCACCCCACCTGTAAGTCTGTATTTGAGCACTCCTCCTGAGTCCATCTCATTTGCTCACTTAACCGAGTACAGTGAGATCATATTCTGAGTCTAGTATTCACTCTACTTAATAAAGAGAGACGATTTGAGAAGGCCAACCCACTTAGGTTCTTCCTTCCTCTCTCCTTGCACTTTACGAACAAAAAAAAAATTATTTTTTTTGCACTTTATTCATTTTCTTTTACTGTATTTGTGCTTCCTAATACTTTATTTTGCTTTTATTAAAAAAACTCAATTTTATTTATTCTGCTGCATTTATTACTGCTTGGTATTAGCCTGATTAAATTGTAACTGCTATTCTAAGTCTTTTGGTTTAAGCACTTGGGCTTCATACAGGTTGTTTTACATTAAGAAGGTTTGTGGTCTGCACTGTTGTGGCAGGACAGGTAGCCTACATCCTTCTCAGCTGGGAATTGCTGATTGAAGGCTCAGTGCCTGCTATTCTAAAAGTGTATTAGTTCTGGTTTAAGCACTTGGGCTTCAGGCCAGTTATTCTACATTAAGAGAGTTTGTGATTTGCACTCTTGTGGGAGGAGAGGCTGGATTCTGCCCTTCTGAGCTGGAAATTTCTGGTCACAGGCTTAATGTGCCTGCTTATTTGAACTGTTTCTTTCTGAAATTGGTGCGCCTTGTTGCTGTAGCATAGACCAGATTCAGGCCTGCGGAATCTAGCTTTGTTTGTATAACTTGAGCACTGATCCAGGCCATCTTTTTTGGAGAAGGTTCCCCTGCACCTTAGTAGCAGTTACAACTTGTCTGAAGACTTCTGGAAAAGGGCTCAATTTTGAGCTTTTTTTTTGGTTAATTGGGTAACTTGTTTGAATCAGTTTGTTCGTTTTCTATTGTTTTATATACATAGAAAAATGCATTTTATTCATCTGCTTTTACTGTATTTGTGTTTCTTCCTACTTTATTACTAATGACATTGACTACAACTCTGATATGAGATATATAACAATAAGAATCCTTTTCTGTGCATTTAAAGTGTTTTTTTTATTGTATCTGCTTTATTTTCTGGAAAAAAAAACAAAAAAAAAAAACTTGTTTCCCACCTTTGTAAGCTAGTATAGTCCAGTTTTCAGGTTAGTGCTGAATTCAGGACTGTGTTACAAATCTCTGTGTTTGACCATACCTTACATGAATAGAAGGAAGTTTCTCTGTTCACCTGTGAGAGAGGGGAGCTTTGAGCAGCCTATCTGTCCCTGGAGGAGTGGTTTCAACCCAGAAATTAATAGTTTATTGGCCATTTTGGGCTAATTTCTATCACCTTCATTTCCCTGCTGTAAAAAATGCATTTGCCCAGTTTGGCAAGCCGGGCAGCACTGGTTAGCTAGGGTATAACTATTCCCAGCTCCACAAAGTCTCCTGGAACTAGACAAACTTTCAACTTAAGCACTCAAGCCATTCATTTCTCAGTTTGGTACTTGCTCAAAACTAATAGCAAGCACTTATAAACCCTAGCACTAGACCCTCCTATACTGTACAGAAGGACAAGCCTCTCTATTCGACTTTTCTAGCCATTCAGTAAAACAGTTCACTGTGCCTATCAAGGCATTTCCAAAGGGCAGTTTCAGGTGTACTCTCCAGTCCAACTGGTGAATCTGGGCATTTTGAGGCAATGTTACAACTGCCTCATGTACACAGACAACCCTTTCCTCCTACCACCAAACACTAATACATGTGAGAGATGCAATTATACAGCCAGACTGGAGGCTAAGCTCTCTCAACCCAAGACTGGATCAGACAGTCAAGAGGAGAAGGGAAATACTTGCATCATACCACCAGTCTCCCACAGACCCACTAAACCAGCACCGGCAAAAAACACACAGCAATACACAAAAACATACTCGGATGCTCTAAATAAAAATCTGCAAAAGCAACAAAGACCTCCAAAACAGACATCCAAGCAACCTCCACCCCCCAACACAAACCATGAAACACATACTTCACAAAACCAGTGTGCCATGCAATCACAGCTCTTAAGGCAAAATAACATACCCAACATACTAGTAATAGGTGACTCTATAGTCAGGCACACAGACGTCCCACTCACTAGGCTGAATAAGGAGAATGTTACTGTTAGCTGACTGTCGGGTGCCAGGATCCGCCACATAACCCAAGCATTCAGATCACTCCAGGACAAGTACAAATAGGACTCTGTCATTGTCCATGTTGGTGTGAATGACCTGAGCCGCACCTCTCTGGACTACATGAAAAGAGACATGGAAGAGCTCTCTGATCATGTAGCCCAGGCCAGAATGACACTGACCCTGAGAAGCATCCTGCCCTCACCAAGAATGACACCATGGTATAAAGAAAAAAATATCAATTTCAACAATTGGCTAAGCTTCTGGTGTCATTGAAAGGGGATCCAGTGTCTGTCCACCTGGGATGACATGCTCGACAAGCCACGCTGCTTCGCTTGAGATGGCTTGCACCTGTCACCCTTAGGCTTTTGAATACTGGCCAAGGCTCTTGCAACCCCCATACTGCCTTTTGTAGGCAAGGCTCAAAAGACAAACCCACCACCGTAAATAGCACAAGTAACAAAAAACTGACGGTAATGCTACTCAATGCCAGAAGTCTAAACCTCAAAATGCACGCACTCGACGCACTCCTCAGTATGGAGAAAATCGATATATGTGCATTAACAGAAACCTGGTTTAAGGCTCCAGAGAGCACCCCAGCACTACCAGGCTACAACTCATACCATACATTTTGGCCACAGAACCCGGACCGAAATGCAAAAGGCAGAGTGTATCAATATTCATCAAGGATACCCACACCTCAAGGTTAGTGGCACAGCATGATGCTTCAGAGATCATCCACATGCAACTAACAATGGGCAAAATTGCAATTCAAATTGTAGCTTGCTACAGATCACCCAACATGTCCCAGGACCCCTATTCTGTATTTCTGGAAACACTGGGAAACATAAAGGTCCTACCAAACACCCTAATACTGGGTGATTTCAATTACCCAAACATTAACTGGGAGAACTACTCAAGTACTAATTCTCTTGCCCAACATTTCCTAGAATTTATAAACTCAAACACCCTGGATCAACTGGTCAACACTCTCACCAGAGGTGACAACATATTGGACCTGGTCATTACCAACATGGGTGACTGGTGTTCCACACCCGAGGTCAAGCCCTTGCTGGTTAGATCTGACCATAAACAAATCACTTTGGATATCCACATTCCACCCCCACCCTAGGACAAGGAAACCACCGTGAAAAACTTTTCAAAAGCAAAATTCACATTACATAAGACCGAGGTGGAAAACTTCAAAGCCCCCACGCTAAAGGATAATGCTGTCCAAGCTGCAAAATCCTTTACTAATGCATTCTATGGGCACCTACAAGAATGCATGGATCGTGCTATCCCAAGCAAAACCAAGACTCACTCCTCAAAGAAAAGGAAACCAGTTTGGTGGACTCTTGCCATAAACAGGCTATACAATAGTAGGAGGGAACTAGTACAGAAAAGAGTAAAATCCTAAGGGAAGACATCCCTCATAAAATCATCCAAGATGAGCTTCGAAAGAAAAATTGCCAAGGACCCCAAAGATAACAACAAGGCATTCTTTAGCTATGTCAAGAATCTAACTGGCAATGCTCAGATATGCTCGGAGTTAGTGCAGAATGGCACAAAATACACTGAACTGAATGATATCTCCAACATCCTGGCAGACAGGTTCAGCACAAACTTCACCCCCCTTTCACCCTCAAAAGGGCCCATAACCATACCAGAAGAATGTAGAGCCCCTGAAATCACAGACACTCAGGTTAAAACAGCCCACTCTAAAGCCAAAAACACAGCATTGATAGGACTGGATGGTGTCCCAGGCTGTGTCCTACATGAGCTCAAAGACGAACTAACCCTTCACCTTAACACACTGTTCAAACTCAGCCTCTCCACAGGCTACATACCCATAGAGTGGCGCACAGCAACAGTTATTCCACTCCACAAAGGTGGAGCCACAACAGACCCCAGGAACTTTCACCCTATAAGCCTGACTAGCTTGGTCTGCAAGGCTATGGAGCGCATTATCATGGAAATCATTAACAGAGACAATGGGAACCTCCGAACACTGGACCCTACACAGTTCGGATTTTTTAAGGGCAGATCATGCCTCCTAAACCTGGTGGACTTCTTTGAGACAGTTACCAAGGCTATAGATGAGGGAAAGGTGGTACACACAGCCTACCTAGACCTCACATTGGCCTTTGACACCATTCCCCATTCTGGTATTATAGACAAGCTCACCAGCCTGAACATAAACTCCTACATCACAAGATGGGTTGCCAACTGGCTCACGGACAGAACCCACATGGTGAGAGTTGCAGAAGCTAGGTCTGACTCTAAACCGGTTACAAGTGGCATTCCCCAGGGCTCAGTCCTAGGACCCCTGCTGTTTGGCATATACTTCTCAGAGGTACAGGCAAGCATAGGAGGACTATGGCTGATGAAGTTCACAGACAACTGCAAACTAGGGGCTATAACTGACTCTCCGGCTAACACAGACATCCTCCAAAAGGGTCTCACTGAGACGGATACTGGTATCAAAATCATGGCCTCAACCTAAATGCCAAAAAGTGCATAGTCATCCCCTTTGGAAAAAACAAACTACCTAAAAACTACCACATAGGTGGTAGTCCCCTAAATATGGAAGACGTAATAAGGGATCTGGGGACCCAAGTAGATAGTAATCTCTCCTTTGATAATCACATTGCCAAAGTGGTTAGAAAATCCTTCTCCATGGCCCACCTAATCACAAAAGGGTTCGCATCCAGATCCAAAGAGGTCATTGTGCCCCTCTACTCATCAATCATCAGACCCATCAAAGAGTACAACGCCCCATTTTGGGATGTTACTTACAAGACACCTGCAACAGCTGGAAAGACCACAGAAGTACCTCATCAAGAGGATCACTGGCCTCAAGCAGATGCCCTATGCAGCTCGACTGAAGAAACTCCAGCTGTACTTGGTTGCATACTGCCTACTCAGAGGTGATCTCTGCCTGACATACAAGGCCATGTCCAACCCAAAATTGATGGGCATGCTCCACCTAAAGAAAACCTTATCTCCTTAAGCCACATGCTCCAGGGATCTAAACCTCACCACAACAATAAATAGGACGTGCTGGAGGGATAGATTCCTGTCCCAGAGACTTCCCATGCTTTGGAACAGGATTCCAAACTACATTCGGTGGAGCTCCTCACTAACACCCTTCAAGAGAAACCTTGACGATTGGATGGGAAACAGAAAGTTTATCCCAGGGATCACTTCAGTGGCTCTGCTGGACAGAGGCACAGGGAACTAATATAAGGGGGCGGCGAAAGCCAACACATTCTGACTAGGCTTATATATGCCTTCGGGCAGATAGCCTATTACCTACATATGAACCTATGTCCTGGTTCCAAAGCTACTTGTCAGGTAGGCAGCAGGTAGTTTAATGGAGGCAAGAACTCTCACCTCTATTACCTGTCACTCTTGGAGTCCCCCGAGGCCCCATACTCGGAACTTTACTCTTTTCTATGTTCACAAATAACCTCCATACTTCTACTCGAGAAGCCTCAGTCATCCAATATGCGGATGACTCAACACTAATCTGATCCTCTCCTTCCCTCCAAGAACTGCAAGCCCAAACACAAGCCTCCTTCCTCTCTGTGGAAAAATGGCTTACCAGCTCCCAACTAATACTTAACCCCAATAAAACAATCCTGTCATCTTCCACCCTATAAATCACTGTTCTCCCCCTCCACCCTCTTTTACTATCCTTTCCCAAGAACAAAACTCCCATCTCTGCAGTCACAAACACCAAACTCCTAGGCATAGAAACTGACTGCAACATGAAATTTGATACTCACATCTCACTTACCATAAAGTACACAAAAATTAGGCGGACTTTATAGAAACAAAACATTCCTCACAAATAGTACCAGAGCAAAAATAGCACAAACCCATCTCACCTCCATACTTCTATATGCATCTCCCTTCCTCACCAACCTCAAAAAGTCAGAATTACCCAAACTTGACACCTGCTTTAACAAAATTGCACAATTTGCCAACAACAGCCCCTACAAAACTCACCATTGCAAAGCCCTGAAACTACTAAACTGGCTTGAACTCTTCAATCTCCTTCTCTATAACCAGCTTATACTAACCTATAAGATACTGTACCACCCCCAAAAAAACCCTGCATTACAAAACCTAATACACCATCATATCAATACAAGGGTTCTATGCTCCAACAACAAACCACTTCTTTAGGTAACTAAGTCCAATAACTCTGCAGGGGCCTCCCTCTTTTCTAACTATATTGCTACAAAATGGAACTCTCTGCCCACTAACATAACAGTCGCAATATCCTTATCTCCGTTCAAGAAATCTCTAACAACACACCTACATACTAACCAGGTTTGCCATTGTGACACTCCAAGTGAATTCTACTCTGTCTTACTCTGGCTCACCCCTAGATAAATCTTAGTTAAATGTCCTCCCTCATTTTCATTCATTAGATTCCTCTTATTCTTGTTAGTCTCACTTCTCTAGCTTCATCAGTCTTCCAGCTCTCCTCTTCCTCCTCCAAATAATGATAATTAAGTATACTCTATAATATCATATCATTCTGGATATTTCTACTGATGTATACTCTATAATATCATATCATTCTGGATATTTCTACTGATGTATACTCTATAATATCATATCATTCTGGATATTTCTACTGATGTACACTCTATAATAATCATATCATTCTGGATATTTCTACTGATGTATACTCTATAATATCATATCATTCTGGATATTTCTACTGATGTATACTCTATAATATCATATCATTCTGGATATTTCTACTGATGTATACTCTATAATATCATATCATTCAGGATATTTCTACTGATGTATACTCTATAATATCATATCATTCTGGATATTTCTACTGATGTACACTCTATAATATCATATTCTGGATATTTCTACTGATGTACACTCTATAATATCATATCATTCTGGATATTTCTACTGATGTATACTCTATAATATCATATCATTCTGGATATTTCTACTGATGTATACTCTATAATATAATATAATTCTGGATATTTCTACTGATGTACACTCTATAATATCATATCATTCTGGATATTTCTACTGATGTACACTCTATAATATCATATTCTGGATATTTCTACTGATGTATACTCTATAATATCATATAATTCTGGATATTTCTACTGATGTACACTCTATAATATCATATCATTCTGGATATTTCTACTGATGTATACTCTATAATATCATATCATTCTGGATATTTCTACTGATGTACACTCTATAATATCATATCATTCTGGATATTTCTACTGATGTATACTCTATAATATCATATAATTCTGGATATTTCTACTGATGTATACTCTTTAATATCATATCATTCTGGATATTTCTACTGATGTATACTCTATAATATCATATAATTCTGGATATTTCTACTGATGTATACTCTATAATATCATATCATTCTGGATATTTCTACTGATGTACACTCTATAATATCATATTCTGGATATTTCTACTGATGTATACTCTATAATATCATATCATTCTGGATATTTCTACTGATGTACACTCTATAATATCATATCATTCTGGATATTTCTACTGGGGTCTACTACTAATGTCCGAAACGATGATTCCCCGACAGAAAACTCACCGACGCCAGATGACCGACAGGTAAGTGTACCGACAGGGTGATTTGCCGACAGCGGAAAGACCGACAAGGGAATGTGTGATCGTGACGCGGTAAGTGTGCGATGGTGACGGAGTTAGGAGCGGTCAGGTAAGTGCTCGAGATTGTGGGATGTCGGGTTAGGCTGTGGGAAAGGTGAGTGTGTGTTCATGTCGGAGGTATGGTTCGGGTAAGGTAAGTGTGTGCTAGTGAGGGACTGTAGTTTAGGGACGGGTTAAGTGAGTTAGGGTTAGGGTGCAGGTAGGTGATGTGTGCGTTAGTGTCGGAGCTTGGGCTAGGGGTATGTTAAGTGAGTTAGGGTTAGGGTGCAGGTAGGTGAAGTGTGCGTTAGTGTCGGAGCTTGGGCTAGGGGTGGGTTAAGTGAGTTAGGGTTAGGGTGCAGGTAGGTGATGTGTGCGTTAGTGTCGGAGCTTGGGCTAGGGGTGGGTTAAGTGAGTTAGGGTTAGGGTGCAGGTAGGTGAAGTGTGCGATAGTGTCGGACCTTAGGGTTAGGGTTTGGGTCAGGGCTAGTGTGTATGCTATGTAGTGTCGCGTGTTGTTTACGTTCCGTGTGTCGGTGTAATGGTGTTCGGTGTTTTGCGTTGTCGGGTTTGTGTCGGGTTTGTGTGTTGTCGGTCATCTGGCGTCGGTGAGTTTTCTGTCGGGGAATCGTCGTGTCGGGCATTAGTAGTAGACCCTTCTACTGATGTATACTCTATAATATCATATAATTCTGGATATTTCTACTGTTACTTCAGTGTCACTGCTTGACAGAGGCACAGCAAAATGATAGGCATAGTTTTTATTCAAACTAAAGGGGTGGCGAAAGCCACATAACTATGGGCTAGGCTTATAAATGCCCTTGGGCAGATAGCCTAGTATGAACCTATGAACCTATGAACCTATAATATCATATCATTCTGGATATTTCTACTGATGTATACTCTATAATATCATATCATTCTGGATATTTCTACTGATGTATACTCTATAATATCATATCATTCTGGATATTTCTACTGATGTACACTCTATAATATCATATCATTCTGTATATTTCTACTGACGTACAGCTCACTGAACAATCTTAGCTTATTTTTGTTATTCCTATTGTTATGTAAATGTATGTAATTCTTATAATTTAATGAATTAGTCACATGGGCTGTAACTGGATCTTTTCTCCCCGTCCCTCCGCTGAAAAAGGACTTGTGTCCAATTGGACTTTCCTGTTTAACAAATGTAAACTAAAATAAAATAAATAGATAAATAAATAAATAAATACTGCAGAATCCTCAGAGGCTTGGGGAAAAATACCCCAACCTAATAAGATGAATTAACCATTTATGAACTTGATGGCATGTGGAAAAAACTGTTCTTATATTTGCTTGTTTTGGTGTGTATTAATCTATAACACCTGGCTGCTGGTAATAGTTCAAAAAGATGGTGGCCTGGATGTGAAGGGTTGGTGATGATTTTCCCTGCCCTAGGATAATAAAGTGAATGCAGTCTGTGACCCATCAGGAGGAAATTGTCTTTAAGTGCTCTTTCTACAAGTGCATGGTGTCTCTATCTCCCCCACCTTTAAATAACTACAAACCATCTATATAAACCTTACATGATCCTCCCTTAGTGGTCTGCTGGAATAATGGTAGAACAAGCAAGATATAAAGTAAAATCACAGGCCACGTACTGGAATACAAACAAAGGCAGAGGCCACGTACTGGAATACAAACAAAGGCAGAGTCCACGTACTGGAATACAAACAAAATCACAGTCCACGTACTGGAATACAAACAAAATACAAAGGCAGAGTACACGTACTGGAATACAAACAAAGGCAGAGGCCACGTACTGGAATACAAACAAAGGCAGAGTCCACATACTGGAATACAAAGGCAGAGTCCACGTACTGGAATACAAACAAAGGCAGAGTCCACGTACTGTAATACAAGCAAAGGCAGAGTCCACATACTGGAATACAAACAAAATCACAGTCCACGTACTGGAATGCAAACAAACACAGAAAAAGACTGGATAGTGCAAAAAAACTGTTTATTGCAAAAAAGCTTCATGTTAAAAAAACCTTCATCGGTGTATAACAAAAGTTAAAACAGTCAGCTTATATAATCACACACAGCCCAAGTTTAACAACCAATTAAGATTCAATTAAAAACTTAAAGTAAAATACAACTATTGCAAGCATATTTGCATGTGTTTTAATACTGGTTTCAGTGAAACATTTTGGTTAATGCCTGGCAAATTGTCAGTATTCATTCTTAAGAGCCACTTGTACTCTTTAATTTTCAGTCTGTTATTAATATCACCTTTTCATATGCTTGTAGTGATTTTGTCTATCACCATAAAAATAAATATATGGCCATTTCCAAATTCATTGGTATGTTTTGCTAAGGAGTTAGTTATAACATTTCTCCATGTATCAGATCTATTTTCAATAATTCTATCCCTTAGACAACTAATTGACTTACCTGACTTCTTGAGAAGAGGTTAAGGAAATATAAGATCTTACAGTGGCAGCGTTACGGCTTTGTAGCCTGTCTTGAATTGGGTATTACACGCAGAGCGTTAATAGTGTTAAAAATGCCCTCACGTGCTACCTTCTATCCAACTCCCTTACAAAAATGGCAAGAAATGAACGTACAACTTGCTGTAAACTATGTGACCTTAACGAATGTCTTTTTCTTGATACTGAGCTTGACTTAAAGCAGGAAGTTGATGAGCTGGGTGTTAAGCTTTCTTCCTGTGCGGTATTTACTAAACTTATACCTGAATATGATAAGCTTTAGAGAAACTTTCTACACTTGATGACAGTCTTGAAAAAGTGAAAAAACTTAAATTAAAGCACGGTATTAATTACTATAATAATAGCCAAATCTTTTCCTGGCTGCAATCTAACCTTTCTAATGGCCATAAGCCTAGGAATGCTGCTAATGTTTCTAAAAACACAGCTGGCTCACTTAATATACTTGATGATGTCACCACACCTTTAATCAACAATGGAGACTGTATTCCTTTAAACAATAATAATACTACTTTGCAGGTTGCTAATAGCAACAAATCAACCAATCGAGTGATGGCAACGAAGTCATCTGCATCATCTACAAGACCGACACAACCATCAAGAGGCACAGTAGCCTCTGAAATGGGTTTTCAACATGACACATTGCCGGTGCAGTTAAAACTACCAGAAGAACTGATTACAAGGAAACGGGAATGCTCCAGAGGTCACTCCATTCAAAGGATACATGGGAGAAGCCGGAACTTCTCCATTACCAACAAGTGACAATAAATAAAGGTACTGTGAATCAGTCGAATGTTGTGAATTTCTCCAAACTGGATTTTACTTCAGCTGATTTTGCCTTATTTAACAAAGGACTTAAATTTATTCCTTCGATATTAGAAGGTCTTAATAATGCCGTTACTGAATTGAAACTCTTTATTCGAAATTTAGATTTGAAGCTGATTTTTAAACCCAGTTCTGTATCTGATGTTGGTGTATTTAAATGTAAAAGTACTTTTTTACCTAATAGTCACCCTGTTATTATTGCATTCCATAATCTATGTGATCTACAAATTAGACAACTGTAGGGTAAAGGTCGCTTTAGAAAGTTTTTTAACTTGACATCTGATGAACGTGATGCACTTGATAAGTTAATCAAAAAACATGATATTACTATTAAGGAAGCAGATAAATGGGGTGCTATTGTCCTAATGAACAAAAATGATTACTTTCAGAAAATGAACTTGCTTTTATCTGATGCTAGCACTTTTAAAATTGTGAATAACGATGATTTGAATAATTGCATTTCATGTATTAATATAGATATTTTTGATTTACAGGCAATGAATGATACTGATATTAATTTATTTAATTATTTTACTGTGCCTGCCTCTAAAATACCTATTTTATATGGTCTTCCCAAGGTCCATAAAAACTCTATAAATCCAGCAATGAGACATATTGTCTCTGGACTTGGGTGGGTACAGAACCCTTATACATATGCTTACAGAATAAGTTATCACTGTATTTGAAATATTCACTTAGTTATATTAAAGATACACCTGATTTCTTATTAAGTTTGAGAGACTGGTTCAGTGCAAACCAACATGTTGAATGTTTGATGGTTGTTTTGGATATCCAATCACTGTTCACATTCATTCCCCATAATTATGGTATTCAAGCAATAAGAGAACTATTGCTAAGATATGGACACATGAATGGTAGACCGACAGAAACAACATGTGACTTATGAGAGATTGTATAAGAAAACAACTATTTCATATTCAATAATGCCATTTTTCACCAAACATCAGGTGTAGCAGTGGGCACTCCCATAGCTAATACCTACGGAGATTTAGTTTTGGAAAAATGGGAATATGAGATAGACATAATTGCTTCTCAGGGAAGGATCTTTATTTTAAATGTTTTGTTGATGTTTTCTTTTTGTGGCAAGGTAGTAAAAATGAACTTAACTCTTTTCTGGACTATTTGAATGCCAGCACTGGTTTTCTTAGATTTACAATGACTTGTTCAACGTCATGTGTGAATTTTTTGGATGTTACTATCAAACACAATGGCACTAATATCGAGACCATGGTTTTTAAAAAACCTGTGCATATGAATAAGTTTCTACATTTCACTAGTATGTATGCCCCACATATCTTTAAAGGTCAGGAATCCACACCACAGTACTTTAATTAAGCGTTTTTGTCTCGTAGTAGAAACTTCATCAGAATACATGATACTCAAACCCCACCTGTTATAAATCCCCATAAATGATGACATCATTTCCTTTCATTTAATATTAAAGCAGTATTCCTACATTAAAACCTTATTCCTACTAATTCATATGCTGCATATGTTGATCTTTTTGTACATGATGAAACTTCTCTTTTTGTTCAGGAACCAAAGCTTATTTTTTAACATTACACATCTACATAAATACAATAATTTACTACCATCATGTGCAATATGCAAGCGTACAGATATAATAATACATTGTAAAATAAAATTAGAATACAGATAAGGATTAAATATAGGATGTAAAAATAGAGTATAAGGGTTTCAGAAAGAGCAATATTTACATAAAATATTGTGCTTTTAACCTTAAAATTGAACTACTCGAGATGGTACTAATTAACCTGGGGGGCTCTGAAGCATTGGTTCTCAGTTGCCATTTCAATTCATTTTGTTCTAAAAAATCATTAAGTGGGCCCCCTCTCTCACCCACAGCAGCCTGGTCTATAACTGTAAAATTACATTTATGTCCCTCACGTAAAACAATATGGACGGCTTAATCATTTTTCTTGTCCTTTTTACTAATGTCATAGTTGTGATGATATATTCGTGTCCTTAAGGTATTGATGGTTTTCCCTATATAGAAACAGGGACATGAGGCACATAATGCTAAATATACCACAGCTTTGCTGCTGCATGTGTATTTCTTGTTCAAGTAAATCTTACCATAATGTGGGATTGTCACCTCTTTCCCAACTTTAATGTCCCTACATTGTAAACAGAATCCACATTTCACCATACCATCACCCTTACTATTCATATTTCTATTCCTTTCAAGGATGTTCTTCAGGCTCTGTTCTCTCTTGTAAATTGTTCTAGGTACTGGACCCACTAATTCTAGTTATTCCCTATTGACCCCGAAAATACTACAATTATGGGTTAAAATCCTTCTTATATCAAAATAGTAATTATTAAATCTAAAAATGGCAAGTTTCTCAATGTTATAACTCTCCTGTTGTCTATTGCTTGCCTCTGTCACTTGTATTTTTCCTAATAAAGGGAAAAACAAACCTTGTTCCCTTTTCCTAATAACGTCCATAAATATATTTCTGTGAACCACAATGGATAGTCTCTTTTGACCAACATGTTTTTTAAAACTTCTAACTGCCGCATAAATTCTCTTTCTTCCGATACCATCCTTGATATGCGCACCCCCTGTCCCTTCAACAAGGATTTTTTCTGATGGGTGGGGTGGCAAGTTTTAACATGCAGGAGGGTATTGGAGTATGTCAGCTTCCTATAGATAGTAGACATAAATTCCATTTTATTCTTACTTTTTTTCTATGCTAATATCTAGGTAATTGACACCTTCCAATAATATCATCTAAACAGCGAAAACAGAAGTTGAACAACCATCAATGAATGAGCTTTTAAACACTATTTCTTTGACCCAGAAGGAGAGGCAAAATGTTATTTTCAGAACCACACTTTTTATTACGTTGACAAAAGTTTCTTCAAATGCTGCTATACAGAATCCAATGCAATGAGTTTCGATGAAATGAGCTTTCATCTGATTAGCCGATGATTTGCATCAGATGAAATGGTAATTCGATTATATGAAATATATATATATATATATATATATATATATATATATATATATATATATATATATATATATATATATATATATATATATATATATATATATTTATATATATAGAGAGAGAGAGATACCTGTATATCACTATATACTCCACTCCCAGGCAATTATATATGCTAACATTATATATATTAACTCTTAAACTGACAGTTCACAAGAAAGGGGCATATTCTCCAACTGCTGGGATTGTTTTTAACAAATCAATTAGTTAATTAGCCACATTTATTGGTTATCACTTGTGATACAGATTTTATATAGTTGCAATCAAACCATATTAACAACTTGATATTTACAGACATTATACATCAGCAAATATTGTCATATAATCAAAACAGCCTTACATAACTTGTTCAGTTCCTACCTTCTATTAAACCTTGTTCCTCCTCCAAAATCTTTGCCTGCATGTATTACTCCCATAATTTACTGCTGCCATTTTCTAAGGATCCCACTTCCTGTACTTTTATTTCTTTTGCATTATTTACTGCTTCACGTAGAGTTGCTTTAGATGTTTTTCCCATTTTCTATTAATTGCTTTTTTTGGCAACCACCAGAATTAAACTTAACAAGGCCTTACTATTTTTATGCAATTCGGATCCTGTAACCCAGCTCAAAAAATAACTTCCTAGCATTCTATACGGAGTTTTTAAAGTCTGTCAGATCATTATCTATCCCCCAGCTACCCAAGTCCAATTGTTACTACACCCCGTGCCCAAATTACCTTTAACTTTCAACCAGTCTCAATATCATTCATGAGAAAACTAATTAAAAAATTAAAACCAACTACCCTATTGGCTGACCTCCTCCCAGAAGAGTATTTACAAAAAGCAGCCAATGCTGTAGTTTACCCAGTATCCATCCTGATCAGTAGAACTATATTAGAAGCTTCCATCCCCTCCATCTGGAAGATAACCCATGTTACCCCACTGTATAAAGGAGGCAGCTCCTCTGAGCACTCTAATTATAGACCCATAGCTATCCTGTCTCCACTTGGCAAAATTATGGAGAAATCCATACATAAACAACTCCTGAACTATCTCCTTATGAACAATCTCCTGAAAAACTCCAAACATGGGTTTAGACCATACCATAGTACCACAACTGTGCTTCTCTCCTTCACTAATGTTATAAATCTAAACCAAAACACTAATAAATAAACCATCAAATACTTATACAAATAGGTAAAAAACTTTCTTACACTGTGAAGGACACCAAAGAGGAAGAGAAAAGGCAAACACTACTAAAAACTCCTGATGTCCACCAATAAAAGAATATAACATAAAATATGCAGTCCTCAGTCTTGATGAGCTTTTTCGCATAAAAGCCTTTCCTCAGATCGTATAAAAGGACTGTTCAGCTTTTGTATTTATAAGGCATCACAGCCATTCCTCATTTAGTTCTCTGACATGCCCTTGTTGCAAACCAAAAGAGGCCAGCTAGCAGAGAGGTATAATTTCCTTCATTGTAATTAAATGGGGCAGTGCTTCTCTAAACTATAGGATTGTATATGAAAACTAATAGCTATGGATGTAACTAATAAATTAGTTTTGTATGCAACCTGTTAAGTCATATTCCTTCTATTTCTAAAGTGCAGGTTTTAATGGCGCAATAGTATTGCACAGCCTGGTGATCTGTTTGCTGTTAAATTAATTATCCAGCATGTTTCTAAATACAAAGTAATGAGAAGGATACTGTGCTCTCTGTGGCCTTAAATACAAAGTAATGAGTGGGCTGCTAAGGGCCTCTGTGGCCTTAAATACAAAAGTAATGAGATGGATACTGTGCCTGCTAAGGGCCTCTGTGGCCTTAAATACAAAGTAATGAGACGGATACTGTGCTCATTTGGCTGCTAAGGGCCGCCTTAAATACAAAGTAATGATGCTAAGGGCCTCTGTGGCCTTAAATACAAAGTAATGAGAAGGATACTACTGTGGCCTTAAATACAAAGTAATGAGAAGGATACTGTGCTCATTGGGCTGCTAAGGGCCTCTGTGGCCTTAAATACAAAGTAATGAGAAGGATACTGTGCTATGTGGGCAGCTAAGGGCCTCTGTGGCCTTACATACAAAGTAATGAGAAGGATACTGTGGCTAAGGGCCTCTGTGGCCTTAAATACAAAGTAATGAGAAGGATACTGTGCTACATGGGCTGCTAAGGCATTATTGGGATCTTTCTGTTTGATGTCCCTCAAATGTCTGAGATCTGTTTTGCCAACATAGAAAGCACTACATTGGCAGCAATTTCGCTAAGTATATGATGTGGGAACTAGTACAATCAGCATATATACAAATATAATATTGCCTGAAATATGAATGTACATAAACATTGAGCTGTCAATGGAGTTATAAGTTTTGCATCTTAAAATTTGAAAGTGTCCTTTATATTAGAATTGGGCCTTCCTTTCAATACATCTTTGTTGCAAATGCGTTTCAAATTCTTCTTATTCTTGTATAGGAATCTGGGCTGTTCACCTACAATGTCTCTTTATTTTGTCATCAGTTGTCAATACCGGCCAAAACTTCCTAATAACTTCACATACTTGCTTATTGTCAGCAGTGTATGTTAACAAACATTTAAGTTGCTGTGATTGAGTTTTAAGATCCAGGCTCTCATGATGACTCGATGTGGGTTCAGAGAAGTAGGCATAATTCCTGTGGATCATGCTTCAATCTTAGATTCTTTCTTTTATAGGATTTTTTACTTAAATGTGTCTCACTATTTCTCTGTTCTGCTACAAAGTCTTCATTCTCAGTACATAATCTTGAGGTTCTTATGATCTGATTCTCAAAGATGTTATCAAAAATATGTCCTGGGTACAGGGTTCAGGAAGCAGGTTCAAGATTGCACCATCAAATTGTACCTCATATGTGAGTGAGTGTGTTACCCTCATTGGGAACACTTATCTGGATCTGCTCAAGTGAGAAGTGAAGTGTTTACCCTATGGAACACTTATCTGGATCGTCTTCTAGCAAAATGGCAAATTATAAATCTTGAAACAAATACATGAACTAGGAAAGGTTGGCAGCAATTATATCAAAGCAGACTGAACTGAAAAGCTTAGAGCTGCATGACTCACATCTGAATAGCCAAGAACAACTACAGATTAACGCTAAGACAGCAGATCAGGATTTTGTGAGAGGCCATATCTTTGAATGGCCACTACCACCACATATGGAGAAGATACCTTTTCTAGACCTAATGGAGAAGATGTGATTACTCATGTCAGTTTAACTGATCTGGAACCTTCCATTCACAACCCTGTTATTCTTAACTCTTCAGTACCGACCTCCAATTTTGTAATATCTGAAACAGATTCAAGAGAATCGTCTAGTAGTACAGCCACTATGGGTGCAGAAACCGGCAACAGGAATGCCCAACTAGACCAAAAGAACCAAATTCAACCATCACAGGACTCAAAGAACAAAGAGTCAAGAACGGAAAAGGAAGAAGCTCACACTTTAATTGGATCTGAACCAAGTTTAGTAGTGAATCTTTCTAATAAGAATTTAAGCCCTGATATGATTTTGATATTAGTGAATTTGTGTTGATATCAGAATGTTTGCAGGAACCTTGCATTAAAATGTAAATTTGGACAAGCTAATGACAGTAGACGGCTACCTTATACAAAATTGAGTAGCTTTGTTCCCCTAATCCTCCACCAGTGGAGATGTTCTTGAGATTATGTGAAGATGAAATCTTCAAGCTAAGTAATACAACAAAGGACAAGGATGTTTCTTCAGTTTAAACACTAATGAGAATGAGATGCTGAAGCAGCTAAAGGAGACAGACAGCTTGGTCATGATAAGGAGGATGTATAGTAGTGATGGAAGTGGTACAGGCATAAAATGCTCTCTATGCTGGATGATGAAAGTGATAAGAGATTAAGTTGTAGTGAAGCTACGACTAAGGTAGATCATTTAGCCATCTATATGATCTATTGATAGACATATCTCACAAGAACTATATGAGTTCTATACATTTTACTTGACCAATGTTTACATCCCAAAATTCTAAAATGCATTAGGACCCTTACTTCATAGTTTCTGGCAGGGGTGGGTAACTGAACCTGTTTCCAGAATGAATTAAAAGGCCCTGCCACTAGCAGGAACTGTATTGAAGGACTCAGGAGATTTTCTAGAAAAACTCTCTTTAGTTACTAAGGACCTCAAGAAATATGAAGATTTGTTACTAATGACAATGGGCATCAAGAGTTTGTTTACAGTGATTCACTATGGTCTACAGGCAATAAGATCTTTCCTAGCAAGGAACAGTATGGAAGTAGAACCAATATGTTCCTTGCTGAACTATTGCATAGCTAAAAAGGTTTTATGTAATGTATTCTTTAATTTGCAGACATAGGGTGTGGCTATGGGCACCCATGTGCAAGTTACTCTAATTTGGTTCTGGCTGAGTGGGAACATAATGAACTGATACCCAGCACTTGGAAACAATATCTAGTGTACGTGGATTATGTCTTTGTCCTTTGGAGAGGCAGCTCTACACAATTGGACCTTTTTGTCAACTTTATCAACGAGAGCACTGATTTTCTAGAGTTTGTGGTTAAACATTCTTCAGAGACCATAGAATTTCTGGATGTAAAGATTCATCTGCATCCTGATAGAGGTATCAGTACAGGAATTCATAAAAAAGAAACATGGATAAATCATTATCTGCATAGGGGGAGTATGCACCTGGGACATATTTTTGATAACATCTGAGAATCAGATCCTAAGAACCTCAAGATTATGTACTGAGAATGAAGACTTTGTAGCAGAACAGAGAAATAGTGAGACACATTTAAGTAAAAGATCCTATAAAAGAAAGAATCTAAGATTGAAGCATGATCCACAGGAATTAAGGAGAGGAAAGGGATGTCCCTACTTCTCTGAACCCACATCGAGTCATCATGAGAGCCTGGATCTTAAAACTCAATCACAGCAACTTAAATGTTTGTTAACATACACTGCTGACAATAAGCAAGTATGTGAACTTATTAGGAAGTTTTGGCCGGTATTGACAACTGATGACAAAATAAGAGACATTGTTGGTGAACAGCCCAGATTCCTATACAAGAATAAGAAGAATTTGAAACGTCTCATTTGCAGCAAAGATGGATTTGAAAGAAATAGGCCCAAATCTAATATAAAGGGCACTTTCAAGTGCTTAAGATGCAAAACTTGCAACTCCATTGACAGCTCCAATGTTTTTGTACATCCATACTCCAGGCAACAGTACAATTTTAATGTTTATGCTGATTGTACTAGTTCCCACATCATATACTTAGCGACTTGCTGCCAATGTAGTGCTTTCTATGTTGGCAAAACAGATCAACGCTTATCCTCAGACATTTGAGGGACATCAAACAGAAAGATCCCAATAATGCCTTAGCAGCCCATAGCACAGTATCCTTCTCATTACTTTGTATTTAAGGCCACAGAGGCCCTTAGCAGCCCACGTAGCACAGTATCCTTCTCATCACTTTGTATTTAAGGCCACAGAGGCCCTTAGCAGCCCAAGTAGCACAGTATCCTTCTCATTACTTTGTATTTAAGGCCACAGAGGCCCTTAGCAGCCCATGTAGCACAGTATCCTTCTCATTACTTTGTATTTAAGATCACAGAGGCCCTTAGCAGCCCACGTAGCACAGTATCCTTCTCATTACTTTGTATTTAAGGCCACAGAGGCCCTTAGCAGCCCACGTAGCACAGTATCCTTCTCATTACTTTGTATTTAAGGCCACAGAGGCCCTTAGCTGCCCACGTAGCACAGTATCCTTCTCATTACTTTGTATTTAAGGCCATAAAGGCAGTCTGTCAGACCACAAGATGAGGCGATGTTCATAATCGCACAGAGCTAAGGGAAACATGCTGGATAATTAATTTAAGAGCAAACAGATCACCAGGCTTGAATACTATTGTGCCATTAAAACCTGCACTTAAGAATAGAAGGAATATGATTAGCAAGTTTACTTGAATTTTGCTTCATTCATATAATGTATTCACATCCATAGCTATTAGTTTTCTCATATACAATCCTATAGTAAAGAGAAGCACTGCCCCTTTAATTACAATGAAGGAAATTATACCTCTCTGCTAGCTGGCCTCTTTTGGTTTGCAACAAGGGCGTGTCAGAGAACTAAATGAGGAATGGCTGTGATGCCTTATAAATACAAAAGCTGAACAGTCCTTTTTATACGATCTGAGGAAGGCTTATTTGCCGAAAGCGCTTATCTGAAGACTGAGGACTGCTTATTTTATGTTATATTCTTTTTATTAAAGTTTTGATTTTACTATTAAGTTTTACTGCCATGGTGGACATCAGGAGTTTTTAGTAGTAAATACTTATACAAACACTGGAAGCCATTTCCCTAGACACCCAGGCTATCCAGTGGTGCCAATCTTACCTGAGTGGTAGACAACAGGCAGTCCTTTGGAAGGACAACCTATCCACCCTGCTACCCATCACCCTTGGAGTCCCTCAAGGCTTCATCTTAGGTCCCCTCCTGCTTTCCATATTTATAAATTACCTGCATAAAGTCATCCCAGAGGCTACCTGCATTCAATATGTGGACGACTCAACTCTAATATGCTCGGCCACATCCCCAACAGAACTGCAGTCTTTATACCAAAAAACTTTTAACACAGTTGAACATTGGCTTTTTAATCGCCATCTCATGTTAAATCCCAACAAAACTAAGCTTTTGCTTTTCTCTCCATCTCAAAGGTCCACTGTAACAACCTTCACCATAAAATATAACAATGGCACCATTATTTCACCAGACCCCCATGACCAAGCTCCTAGGTGTAATAGTTGACAACAACCTTAAGTTTGACTTGCATATTAACTCATTAACAGAGACATTGGGAACCTCCAAACATTGGACCCTACCCAGTTTGGTTTTGTCAAGGGACGATCATGCCTCCTAAACCTGGTGGACTTCTTTGAGACAGTTACCAAGGCTTTAGATGAGGGAAAGGACGTCCACACAGCCTACCTAGACCTCGCAAAGGCTTTCAACACCATTCCCCATTCTGGTATTATAGACAGGCTCACCAGCATGAACATAATTCCCTACGTCACGAGATGGGTTGCCAATTGGCTCATGGATAGAACCCACATGTTGAGTGTTGCAGGCTCTAGGTCCGACTCTAAACCTGTTACAAGTGGCATCCCCCAGGGCTCAGTCCTGGGACCCCTACTGTTCGATATATACTTCTCAGAGGAACAGGCAAGCACAGAAGGACTATGGTTGACCAAGTTTGTAGACGACTTAAAACTGGGGGCCATAATTGACTCTCCAGCTGATACAGACATCCTCCAGAAGGGTCTCACTGAGATGGATACCTGGTGTCAAAATCATGGTCTCAAGCTAAATGCCAAAAAGTGCAGTCATCCCCTTTGGAAAAAACAAAGTACCCGCGAACTACCACATACGTGGTAGTCCCCTAAATGCAGAAAATGTAATAAGGGATCAGGGGACCCCAAGTAGATAGTAATCTCTCCTTTGATAATCATATTGCCAAGGTGGTTAGAAATTCCTTCTATGTGGCCCACCTAATCAGAAAATGGTTCACATCTGGAAGAAAAGAGGTTATTGTGCCCCTCTACTCATCACTCATCAGACTCATCATAGAGTACAACATCCCATTTGGGATGTATCTTACAAGACACCTGCAACAGCTGGAAAGACCACAGAAGTACCTCACCAAGAGGATTACTGGTCTCAAACAGATGCCCTATGCAGCCTGACTGAAGAAACTCCAGCTGTACTCAGTTGCATACCGCTTACTCAGAGGTGATCTCTGTCTGACATGAAAGGCCATGTTCAACTCAGAATTGATGGACATGCTCCAGCTAAAAAAAAAAAAACAAATCCCCTAGAGCCACACAGTCTAGAGATCTAAACCTCACCACAATGATAAATAGGACATGCTGGAGGGATAGATTCCTGTCCCAGAGACTCCCCATGCTTTGGAACAGGATTCCAATCTACATTTGGCTGAGCCCCTCACTAATACTCTTCAAGAGCAACCTTGACGAGTGGATGGGAAACAGAAAATTTACCCCGAGGATCACTGCAGGGCTCTGCTGGACAGAGGCACAGGGAACTAATGGCTCTGCTGGACACAGGCACAGGGAACTAATCTAAGGGGGTGGCAAAAGCCAACACATTCTGGCTAGGCTTATAAATGCCCTCGGGCAGATAGCCTAGTGCTTACCTATGAACCTGTGAACCTATTAACCATATGATTAAAACAGTTAATAAAAAACTTGGCTCTCTATACAAGATTAAACCCTTCCAAACTCCCCTAGCTAGGACTGTTATTGCCCACACACACCTACTCTCTACCCTCCTCTGTCTCCCCCCTTACTCACAAACTTGAGGAAAATGACTTGAACAAACTTACTAGCTGCTATAATCACATTGCTAGATTTGCCACTGATTCAGCCTATAAATCCACCACTGTATTAACCTTAATCTTCTAGGGTGGCTTGATCTACCTAATCTACTAAAGGTCAACCAACTAGCTATTGCCCATAAGATTCTCTACCAGTCCGAATACACGCCTGTTCTTAAAAGCCTTATCACCCCCTACCAGAACTTCAAAACACTCTGATCCTCTAAAAAAATGTTAGTTCACACGCTTAAAACTAACAACACAGCTGGGGATGCTCTGTTTGCCAGCTCTGTAGGCAAAACATGGAACTTACTCCCTGCTGACCTAACATCAGAACCCTCTTCATCCCAATTCAAGAAAAATCTTATACTATACTTTAAAACACGGTGGATATGTCCTTGCTTTACCCCCGATTAACTTTTATTCCCTCAACTATGTGCCTAATCAGGACTTCCTCCCTCTAAGTGCCTCTAAGTGACCATATCCTAGTTATTTGGTTTATAACTTAATTACTCTGTATTAACTGGTGTGATTGTGTTATGTTATGATCATTTTAATGAATGTAATTCCATTTGGAAATTATAAAAAATCCTGCTTTATATGTATCTATTAAATAGTATTTTGTAGTATGTATGCTGTAAGAAGTTTGGAGCTTTTCTCCCCGGGCCTCCTCTGAAAATGGACATGCATTCAGTCGGACTATCCCAGTCAACAAATGTAAAATAAAATAAAAATAATATAAAATAAAAATAAATAAATAAATTATATCCCAGGGACATATATTCTTTGGTACCTCTTTCTTTCCCATTACACCTCCAGTATTTGCTGTCTACCTGAGATAAATTTCTTTGGTGTCTGCTTGAGGTATAAAAGTATCTATGCAAACACTTCCAGGCACAAATTCTAAATCTTACAGATTTATTGCATATTTGGGAGACACACATATGTCCTCCCATTATTTCCTTATGAATTGCATATCTAAGCTCCCTTCCAATAACCTCTTCTGATTGATCCCTATAATTAACAAGCAATATATTATATGCCCTACTAATTATCCCTTTTTAACAGCAGCTTATGTTCTAAATTCAATTAAAAACTCAGCCAGTGTGGGTCTTATGGATTGCACTATCCCTTTTTCTTTGATATCAACTCCAGATATTAAAGGCAATCTCTACCCTGCAATCCAAACATTTTCTTGGCCACTCCTGATTCTATTACCTTTGCCTCTTTATTTATTGATTCTCAAGACATGAGGTCCTTTGTCAGTTTCCTACAGTACATTCCTGCCCTCTCTTGCCTATCCTCTGTACTCTTAATTGTAGTCAGCCTTATTGGCGGTCTCTCCTTTCTCCATTTACATAGGTTCATAGGTTCATACTTGGCTATCTGCCCTAGGGCATTTATAAGCCTAGCCAGAGTGTGTTTGGCTTTCGCCACCCATTTTAAATTAATTTTGCTATGCGTTTTTTGAGGTTAGTATACTGTGCCTCTGTCTAACAGTGACACAGAAGTGATACCCGGGGTAAACCTACGATCTCCCATCCACTCATCAAGATTCCTCTTGAAGAGTCAATGAGGGACTCTGCCTAACCTGGACTGGGATTTTATTCCAGAGTGAAGGGAGCCTCTGGGTTATGAATCTGTCCCTCCAGCATGTCCTATTTATTTCAGTGCTGAGGTTCAAGTCTCTCGAGCGTAGCTTGATGGGATTTGGATTTTCTGAGGTGCAGCATGTCCATTAATTCCGGGTTGGACATGGCTTCATATGTCAGGCACAGATCGCCTCTGAGCAGGTGGTATGCCAGTGAGTAAAGCTGGAGTTTCTTTAACCGGGCAGCTTATGGCATGTGTTTGAGCCCTTTGATCCTCTTGGTGAGGTACTTTTGGGGTCTTTCCAGTTGCTGCAGGTGTCTGGTAAGGTACATCCCAAAAGGGGCATTGTATTCAATTATGGGCCTGATGAGGGATGAGTAAAGAGGCATGATGACCTCCCCTGATCTCGATGTGAATCCCTTATTAGTATACTTTTTACTTTATGAATATAATATTCTATTTGACTGTTGTTATTCTCCTTAGGAATCTGCATCCAAAATTCCAGTTTTTCCTTTGTTCTTAAATTACCAGCCTGCTTCATCATCATCCCTTTACTCTTTGAATTGCAGCTTTCTAAGTATGTTATACATAAGAACCCTAACATTATAGCTCTAAAATATTACTTCACATCAGGGGGTCTATATTATAAGTTCGAAGTCTGAAAACGTCAAATCTCATATGGTCGACTTCATATGAGCGAAGTTTTCAAACATCGAACTTAAAATGTAAACAAACTAAAAACAAAAAAAAAAAAACTACCTGATTGCTCTATGCAGTGGGGGCAAGACCCCCTGCATCCGCCACACCCCCACTACTTAAATATACCAACTCCAAGACTGCACTACATTGAAGTGAAGGGAAAAATTCCCTACAGCGATCTCCATTAAAACGTTCGATGTTTGAAAACTTTGCTCATATGATGTTGCTCATATGAGATTTGAAGTTTTCAGACTTATAGTATAACCCCCAAATCAGGTAATCCTAAACTTGCTTGTTCTTTTGTGAGGATTGACTTATCCCTACTTGACTCTTTGCCCTTTTCCCTTCCCAAACAAAATCTTTCAACTATTTTTTAATTACTATCCACAACTTCCCCTCTGGTTGATAAATGCATTCCTGATCTGTGTAGGAAACTAAGGGATCTACAAAATGTTTACTGCTTGTATCTTTTGCTATCCATATCCATATGCAAGCACTTCCAATTTCTCAGTTTTTATATTATCTTTTGTTTAATTTCTTCCCACATATCCCTAGCTGCTATGACAGAATCCTTTTTAATCCATACTCCTAAATACTACATTTTGTCATATCTTCATAAATATAAGCATTGCCAAACCAATTAATGTGTGCTACATATTTTACAGCCACAGCCTTTGTTTTATCTTCATTCATTTTATATCCTGAAAAAAAAGCAGAACTGCCTCAGAATGTTCCACAACACTGAGATGTCAGGTTCTGGTTCTATCAGGTACAAAATAACATCTTCTGCAAATAAATCCAACTTTTCTTGAACACCATTCAAATTATATCCTTGAATTCATGAGTCCCTTATTTTCTTTGCAAATAATTACAAATATAATGCAAATAACAGAGGGAAAGAGGACACCCCTGCCTGGTCCTCTGTTCAGACAGGAATCCTTCCACTTTGATGTTTGCCTCCAATCTCGCATATATCCTTCTGCTTGACCATATTACTGTATTAAGAAATGCAAATGCTTCCATTGCCCTACTCATAAAATCATAGATTACTACACGGAATGCTTTGTCTGTGTCAAGACTCTCCAATAACAGTGGCAATTTCTTACATTCTGCTTCCGTCTGGATCATCATTGTTCTAGCGTTTGCCTCCTCCAAAAACAACACACTATTCTATATATATCAATTTTAAGATTATATTTGCCATTTTAGCCATTATAGACATAAACACTTTATAATCATGGTTTAAAACTGAATGGGCCGTATGAAGCTGGATCAGATGGGTCTTTTCTGTCTTTAGGTATTACATCCACCACAGCTGTTTTCCAGGATGTTTGCGTCTTACCTCCCTTTAAAATACTGTTAAACAAAACCTTCTGTTTTTTTATTAGTCATCCCTCTTAGGTTTTAAACTTCCACCAGTATGCCATTTATTCCTGGAAACTTTCTTGCAGATTGGTTATACATCACCATTTTTCAACCCCTGGGATTGTTGATCTCGCATACCTGTTGACCATGTGTTTTTGCATTGACAACACAGATCTTGATGCTTGGGAGCTTCAATAAATAAAAGCTCCCCCTCTCACACACACACACACACACACACACACATATATATATATATATATATATATATATATATATATATATATATATATATACAAATATGTATATATATATATATGTATATATTCTGTTCAGAAGCTCGAAATACTGAAATCTCGAATTTCAGTATTTCGAGCTCAAGAAGCCAAATCCACATAATAGCAAAAGTTTAAAAGCACGGAATTCAAATCCTCGAATACCGGAGGTTTTGAATTTCGCACTTCTAAAGTTCCGCTATGGTTATGTATTCAGGTAAGTGTGTGTGTGTGTGTGTGTGTGTGTGTGTGTGTGTGTGTGTGTGTGTGTGTGTGTGTGTGTGTGTGTGTGTGTGTGTGTTAAGGGGTTTGGGTAGGGGCTGTGGTGTGAGTCAGTGTGTTTTGTTGCTGTGATGTATGTGTGTGTTAAGGGGTTTGGGTAGGGGCTGTGGTGTGAGTCAGTGTGTTTTGTTGCTGTGATGTGTGTGTGTGTGTGTGTGTGTGTGTGTGTGTGTGTGTGTGTGTGTGTGTGTGTGTGTGTGTGTGTGTGTGTGTGTGTGTGTGTGTGTGTGTGTGTTAAAGGGTTTGGGTAGGGGCTGTGTGTGTGTCAGTGTGTTTGTGTTGCTGTGATGTGTGTGTGTGTGTGTGTGTGTGTGTGTGTGTGTGTGTGTGTGTGTGTGTGTGTATGTTAAGGGGTTTGGGTAGGGGCTGTGGTGTGTGTCAGTGTGTTTTGTTGCTGTGATGTGTGTGTGCGAAGAGAATGTAGCTTGTGTGGTGGTGTTTTGTGTGTGTTTGTATGTAGTGCAACCTCGGAGTGAGAATATTTAAGTAGGGGTGTGGGCACAGTCCCCCACATGGTGGGTGCAGGGGTGCTTGCCCCCCTGCTTTTCGTGTAGTAGAGTGATTGTGTGTGTTTGTGTGGTGGATAGTGTGCATGTGTGTGTGTGTGTGTGTGTGTGTGTGTGTGTGTGTGTGTGTGTGTCTGTGGTAAAACCGCGAAATTCAAAACTTCCGGTATTCGAGGTTTGAATTTTGTGGTTTGTAGTTTTCATTGTTTTGTGGATTCCACTTCTTGGGCTCGAGATACTGAAATTTGAGATTTCAGTATTTCAAGCTTCTGAATATATAGCATGACTGCAAATTTGGTACATATATCACAAAGTGGTATAGGCAGCTTGTTCCTCTGCAAAAGCAAAAAAAACACACTTTTCTCCATGATTTAAAATGTTTTGGGGAGTTCATGGTGCTTTTTTGTTTCTTTCTTTTTTATGCATTCAGTATTATGTACATTTGGACATCTGAGTTTGCTGATCTGCCATTTGTTACTTTTGTAGTCAGCTTCTCCTGATATAATCACACACACACACACACACACACACACACACACACACACACACACACACACACACACACACACATTCACATAGTATTTAGTCTTGTACTTGACATAAAAAATATTAAACAAAAAAATAAACATGCAAAAACGTGCAGTTTTTATTTATGCAAGTCAGATTTATATACTATTTTATATTTTCCTTATTTTGAAACTGAGCTGTGACTTAAAGAAGGACCTTCATGGCTTAGTACTCTAACCTTAAAATACATAAATATAAACTGCTCCTGAGCTCAGCACCTTTCTGCTCAGATTTAGATGTTTTTAGTCTCGGCCTTCTGCCTCTAGCTCTTTTTTCCCTCCTTTCATCTCTTGCAAAGACGGCAGTGTTTCTCCTCTCTGGCATGTCATCCTTCTAGCTCGTCTGGGGTTTATGTCTTTGTCTTTCTACTTCTTAAAGAAAGGAACATTGCAAAGCAAAAGAATGCCTTCCCTTTCCCGAACCTTATCTGTCTCTGTCAGTCTCTCAGTCTCTTTCTCTCTCTATTTGATTTTTTCTCACCCTTTCGTCTTCTAGGAGCTAACACTTCAACTTTCAAGTTCAACTTTACATGAATATTGTTTCCCAAGACTGCCGTTACAATCATTTTAGTTTTTAAGCGGATTCATTTGCGTGTGAAAATTAAACCAGATGCATATCATTAATCTATGTCTCTTAGTCAAAGGTTTGCCCTGCCAGGCACAGTCTCCAGAAAAACAGTATAAGAGTTGGTCCACAGACTTACAGTGTACAGAGATCTCCTGTGGTTCCACTGCAAACAAATGCTGCAGCTATCTTGAGTTTCTGTCTTCCACCTGCTGTCACTTCAGCACAGGTGTATTGTGAGGAATCAGTCAGCCTGATGTCTTCTAACTCGCAGAATAATCAATAACTTAAGTTCTCACACGCTGCTGATTTAACATACCATCCTCTGTCTGAGATTCCTACATCAAAATCTTTTTTTTTTATTGCAACAATATCATCCGTGTCCTACGTATCAACTGTATATTTCCAAAAGACAAAATGTAATGCTGCTACTTGACCAGACAAGTATGTTCTTAAAATGTGGTGAGTGAAATCAAACTTTCTGAAGTTCCCCAATGTTTTTATTATGGACTATTTGTCTGTCTGTGTGACAGACAGCAGCACAAAACATATTTGATCAGATGTCCCTTCCCCCGTAAAACAGTTGTGCAGTGAGTGAACTACAACAGTCGGATATGTAGTATAACATTAACGACTCTGATGTAAGCAGCTCTTGCAGGCCTCAGTCACAACTTCCCCCAAACCTTCTTACTGTACCGTAAGATCTCAAAGCATAAATATGTAAACAACAGGTAAACAAGGTGCTAACACTCCCAGTGTTTGCCTGTTTATTTGTGTATCTGTTTCCAATTTTATGTACTACTGTTTGTGTTTATGTATGTATGTTTGTATTTATCTATGTTTGTATGTTTGTTTGTGTGTTACACAGACAATTAGGCTGGAGCAATGACATTTTTCAGCCATACATGTGGCTACAAGACAATAAACAGTTAATGTTAAAAATGTGTACAATACTATTAATGAAAATAGAGATAATTCACCCAACGTAAAACAAAATAGTGACAATATTGTACATCAAAATATGAATAATGAATGAAAATACACATATTTTAAACAAGATTAAACTAAATGAAACAAAAACAATTCAAGCGATGCAAACAATTTCTATAGAATTGCGTTGGAGACTAAAAAATGAAATTGACAAGAGTTCTTCTGGTATGTATAACAATATGAAATCAAAGGTAAAATGCAGTAGCTAAAAAAGGAAAAAATATTATCTAAGTACAGTCATAACAGCACATGAGAAAAAGGAAGAACAGTGTAAGTAAGGAGCCAGAGCAGAGTAGGCTAAGTGTAATTTGTCATATATTTAGGGTGGAAAAATGAGGAATTAAGAATGAAAAACTTCAGTATGTGGATACATTTAAAGAAGTCAGTCATGGCAAAATGTATTTATTTTATTTTACATTTGTTAACCAGGAAATTCCAACTGGACCAGGTCCATTTACAGCGGAGGCCCGGGGAGAAAAGCTCCGAAACAGTGTTACAAAAAAAAAAAAAAAAAAAAAAAAAAGAGAAAAGCAACTTATACAGTGTTATACAAAGGTCATTTAAAGGTCATTTAAATAATACAACATGGAGTTAGACATTTTGCCAAACAAACACTGAAAATATATAAAATAAATTGGAAAAAGACATTTTCCAGAAGAAACATTTAATGTGCAGGTGTATAATGATTGTGACAAAAAGAGGGGGAATCGCCCGCTATGAGAAGTAACAACTAATCGCCAGAGTTATTGGCGGGTTTAATACTGTAGAGGGTTAAAGTGAGTCGCTTGGAAGTTGGAAAAAGAAGGGGGGAGATGGAAGAGTAAAGGTTAAGTGATACAAGGACATAACCAAGTGTTTAGTACATGTGATTTGAGGGAGTTTTTGAATTGTGGGGTGGTAGAGGCAGTGGTCAGAGAATGGGGGAGGGATTCCAGTTTTTAGCAATGGTGTGGGAAAAAGAGTGCTTTGCCTGCAGTATTGTTTGCCCTGGAGATGCAGAGGAGAGATTTGTCACTAGATCAGAGATGCCGATTTGCAGTGTAATGGGTAAGAAGATTGGATATAGATGGGTTTTTTCAGGGTACTTAAGGATGTTATATGCAGTAACTAGCTTAAGTAGCTGTGGTAACTCTAGCCATTTTAGTTCTTTTACTGCAACACAGTGATGTGTTCTGTAACTGGAGTTTGTAGCAAACTTGGCTATCTTATTGTAACAGGATTCTAGCTTGTTTAGGTCAGTTTTTCTAATATGGGTGAAAATAGGTACTGCGTACAGTAGTGTGGACAGAAGGTGAATCTGGGCAAGGGTGACTCTTGCTTGGTGTGAGAGAAAGTTTTTGTGCCTATATAGTGCACCCATTTTTTTGTGAACCAATTTGATGGTTTGTGAGATGTGGATATCAAAGTGAAGATTGTTGTCAATTTCAATACCAAGAAGTTTGGTGTGGTCAGAAGGGGAGATGGTAGTGCCGGTTTTAGAGGTGATGGAAAAGGAGAGGCGAGCTTTTGATTTGTTAGGAGAAAATAGTAGTTTTGTCTTATTGGGATTTAGGATTAGTTGGATACCTGAGATCCATTTTTCTAACAGAGTTAAAGGTTTCCTTGGTAAGTTGCTGTAGAATAGTGGGAGATGAGGCAGTGCAGATCAGGGTTGAATCATCTGCGTATTGAATAAGTGTGCCATGCTGGGTAGAGCTATTCAGGTTGTTTGTGAAAATAGAAAAGAGAAGTGGGCCCAGTATAGAGCCTTGTGGGACTCCTATGGTAGTTGGAAGTTGGGGGGATAGTGCTCCTTGCCATTGGACAGATTGTAGCTTCTGAACCAGGCTATGGTAGATGGGGTGAAAGATAGTGAGGATAGAGAATCTAGCAGAATGGAGTGAGAGACCATGTCAAATGTCTTTGAGAGGTCCAAGAAAATGGCTGATGTATATTTGTTGTAGTTCCTGTGAAGGTTAACTAGATTAGTAAATGAAAGAAGAGCAGTGGTTGTGCTGTGATGTGGGCGGAAGCCATGTTGTGTGGTAGAGAAGAGCTGATGTGTGTTCAGGAAATTCATGACTTGCAAATGGATGCATTTCTGTAAAATTTTTGATAGGCGGCATAAGATGGCAATGGGTCGGTAGGTTGAGAAGTCATAGGAGTTACCCCCTTTATGAAGAGGAATAATATAAGATATTTTCCAGTGTTTGGGAATACTGGATTCCAGTATGGCGTGGTTGATTAGGGTGGAGATGGGGTAAGATAGAGAGTCAGAGGCCAAGGTAGCAGATAAGTTATTGGCTGCAAGGGTGGTGGGTTCAAGTTTTAGAAGGAGTTTCTTAATTGCAGAGGAGGGGACAGTAAAGGACGGAGTTTTTTCTGGTTGATTGGTTTGGGTATGAGATGCACTATGATTGTTTAGCTGGCTGGATAGAGCCAGGATGGGTTTTGTGAAGTGATGGTTAAACTGAGTGTTTGCATGCTAGTAGCTCTTGACAAAATCACTCACTGCCACTTACTCTCAGGAGCCTGATCTTCTTTTTCCACATAGCTCCTCCAATAAATGACCCAATGAAAGAATATAGCCCTGCTGAAACTAAACTCTATCCCTAAAACTTGAACCCAGTTTCCAATCTGAGCCCTCACTGCCTTACTCCAGAACAGCACTCCCATCCTTAAAGCTGAAATGCCCGATCACTCCATAAACTGAAAACACCTACCCCATCCTTAAAGCTAAAGTGTTCAATCACTCCATAAACTGAAACCACCAACCTCATCCCTAAACCAGAATTCCACAGTCACTCTCTAATCCTAAAATTCCACTCGCTCTCCGTGGCTGTTTACTTGTACTCATATTTAAGTTCAAGCATGTGAATCAGTCTACACTTGCCATGAGATACCCCCTTGCTTTCAGGTAGTGATCCCCTGGTAAACTCTCTAAAATGAGTCTACTTATTAGAGAATTTCCTATAATTTATAAATGTTTTCAGTTCTGTTGACTTTTTGACTTAGCTCATTGACTTTACTTTAAATGTGGGATAGTTTGTTTCATTCTTAATATTGTCTGGTAGGTCATTTCATTAAGCAGGGACAATCTTCATGAAACTTTCCTCACTAATTTCACAAACTGAGGCCTTTGAAGCACTAAAGATTATTTAATGTTACTTTTCAAGTCTCAGGGAGAGTTTGTAATGCACAGTGTGTGTCTCAAAGAACTGTTGCCCCCTGTTACCCAGTAGATTGAAAGTTAAGGATAATATTTATTCATTTATTAATTCATTTTATTTATTGTAGAATCTGATGCTTAAAAGCTAAGCATTTACAATAAAAGAACACAAAAGTAAACTTCAGCAATGTGCTAAAATAATTGAATATTAAATAGTATATAAAGAAAACTTACAATAAACAAAAACTTGGGAATAAAAATTTATATAAACCCAAACAAAAATGAAACCTCAAAGCTGTCCAAAACAAAGACTCAGCCTTGAATCTCCAAATCTGGGATAGTAGCTGAGTCTAGAGGTCAGGGGAGCAAAAAAAAAAAAAAAGTTCTACCTGAGCTTTCAGGACAAGCATGTGGAATAACTGGTAGCCCCACAACAAATTATCTGATATGCCTTACTGGGAGTAGAGTCTCAACAGCTGCTATAGGTAGGCTGGACTCAGGTCATGTAGGGACACGGGGTGTGCATGTAGGGCCAGGGGGTGTGCATGTAGGGCCAGGGGGTGTGCATGTAGGGCCAGGGGGTGTGCATGTAGGGCCAGGGGGTGTGCATTAAGATTTTAGGTGCACAATAATTTGCAATACATAGGCGGCAGAGACTCTGCAAGATGGGTGAAATATGACTAAATTTTAACCACAAACATTCACACCAGCCTAGCTACTGAGTTCTGCAGTTAGTGGAAGGACAGAAGATCACTGTCTGAAAGTTTTAGGTACAGAACATTAAAGCAATTTACGTGGGACAACAGCACTGCATTTACCGCCATCAATAAATGTGACTTCAGCAGAGTACTTAAACCAGGCTATGTTCCTTTGATGGAGTTAGGACAGCTTGATGGTTACCTATACTTGTTACTGAAGTGCGAGCCTGTCATCAAGAAGAACACTTAGATTGAAGACAGGTGGAACAATTTCCAGATGGTTGTCTCTATGGATCACTAACGGTAACAGCGGTTGCAGACTAGACAGAAAAACATGCTCAAGCAAAGCCTCGGGCTTGGCGGGGTTTAGTTTCAACTGAATCCCAAGTAGTCTTTTACTGAGCTAAAATCTGGCACAGATCCAAGAGAGAATGACAGGCAGAAATGAATATCATCAGCATTTGCTTATAATGATGTCCCTAAAGAATAACATGCATCCAGTGAATAATATGAGAGCCAGTACTGAGCCCTGCAGAACTCCACACTCCAAGGATTCTAATCCAAACACCTGGGTAATTTAAACCAGACACCTAGAGAATTTAAGCAAAACACCTGGGGAATTTAAACCAGATACCTGGGAAATTTAAACCAGACACCTGGGGAATTTAAACCAGATACCCAAGTGAAGATAAAAAAAAAGGAGGTCTTTAATGCAGAACACCTTTAGTTCCACATTAAACACAAGTAGTTCCATGTTTGACGATTTTTGATTGGCTCATATGCCAGTATACGAGCCAACCAAAAAAAAATCACAAAATGGAGCTACTTCTGTTCAATGCAGAATATCAGGCAGTTCCGCATTCAACAGAAGTAGCTCCATTTTGCTATGTTTTGATTGCCTCGTATACCGACATATGGGCCAATCAAAAACAGCAAACTGGAGGTTGTTTCTCCAGGATTTTATCCAGCAGTGCGGGACTCAGGATCGGGCTGCTGATTCCAGGACAGTCCTCCTCAAAATAGGGACATCTGGTAAACCTGATCTGACCATAAAATGATCTATTTGGTATTAAAACTAACCTAGAATCCCCATCAAACTCCAAACCTGTTAAGAACTTTGCTAAGGCCAGTAACCTCAACCTATTAAACTTCCAAGCCCCTCCAAACCTGGATGACACTGAGGCCTACTCTGTGATCTATACAAAAGCCCTGTACAACTACATTCATAGCTACATAGAGGAGGCAGTACCTGTCCAAGTCAAACTTATGGTTACTGGTAAATATAAACCACCCTGGTGGAGCTCTAACATAAATAGGCTATTCAACAAAAGGAAAAACAAATCCTCTCCAGAGACAAGAAGGAACAGACAAAACAGTGCAAAAAGACACTTGCCAGTCTAAACAAACAAATTAGAGAGCTGGTCAAATCTGCCAAAGCAAACTACTATGCAAAGATCGCCTCCCAGGTGAAAGGTAACTAAAAGGCTTTTTTTAAATTATGTTCATAACCTCAGTGGAAATGCTCATAAATGTGCAGAGTTAATCATGAACAGCAACACTTACACCCAGCCTGAAACTATAGCAGATGTGCTGGTTAATAAGTGCAGTTCACCCCCCCACCAAAAAAAAAATTCATACCACATGCAAAGAAATAACTGCAACCATCACCCATTGGTCATTATGAGGTAACAGGTTCTTACTGCACTCACCAAAGCCAAACACCCAGCCTCAATGGGTCTTGATAACATTCCAGGATGCTCCTTAAATAGCTTAAAACAGAATGTATCAGGGTCACGAGAAACCTTCTTTAACCACAGCCTGCAGATGGGCTTTGTCCCAGAGGAATGGAGGACTGCAACATTCATCCCCCTGCACAAGGGGGACCCATCAACTGATTCAGGAAACTACAGACCCATAAGCTTGACCAGTCTTATCTGCAAGGCCATGTGGAGACTTATAATAATGTAGGAAATCTCCAAACACTGGAACAGACCCAATCTGTCTTTGTCAAAGGGAGGTCTTGCCTGCTTAGTCTGGTGGACTTTTTCAAGAAAGTCACCAGAGCCATGGATGAGGGTAAAATGGTACACCCCATTTATCTAGCCCTGGTCAAAGCTTACAACACAATCCCCCACTCAGGGATCATAGATAAACTTACTGCCTTAGGCGTAAACCCCTACATTGTCAGGTGGATAGAAAACTGTCTCACTGACAGGACACATGTTGTCAGGATAGGCAAATCCACCTCTGATAAGAAACCTTTTACTAGTAGTGTCCCACAGGATTCAGTCTTGGGTCTGACTGGTATATACTTCTTGAAGTGATGGCCAGTGTTGGGAGCCTCTGGACCACCCAGTTCACTGATGACTGTAAACTAGGAACAATCATCAGATCCCCAAATTATGTTGACATCTTACAAACTGGCCTAAAATGACTAATGACTGGTGCCAAAATCATGGTCTGAGCCTAATGCTAAAAAAGTGTAATCCTACCCTTTAGTAAATCAGATATGATAAATGAGATATCCCTGCAAATTATAATATTGACAGAACACCCCTAAAAGTAAACCCTGTGGTGAGGGACCTAGGAAGACAGATAGTAACCTAAACTTTGAACACCGGGTAGCTAAGGTAGTGAGAAAGTCTTTTTGTGTGGCTCATCTTATAAGTAAAGGCATGGCATCAAGGTCAAAGGAGGTCAAAATGCCATTGTACCTGTCCCTCATCAGGCCCATAATCAAATACAGTGTTCTCTTCTGCATGTGACTAACTAGGCACTCACACCAATTGGAGTAGCCCCAGAGGATTCTCACTAAAAAAACAGAAAACATAAAACATATGTCTTCTGTGGACTGACCGAAGCCCCTATCTCTTTGTTCCATCTCATGTCATTTATTGAGACGTGACTTACACCTGACCTAAAGGGTTACGCTTTCCTTGCACCTCAACCTTGTTTGTGACTGTAACAGAACTTGCTGGAGAGATGCATTCATATCCCAAAGGCTACTTTGTCTATGGAATACATTTCACGTCTTCATAAAGCCCGTCCCTCACTCTCTTCAAAAAGAATTTGGATGAATGGATGAAGAAGTGTAAATTCACTCCCAGGGTGCTGCCCATGTCCCTTATGGACAAAAGTATTTTGCAAAATTACTTTCTGACACCTAAAGGTCCAGTACCAAGATGCGACCCAATCCCATATCTGGGTAATTAAGATATAATGTTGTCATATCCTGGGTAGTATTGGCTAAGCTTGTAAAAGTACTTTCTCCATTAACCTAGTAATTAACTATGAACCTGTGAACATATGTTTATAGTGGAAAGGTACAGGAAATAAAAAGAAGAAACATTGCAAGCAACACAAAAATAAAGAAGTGTAGTTAGTGAGTGTTGCATCTCCTGCCATTCCCCAATCTGACACAAGAAGTGTAGTTAGTGAGTGTTGCATCTCCTGCCATTCCCCAATCGGACACAAGAAGTGTAGTTAGTGAGTGTTGCATCTCCTGCCATTCCCCAATCTGACACAAGAAGTGTAGTTAGTGAGTGTTGCATCTCCTGCCATTCCCCAATCTGACACAAGAAGTGTAGTTAGTGAGTGTTGCATCTCCTGCTATTCCCCAATCTGACACAAGAAGTGTAGTTAGTGAGTGTTGCATCTCCTGCCATTCACCAATCTGACACAAGAAGTGTAGTTAGTGAGTGTTGCATCTCCTGCCATTCCCCAATCGGACACAAGAAGTGTAGTTAGTGAGTATTGCATCTCCGGCCATTCCCCAATCTGACACAAGAAGTGTAGTTAGTGAGTGTTGCATCTCCTGCCATTCCCCAATCTATCACAAGAAGTGTAGTTAGTGAGTGTTGCATCTCCTGCCATTCCCCAATCTGACACAAGAAGTGTAGTTAGTGAGTGTTGCATCTCCTGCCATTCCCCAATCTGACACAAGAAGTGTAGTTAGTGAGTGTTGCATCTCCTGCCATTCCCCAATCTGACACAAGAAGTGTAGTTAGTGAGTGTTGCATCTCCTACCATTCCCCAATCTGACACAAGAAGTGTAGTTAGTGAGTGTTGCATCTCCTGCCATTCCCCAATCTGACACAAGAAATGTAGTTAGTGAGTGTTGCATCTCCTGCCATTCCCCAATCTTACACAAGAAGTGTAGTTAGTGAGTGTTGCATCTCCTGCCATTCCCCAATCTGACACAAGAAGTGTAGTTAGTGAGTGTTGCACCTCCTGCCATTCCCCAATCTATCACAAGAAGTGTAGTTAGTGAGTGTTGCATCTCCTGCCATTCCCCAATCTGACACAAGAAGTGTAGTTAGTGAGTGTTGCATCTCCTGCCATTCCCCAATCTGACATAAGAAGTGTAGTTAGTGATTGCTGCATCTCCTGCCATTCCCCAATCTGACACAAGAAGTGTAGTTAGTGAGTGTTGCATCTCCTGCCATTCCCCAATCTGACACAAGAAGTGTAGTTAGTGAGTGTTGCATCTCCTGCCATTCCCCAATCTGACACAAGAAATGTAGTTAGTGAGTGTTGCATCTCCTGCCATTCCCCAATCTGACACAAGAAGTGTAGTTAGTGAGTGTTGCATCTTCTGCCATTCCTCAATCTGACACAAGAAGTGTAGTTAGTGAGTGCTGCATCTCCTGCCATTCCCCAACCTGACACCCTCTTTCAACTTCAAGACTTTAAGTTGAGCAGCAAAATTTCTCTCCTCAAACTTGAGGCTCCTGAAAGAAAAACTGTAGCAAACTGCTTGCTACATATTAGCTACCCTGTATCAGGCAGCTGCTACAGTTTATGACATGCATGGAAACATTCAGTTCTGATGGCAGATGCAATACCAACATTCATTTCTGAATGTTAGTAACACAGTGAAGACAAATAGTGTTCCAGAATTGGATTCTAACTACAGCTGTACCCCCCCCCATTGAAAGCACTACCTCTGGACAATGCAGTAGAACACTTTAACTCTAAATTCCTCGGTATTCTAAACAATGTAGCTCCATGTAGAGCCATAAGAATCAAAGCAAACTATACACCATGGCTAACAAAAGAAATCAAAAACTTACCGAAACTTAAACGATAAAGCCTGGACACAGCAGCACATCAACAAAACCCAAGACAACCTTGAACACTTGCATAAGCTTAGAAATAAAGCTAAAGCCCAGATAAAGAGGGCCAAGAAAACTTCTACAGCCACCTTCAAACAAAGCACTGAAATAATCCACATAAATTCTGGTTCCCCCTAAAAAAACTCCTGCAACCTGGTCAACAATCAGTGCCAATCCCATTAGTGGCTAACATTCAAGATAGTATAGCTACACAATTTATTTTTTTTTACTACCTCAATACTTTCCCTTTCTAAAAAACACTGCAATTTTCCAATGACTATCCCTACTCCTCCTAACAAAACCGAGGATACTTTCTACTTTAAGCTCATCCAAACTAACACCATAAAAAGCTACTCAGTAAACTTAAACCAACCTCCCTTGCGGCAGATAATTTACCTTCTGAATTTCTTAGAACAGTAGGAGATAATATCGCTTACCCTATCTCTATTCTAATTAACTACAATATTTTAGAACACTAAATCCCACACCTCTGGAAAAGATCTTACATGACCCCACTGCAAAAAGGAGGTAACTGTTCTGAGCTCTCTAATTATAGACCCATAGCAATCTTATCCCCTTTTGCCAATATTCCAGAAAAATGCATACAGACACATTGCTTTTGTGTTATCTCCTAACTAACAACCTCCTAAATGATTGACACCATGGTTACCACCCAACCACAGTACAACTGCCCTTCTAAACTTTACAGATACTATAAACCAACATAGAAATTATGGCAAAATAGTGTTATCCATTTTCTTAGATCTCTCCAAAGCATTTGATACTGTAACTCACCAGAAACTCTTCACAGAGCTTGCCTCTCACAGTCGTAACCACTCATTCCTATCCTGGTTTCATAACTACCTAACTAATCACCAACAAGCTGTCAAATGGCAGATAAATCTCTTATCCCTTCTTACCTGTTTCCATTGGAGTTCCTCAGGGCTCAGTCCTGTGACCCCTTCTCCTCCCTGTTTTTACCAGTAAACTACACACAGCGACCCAACTTGCCACAATCGTGCAATATGTAGATGATTCTATGCTCATGTGTACTGCACCAACCCTACAACATCTCCAAGTAAAAATAAAGTCTTCTCAGCCATAGAATCTTGGCTATCTGATGCACAACTATTACTTAATCCAAGTACAACTAAACTCATGTTCTTCCAGCCTGGTAAATCCCTTGACTCCCCTACATCATTTCAAATACACCCATCATACAATACTACCACATCAACAGTGTCCCAAACTAAACTACTAGGTGTAATAATAGATAATAACATGAAATTCAACAAACACCTAGTTCATCAAGCCATCAATCAAAGACATATAAAACTAGGTTCTCTTTATACAATAAAACTTTTTTCTCAGTGCTGCTACGACCAGACAAGAAATAGCCAGAACCCAGCTTCTCTCCACCTTATTATATGCCCCCCCCCCATATTCACCAATGTAAACAAAACCAAATTAACAAAACTTGAGGCCTGTTATAACAAAATTGTGAAGTTTGCAACCAATGAGCCTCATCAGTCTATCACTGCCAGAGATTACAACAACTAAACTGTCTAGAACTACCCCACCAGTTAACCTACACCTAACTCACCACCACCCATAAACTCATTCACCAACAAGACAAACCCCCAGACATCCAAAAAATGCTCCAGCCCTACACTAATAATTGTCTCCTCTGCACCTCAAATAAATCTCTTGTATATATTTCCAAATCTAATAACAAAGTTGGAGAGTCTCTTTACTTGAATTATATCTCAAAAATCTGGAACAGTCTCCCTCAATCACTCTTATTAACAGAAAACCTATTCCACTTCAAGTCTCTACTTAAACCCACCTGATCAAAAACTGGACATGTTCATGCCACCCTCTGGTAAACCCTAAACTTCCTACCCATCACACTTTCCTACCCTGACCACCTTCTAAAATGCATTTTAGCATGATGACATCCAACCTACATAAATGACCTCCTTGTTGTTAAACTTCTGTTCCCTTCCACACCTCCCCTCCCCCCTCACCTTTTTCTTTACATCAGACCATATGACCTAACAACAGGTACAACATTCTAAAACTGGCAGACTATCAGACAATTTGTCAAGATAACCTAAAAGTCAGCAGCTGCTACACTATAAAATGCATATCATCAATGTAAATCACCTAAACTCTATACTGTTGTTAACTTCATTGTTGTTGTTAACTTCATTGTTGTTGTTAACTTCATTGTCTATTCGGTACACAATATGGTTGCTGCTCATTATTATTGCATTTATTGTTTGCTGCAAATTGTTTGCTATAGTGTATGTTTTTTTGTAAATTTGTATGTTGTTGTGAAGTGTTACAGAGCTTTTCTCCCTGGGCCTTCATTGAAAATGGGCTGTGTACCCAGTCGGACCTCCCCGGTAAACAAATGTAAAATAAATAAATTAAAATAATTTCTGAGTACAGTACTGAATTTAGAACTGATCAGTATCTGACAATTGTGCCCCTTAACACTGTGCACCTAGTGCAGCTGCCCCCTTCGCCCCATGCTAGCTATACCACTGTCCCCATTATGTCCAGACTTATGTCATATTGTAGCATTCTACAAATTTTGTCAGCCATCTTTTTTCACAACTTTTACCATCAGCCAATTGAGACATGGCCAGATCACTGTCACTGTATTCTACTGCTTGTCCAAAGTCAGTGCTCATAACTTGTATAGATATAATCTGTTGGAAGGCTAGGCATGTGGACCTGAAGAACATTGTGGAGTGTATCCCCATTTCCCAGAGATCTGCCTGGTTAAGTATCTTGCTTAGAAACGCATAGTAGCAAATGATGTCTGAGGGAATCAAACTCTGGCCTACAGGAAGCAGTTCATTAACAGATCAGAATCTTTTTCTTCATAAACTGACAGATTTCTTTAGCTTTATTTTTTAAGGCTTTTCCTAATTGTCTGTCTCTCGTACATATTTTGTTACTTACCTTTCTTCTGTCCTCATACTTTCACTTTCCTGTGTCATTGAACTGCCTTATCAAAACTGTCATGTTTTTATTGTATTCTAGACCACATTTCTTCTTGGACTCATAAAATTCCTTTTCATTTACCATTGGTGATCCATCTTCATTCTTCTTCTTTCAGCTTTTCCCAGTTAGGGGTCGCTACAGCAGATCACCTGTCCACTCATAACTGGCAGTGGAGTTTTATGGTGTCGAGTTGCCAGCCCGGTGCCCAACCTTTCACAGAAGGTGCACACACTCACGCACTCATGCCTAGGGCCAATTTAGAGTGTCCAATCCACCTACAGCATGTCTTTGGGATGTGGGAGGAAACTGGAGCACCCGAAGGAAACCCATGCAACCATAGGGAGGACATGCAGACTCCGCACAGAAGGCACCTGGTGATCCAACTTCATTAATCTGCCTATATACTCCTTGAAATCACTTCCATCAGTAACAAGAACAGTCCCTGCGTGACACGGAATAATCTTGGCTGATGTCCTTCTATGCATGGATGCAGAATTATCTTTGGCCTCCCCTACATGACATCATCACCAATCTGGTATTTGGTGCATTGAGTAAACACATCTAGTTCAATACTGTCCAGAAACCTGATAATTAATACCATGCAAATGAGCTGAATTTTATACCAAACAACACCACCCCAACCCTTCAATACCCCTTCAGTCTTCTCTTTTTTTTATAACCAAAATGTTAAAATGGACTGGTGGACCCAATGTTCAGAACTTGAAAATGTATCTTCCTACTTACGTTAAACATTTATACTCAAGTCTCATCTTTATGCCTCTTATCTACGTATTCTTTTCATGGTTATATATTTTTACTGGATTTGAATTACTTTAGTTTTATAAACATTTAATTATTTTCTTATAACATTTGGTTATGACTATTCATTGTGTAACAGATTTCCATTTTACAGGGCCTGACTGCATGAATGACTTGTTGCAACTTTATTTTTTACTCCTTTACATGACAGCAACCGATGTAAAAATACTAAGCCTCAATTATTCGGGCCGACTGAGGGCTACCCCTGGCAGGATAACCCAAATGTTATGACTGCAACAGTGAAACATGAAGAACATTTTCAAAATCCTGAAAACACATAGAATACAAATAATGATAATATGCCAGTACACTGACACACAGAAACACATACAAAACAAAGCATAACACTTGTCACCAAGTATGAGCAGGGGGGCAAGCCCCCTTGCACCCCCATGTGGGGGGCTGTGCCACCCACACCCCCTGCTACTTAAATATAGCAACTCCGAGATTGCACTTAGTGTAGTAAAGGGCAATCTTGGAGATGATGTAGTTAAGTAGCAGGGGGTGTGGGGGGAGCAACCCCCCCACATGGGGGGGTGCAGAGGTGCTTGCCCCCCTGCTTATACATGGTAGAAAGTATTATGGTTTAGTTGATTTAAAGTCAGCATATGTATGCTGTGCATTTTCAGTATTTTGAGTTTTGGGATTTTGAATTTTCAGGATTTTGGTCTTCAGTCTTATGAATTTCAGGATTGTGATATTTCAGTCTTCTGAAGGGGAACCATATATATATATATATATATATATATATATATATATATATATATATATATATATATAAATATATTCCCCCCCAGGTTAGATTAGAAGATTTTGTTATTGTCAGATCCTTTATTTTATATTACTTGCAGCACTAAGAATCCGCGGTGGTGGTGCTGCGGTAGCGTTGTCGCCTCACAGCAAGACATTGTCCCATTCGATTCTCAGCTAGAGCATCTTCTGTGGAGACATGCGTGAATGGGCGTACCTTCGTTGAAGGTTGTGCATTAGGGCCGGCAACTCAGCACATAAAATTCAACTTCCAATCATTAGTGGACCGGAGTTCCGCTGTGGCAACCCCTAACTGGGAAAAGCCGAAAGACACAACAACAATAACTTGCAGCACTAAGGGACTAGGATTAATCTATAATTGAGAATAATTAGTGTCTCTTCATCATATCTTCCCTGCCAAGCTGTCCAGGCCAGTTGTTTGAACTTATCTGTGGCTGGATATTGCTAAAACATATAGGTCTGAGCTTGGTCAAGTCATGTCATGGGAACTCTCGAGTTCAGAAAGTTGGCCAGTAGTGAGTGATTCTTTATCATAACTGTGCTGTGGTAAAATGTTATGCCTTTTGTGATGGGTTTACACTGCATGGTGTACCCATGGATTCCTTTTACCATCTAGGATGGCATGCAGTATCTACTTTTCTGGAGATTGCATTCATATTTTATATTAATGCCAGATCTGTAGGCAACAAATCTGGCATATTCTCTGACTTGCTGAAAGATGACAGTCTGGCTTTTATAACTAAATCATAGCTTAGTGAGAGCTTTGGGACAGTACCTGTGCCTCACTGCAACCTGGGTTCAGATTTATCCAACACCCAAGTCTGAAATGGACTAGTATTGGAGAAGCTATTATGCACCATTCAGCCACTGAGGTGAAGTACCTGAAAGCTGGATGTACCAATGTCCTTTGAATAATGGGGTGTCCTGTGGGTGTCTCCTCATCTATCAACTACCAGACAGTGTGAGTACATTCCTGGAACAGTTCACTGATTTTCCAACTTTGCATTTTCTGGGATTCAAATATTTGTTTATCAATGTCCATTTCCTGTTGACTCGGGAAGTTCCTAAGACTTTCGATTTTAAGTATTCTCTGAATTTGTATTGCATTAGCTTATAGCTAGTGAGTATGTCATTTGACATCTTGATTTTGCTGGCAAAATTTTAGCTTACATTCAGTAAAGTCTATGTTTTGACGTATTGTTGATTCTGTAGTTCCCTCTTTGAAGTTTTGTTTTATAACTAATAGTTTTACAGTTTGGTTTATTTATCCTTTGATGACCAGGTTAGGTCCCACTAGGCTAGAAGCTTCTTCTCAGGGGAAACCCAAGGTGGTATTTATACTACTAGGTGAAATTTGGAAAGGGCATCAGTGGATCCTCCCTTATTGTTTACGATAGCTACAATGGAGTATTTTCCTTCCACCTGAACTACCACTAACTCAAGCAGATGTGACTCATTTTAAAGCCTAGTCCAAAGGACGAGGCAATCAGAAGGGCAACAGACCCTTTATGCTGTACTGCAGAGTCAGCAATCCATCTATGTGGTGTGGGTTAGAACGTACAGCCTTGTGCACCAAAGGTTAATGTGCCACCTATTGCTCCCCTGACACATACATGTTTATTCTTATTTCTTTGCAGCTCTTGTATTCAGGTAATATAATAAACTCAAAGTTTAAGATGCAATCAAAGCTGCCCTTCTATGCTACTCTGTCCTCTTTCAGTCTCTTTCTCTCTGTCATTTTTGTTCTTTTCTGTGACTCAGAGAATGCATGTGACAAGGCCCCAAGAAATCTGATTTGGGCAGTTCTGTGTTGGTTCAAAGTCCCAGAAACATTAGTAGAATTAGTGCAACTATGTACAAGGACCCAATGGCTCAGCTATGAACAGTGTTCCCTCTTACAGAGGGGTTCCCAGTGGGAGTGAGTGTGCATGAGGGTTCATCTCTGAGCCCACTGCTGTTCATACTGGTGATGGACTACATTAGCAAACAGTCGCTGTATGCAGACAAGGTGGCATTATAGGCTGACTCTAAACAAGAAAAACTGAAGGCTCACAGGATAGAACTAAGCACAGATAAGACAGCTGTAATGGCAGCAAGTGGGGGAAATCAGAAGAAGCTGACAACCGAGATAGAAGGATATATAGTGGAACAGGTTAACAACTTTAATTTATAAACTCAAATGCTATGGAACAACTGGTCACCACTCCCACAAGAGGGGAAAACATATTGGACCTGATCATCACCAACATGGGGACTCTTTGTTCCATACCAGAGATATACCCCTCATTGGTAAGATCTGACCAAAAATTAATCTTACTGGACATCCATATTCTGTCCCCACCCCCAGCCAAGGAAACCACAGTGAAGAACTTCTCAAAAGCAAACTTCACATTTCTCAAAACCGAGGTGGAATCCTTCAAAGCCCCCGGGCCAGTCGAAAATATGGCCCGAACTGCAGAATCCCTTACAAACATATTCTATGGATACCTACAGGAATGCATGGATCGTGCTATCCCAAATAAAACCAAGACTCACTCCTCCAAAGGCAGGAGACCTGTCTGGTGGACCTCGGCCATAAATAAGCCATACAACAGAATGAGGAAGCTACTACATGATAGAGCAAAATCCCAAAAAGGGAAGGCATCCCTGATCAGTACTAGCAAGAAACTATGATCCCTCAAAAAATTATCTAAGGCCAGCTTCGAAAGAAAAATTGCACAAGACGCTAAAGATAATCACAAGGCCTTCTTTAGTTATGTCAGGAACCTGGGTGGCAACTCCCAAATATGCTCTGAGTTAGTGCAAAATGACAAAAAATACACTGAACCCACAGACATTACCAACATCCTGGCAGACAAGTTCAGTGCAAACCCCCCCCTTCCCCCCCAAAAGAGCAAATGTCTATCCCGACAGAGTGTAGCCTCCCTGACATCACAGATGCACAGGTGAGAGCTGCCCTCGCAAAGCAAAAAACACAGCATCAATGGGACTGGACGGTGTCCCGGGCTGCGTCTTACACGAGCTCCAAGAAGAATTGAACCCTCACATAAAGTCTTCAATCTCAGCCTTAGTACAGGATATGTACCCAAGGAATGGCGTAGAGCAACAGTGGTCCCACTCCACAAAGGTGGTGCCACAACGGACCCTGGAAACTATCGCCCTATAAGCCTGACTAGCCTGGTCTGCAAAGCTATGGAGCATATCATAATGGAACTCATAAACAAAGACATTGGGAACCTCCAGACACTGGATCCTACCCAATTTGGCTTTGTTAAGGGCAGATCTTGCATCTCGAACCTGGTCGACTTCTTTGAAACAGTCACCAAGTCCATAGATGAAAGGAAGGTAGTCCGCACAGCCTACCTGGACCTCACAAAAGCCTCTGACACAATACCCCAATCGGGCATCATAAATAAGCTCACCAGCTTAAATATCAACCCCTATGTCACAAGATGGGTTGCAAACTGGCTCAGGGATAGAACCCACATGGTCAGAATTGCAGGTGCCATGTTAGACTTTAAACCGGTTACAAGTGGCATCCCACAAGGCTCAGTCCTGGGACCTCTCTTGTTTGGTATATATTTCTCTGAGGTACAGGCTAACACAGGAGGACTATGGCTGACCAAGTTCACAGATGACTGCAAACTGGGTGCCATAATCGACTCTCCGACTGACACAAGCATCCTTCAAAAGGGTCTCACAGAGACGGATAACTGGTGCCAGAGCCATGGCCTAAAGCTAAATGCCAAAAAGTGCATAGTCATCCCCTTTGGGAAAAACAAAGTGCCCACAAATTACTACATAGGAAGTAACCCACTAAGTACCAAAGAAGTAATTAGGGATTTGGGGCCCAAGTAGATAGTAATCTTTCCTTTGACAATCACGTTGCCAAAGTGGTTAGAAAGACCTTCTATATAGTCCACCTTATCATGAAAGGGTTCCCATCTAGATCAAGAGAGGTCATTGTGCCCCTCTACTCTTCACTCATCAGGCCCATAATTGAATACAATGCCCCATTTGGGATGTACCTTACCCAACACCTGCAGCAACTGGAAAGACCCCAAAAGTACCTCACCAAGAGGATCATGGGACTCAAACAGATGCCCTATGCAGCTCGACTAAAGAAACTCCAGCTCTACTCAGTTGCTTACCGCCTACTCTGAGGCGATCTGTGCCTGACGTATAAAGCCATGTCCAACCCAGAATTAACGGACATGCTCCATCTCTGGAAATTCAAATCCCGTAGAGCTACACGCTCCAGGGACTTAAACCTCAGCACAGAAATAAATAGGACATGCTGGTGGGACAGATTCAAATCCCAGAGGCTCCCCTCACTCTGGAACAAAATCCCAATCCATGTTAGGCAGAGCCCCTCACTGACCCTCTTCAAGAGAAATCTTGACGAGTGGATGGGAGATCAAGTTTACCTCTGGGATCTCTTCTGTGTCCCTGCTAGACACAGGCACAGTAAACTAACCTTAAAAGGGCTATTTTCTGTGACCTACTATACAGAGCCACAGTCAACAAATCTAAAAGGGTGGTGAAAGCCAAACACACTCTGGCTAGGCTTATAAATGCCCTAGGGCAGATAGCCTAGTATCAACCTATGAACCTATAATGAACCTATTAAGTATCTGGGATGGGTGGTTTAGAAGAAGGGAAGTTTGAATGATGAAGTCAAAGCTAGAATCAGAGGGGCTGCAGCCAATTGGCATACAGTGTCAGGTGTAGTATATGATAGAAGAATGCCAAAGAAGAAAAGTAAGGTGTACAAGAAAGTGATACGACCAGTACTAGTGTATGGTACAGAAACCTGGGCAGTAAATACGGAACAGATGAAAAAGTTGGAGGTGATGGAAATGAAGTGCCTGAGAAGGGTTATAGGATGCACATTGTCGGACAGACAAAGAAATTTGGACATAACTGCAGAAGCCAAAGTAGCTCCAATTGCAGAAAAGATCAAAGAGAACAGATTACGGTGGTTTGGATGCATGTGGAGAAAAGCAGAAGACAATCTGGTGAAGAAGATTTGGGACAGACAGAAAGAAGGAAAGAAGAAACAAAGGCATCCAGGAAACAGATGGATGGATTGTGTGAGCGAAGATCTGTGACAGTCAGGCATGAGTGTCGAAGAAGGCATGAGTGTGGCACTGAATCGAGAGAGATGACAGTTAACATGACACCAAGAACCCATGTAGAAAAATGGGAGAAAGTGGGTTGATGATAATTGCCATAAATAGTACACACATTCATAATCATGCAGGAAAAACTACAATTTCTTTATTTTTTTGTACTGTGGACATATTGTACAACATTTCTTAAGTATGAATTGAATGAGTGCGTGAGAACCTACTTAAGAAGTCTTCTGAACAGACATGCCCATTTTCACACACACACACACACACACACACACACACACACACACACACACACACACACACACACACACACACACACACACACACACACACACACACACACACACACACACACACACACCTATAAACATATTTGCAGGATCTGTGAATATAAAAATTAAATGTTCATTTCTATAATTTTATTAGTTTTGAAAATAAATTTGTTTTGTCTCCATATACGGTATATATTCCAGGAGTCAGAGGCACTGATCATTATCCATATTTTTTGGAATGGGATCCCACATAAATCCCAGATATACACATGAACTGTTGCAGCTTTCCATACGTTAGCACTTAACATTGTCTTTCACTTATTTAATATTATGTACAGGTTTTAGTGTGTATTTTAATTATTGTTTCACTGGCATGTCATTATTTTTCATGGTATTTGTAAGAGTCAGAAGGCATCCATCAAACCATATTCACTTGGGTCTGATATCTATCTGGTGCGTGGGCAGCTGGCAGGGTTCGGCCTAACAGTTAGTTCTCAATTGGGGAAGTTCAGAAAAACATCTCTGCTCTAGTTCCTACAGGTGTAAGTAAATATAGAAGTTAAAGAAGTCTGTAACTGCTTTAGGTTGCATTTTAGTAATTTATAGTTGGTAGATAAGGCTTTTATAAATCTTACCCTGACTACCCCACTGCCACTCACTCACTCTCTCTCTCTCTCTCTCTCTCTCTCTCTATCTTACTCATTGCCCTTTTTCAAGGCATTCCACAGTATTCCACAGAAAAACATCATTCCTCATAAAAGCCGGGAAGACCTAGGAGGTTCTACAATAATGTCTACAGCACTTACGTCTGTACAATATACTTACGAGGTGGGAATACTGTCATTTTCTGGTTATAATAGGTACAAGCAGTTTGAGATGTACACATGCAGGGGAAACATTTTCAGAAATGCATATATTTACAAGTGCTAGGTAGGTGGGGGAATACTATAAAATCTGAGTACAAAATGAAAAATGGCTATATTATTTTGTCTTCGTTATGGTACAGGGTGTACACCGTGGGTACACTGAACGTTTCTGGCTTTGCTTTACTGTCCATATATGGAGAGCATCATTTCCCAGCATTTCTTCTAATGTAATATGCCTTCTGATCAATTTATAAACAACCAATGTAGTATTTGTAATTGTCTTTGCATGCTTGGATTTATCTTCCAACCTGGGAAATACAGATAATTCTAACTCACAGGTAATGTAGAACAATACTTTAAATATAAGATAAAGGCTTACCTAAACATGTGAAGCCTGGACCACAGCAGTGACTGAATGTTTGGTCTGAAAAGCGCAGAATATAAACTTGATGCAGCCACACCAAATGATAAAGTGTTCAGTCATGCAGTGGCCATGCTAATTAGGAATGTAATAAGCAATATGTTTAAATTAATCATCTTGGAGGAAGTCAGTAATTCTTTTGCTTTACACTGAACCTAGGAAGAACAGAAAATTTATCACATACTCCAAGTAATTCAAGCTACTGAGGGAACTGACAAGACAGTATGTTAACAGTAGTCATGGCAACACAAATTAGGTTCACCATGCTCTTGGGCAACAATAAACCAACACAAATTCCTTTTCCTAATGAATGACCGATGTCATGATTTCTAAATAAAGGACTTGCATTGAGTACAGCTGTTTGTCTCAACATTGGTTGAAGGAATAAGGATATCAATTTAAATAAGTACACATGACAACCTCTTTATTAATGACACTCAGCATTCAGTATTTCTTATGTAGTCAGACGCATGGAATAGTAAAGTACTTCACTGATACAAGCAAGGATGTGGACTTAACTTTCCCTTCTCCTATGAAGCAATGACATACACAAGTGAGCAACAGACAGATGACCTCCCACCCCAAGCAAACACAGTTATGATTCTCAGCCTGAGACCAAGCCAATATAACCTTCAGTCCCACATTCCCTGGAAGGAGACCTGGAATGCCATGCTGGCCATTGTTTACAGAACTGAAGAGGAGGAGCTAATCTATATGTAAAGTTCTTTCTTTGGCAGTGTCTTTCGCCTATATTCAAAGCCCCTAGAACACATGAGAGATCTCCTTCCTTTTTATCCATCCAGCAGTCAGCATATGAAATCCTGTCCCTGACATACACCTCTCTGCAGACAGCATATGACATTCCGTCCTTGACATATACCTCTCCGCACACAGCATATGACATTCCGTCCTTGACATATACCTCTCCACACACAGCATATGACATTCCGTCCTTGACATATACCTCTCTGCAGACAGCATATGACATTCCGTCCTTGACATATACCTCTCCGCAGTCAGCATAAGACATCCTGTCCCTGACACATACCTCTCTGCAGTCAGTATATGACATCCCGCCCCTGACATATACCTCTCTGCAGTCAGCATATGACATCCTGTCCCTGATACATACCTCTCCAAAGACAGCATATGACATCCCGACCCTGACATATACCTCTCCGCAGTCAGCATATGACATCCCGTCCCTGATATATACCTCTCCGCAGTCAGCATATGACATCCCGCCCCTGACCCATACCTCTCCGCAGTCAGCATATGACATCCCATCCCTGACATATACCTCTCCGCAGTCAGCATATGACATACCGTCCCTAACATATACCTCTCTGCAGTCAGCATATGACATCCTGCCTCTGACATATACTTCTTCGCAGTAAGCATATGACAGCCCGCCCCTGACATATACCATTCCGCAGTCAGCATATGACATTCTGTCCCTGACAGATACCTCTCCGCAGTCAGCATATGACAGCCCCCTGACACATACCTCTCCACAGTCAGCATATGACATCACGTCCCTGACATATATCTCTCCGCAGTCTGCATATGACATCCCACCCCTGACATATACCTCTCCACAGTCAGCATATGACATCCCGCCCCTGACATATACCTCTCCGCAGTCAGCATATGACATTCTGTCCCTGACATATACCTCTCCGCAGTCAGCATATGACATCCCATCCCTGAAATATCACTTTCCACAGTCAGCATATGTCATCCCGTCCCTGACGTATACCTCTCAGCAGTCAGCATATGACATCCCGTCCCTGACATATACCTCTCCACAGTAAGCATATGACATCCTTTCCCTGACATATACCTCTCCGCAGTAAGCATATGACATCCTCTCCCTGACATATACCTCTCCACAGTCAGCATATCACATCCCGTTCCTGACATATACCTCTCCGCAGTCAGCATATGACACCCCGTCCATGACATATACCTCTCCACAGTCAACATATGACATCCCATCCCTGACATAAACCTCTCCGCAGTTAGCATATGACATCCCATCCCTGACGAATACCTCTCTGCAGTCAGCATATGACATCCCGTCCCTGACATAAACCTCTCCGCAGTCAGCATATGACATCCCGTCCCTGACATATACCTCTCTACAGTCAGCATATGACATCCCATCCCTGACATATACCTCTCGACAGTCAGCATATGAGATCTCGTCCCTGACATATACCTCTCCGCAGTCAGCATATGACATACTGTCCCTGACATATACCTCTCCGCAGTCAGAACATGACATCCCGTCCCTGACATTTTCCTCTCCTTAGTCAGATTATGACATCCCGTCCCTGACATATACCTCTCTGCAGTCAGCATATGACATCCCGGTCCTGACATTTACCTCTCCGCCGTCAGCATATGACATCCCTTCCCTGACATATGCCTCTCCAGAGTCAGCATATGACATCATGTCCCTGACATATACCTCTCCGCAGTCAGCATATGACATCCAGCCCTTGACACATTCCTCTATGCAGTCAGCATATGACATCCTGTCCCTGACATATACCTCCCCACAGTCAGCATATGACATCCCATCCCTGACATATACCTCTCCGCAGTCAGCATATGACATCCCATCCCTGACATATACCTCTCCGCAATCAGCATATGACATCCCACCCCTGACATATACCTCTCCGCAGTCAGCATATGACATCCTGTCCCTGACATCTACCTCTCCACAGTCAGCATAAGACATCCCGCCCCTGACGTATACCTCTCCACAGTTAGCATATGACATCCCTTTCCTGACATATACCTATCCACAGTCAGCATATGACATCCCGTCCCTGACATATAACTCTCTGCAGTTAGCATATGACATCCCGTCCCTGACTTATACCTCTTTGCAGTCAGCATATGACATCCCACCCCTGACATATACCTCTCCGCAGTCAGCATATGACATCCCGTCCCTGACATATACCTCTCCGCAGTCAGCATATGACATCCTGCCCCTGAAACATACCTCTCCGCAGTGAGCATATGAAATCCCGTCCTTGACATATACCTCTCCGCAGTCAGCATATGACATCCCGTCCCTGACATATACCTCTCTGCAGTTAGCATATGACATCCCGCCCCCTAAACTATACCTCTCCACAATTAGCATATGACATCCTTTCCCTGAAATATACCTCTCCGCAGTCAGCATATAATGTCCCGTCCCTGACATATACCTCTCCGCAGTCAGCATATGACATCTCGTCCCTGACATATACCTCTCTGCAGTCAGCATATGACATCCCGTCCCTGACATATACCTCTCCGCAGTCAGCAAATGACATCCCGCCCCTGACACATACCTCTCCACAGTCAGCATATGACATCCCATCCCTGACATGTACCTCTCTGCAGTCAGCAAATGACATCCCGTCCATGACATATACATTTCTGCAGTCAGCATATGACATCCCGCCCCTGACATATACTTCTTCTCAGTCAGTATAGTACAACCTGCCCCTGACATATACCTTTCCGCAGTCAGCATATGACATCCCGCCCCTGACATATACCTCTCTGCAGTCAGCATATGACATCCCCCTGACACATACCTCTCGACAGTCAGCATATGACATCCCGTCCTTGACATATACCTCTCCGCATTCTGCATATGATATCCCGCCCCTGACAAATACCTCTCCACAATCAGCATACGACATCCCGTCCCTGACATATACCTCTCCGCAGTCAGCATATGACATCCCGCCCCTGACATATACCTCTCCGCAGACAGCATATGACATCCCATCCCTGACATATACCTCTCTGCAGTCATCATATGACATCCCGTCCATGACATATACCTTTCCGCAGTAAGCATATGACATCCCGTCCCTGACATATACCTCTCCACAGTTTGCATATGACATCCCATCTCTGACATATACCTCTCCGCAGTCAGCATATGACATCCCGTCCCTGACATATACCTCTCCGAAGTCAGCATATGACATCCCATCCCTGACATATACCTATCCAAAGTCAGCATATGACATACCGTCCCTGACATATACCTCTCTGTAGTCAGCATATGACATCCCGTCCCTGACATATACCTCTCTGCAGTCAGCATATGACATCCCACCCCTGACATATACCTCTCCGCAGTCAGCATATGATATCCTGTCCCTAACATATACCTCTCCGCAGTCAGCATATGACATCCCGCCCTTGACACATACCTCCACACAGTCAGCATATGACATCCCATCCTTCACATATACCTCTCTGCAGTCAGCATATGACATCCCGTCCCTGACATATACCTCTCCACAGTCAGCATATGACATCCCGTCCGTGACATATACCTCTCCCCAGTCTGCATATGACCTCCCGCCCCTAACATATACCTCTCCACAGTCAGCATATGACATCCCTTCCCTGATATATACCTCTCCGCAGTCAGCATATGACATCCCACCCCTGACATATACCTCTCCGCAGTGAGCATATGACATCCCGTCCCTGACATATACCTCTCCGCAGTCAGCATATGACATCCCGTCCCTGACATATACCTCTCTGCAGTTAGCATATGACATCCCGCCCTTGACATATACCTCTCCGCAGTCAGCATATGACATCCCATCCCTGACATATACCTCTCCGCAGTCAGCATATGACATCCACCCCTGACACATACCTCTCCACAGTCAGCATATGACATCCCGTCCCTGACATATACCTCTCCACAGTCTGCATATGACATCCCGCCCCCTAAACTATACCTCTCCACAATTAGCATATGGCATCCATTCCCTGAAATATACCTCACCGCAGTCAGCATATAGCGTCCCGTCCCTGACATATACCTCTCTGCAGTCAGCATATGACATCTCGTCCCTGACATATACCTCTCTGCAGTCAGCATATGACATCCCGTCCCTGACATATACCTTTCCGCAGTAAGCATATGACATCCCGTCCCTGACATATACCTCTCCGCAGTTTGCATATGACATCCCATCTCTGACATATACCTCTCCGCAGTCAGCATATGACATCCCGTCCCTGACATATACCTCTCCGAAGTCAGCATATGACATCCCATCCCTGACATATACCTCTCCACAGTCAGCATATGACAACCCATCCCTGACATATACCTCTCCGCAGTCAGCATATGACATCCTGTCCCTGACATATACCTCTCCACAGTCAGCATATGACATCCCGTCCCTGACATATACCTCTCCGCAGTCAGCATATGACATCCCGTCCCTGACATATACCTATCCAAAGTCAGCATATGACATCCCGTCCCTGACATATACCTCTCTGTAGTCAGCATATGACATCCCGTCCCTGACATATACCTCTCTGCAGTCAGCATATGACATCCCACCCCTGACATATACCTCTCCGCAGTCAGCATATGATATCCTGTCCCTGACATATACCTCTCTGCAGTCAGCATATGACATCCCAACCTTGACACATACCTCCACGCAGTCAGCATATGACATCCCATCCTTCACATATACCTCTCTGCAGTCAGCATATGACATCCCGTCCCTGACATATACCTCTCCACAGTCAGCATATGACATCCCGTCCGTGACATATACCTCTCCCCAGTCTGCATATGACATCCCGCCCCTAACATATACCTCTCCACAGTCAGCATATGACATCCCTTCCCTGATATATACCTCTCCGCAGTCAGCATATGACATCCCACCCCTGACATATACCTCTCCGCAGTCAGCATATGACATCTCGTCCCCGACATATACCTATCCACAGTTAGCATATGAAATCCTGTCCCTGACATATACCTTTCTGCAGTCAGCATATGACATCCCATCCCTGACATATACCTCTCTGGAGTCAGCATATGACATCCCACCCCTGACATATACCTCTCCGCAGTCAGCATATGACATCCCGCCCCTTTCACATATCTCGCCGCAGTCAGCATATGACATCCTGTCCCTGACATATACCTCTCCGCAGTCAGCATATGACATCCCGTCCCTAACATATACCTTTCTGCAGTCAGCATATGACATCCCGCCCCTGACATATACTTCTTCGCAGTCAGCATATGACAGCCTGCCCCTGACATATACCTTTCCGTAGTCAGCATATGACATCCCGTCCCTGACATATACCTCTCCGCAGTCAGCATATGACATCCCCCCTGACACATACCTCTCCACAGTCAGCATATGACATGCCATCCCTGACATATGCCTCTCCGCAGTCTGCATATGACATCCCGCCCCTGACATATACCTCTCCACAATCAACATATGACATCCCGTCCCTGATATATACCTCTCCGCAGTCAGCATATGACATCCCGCCCCTGACATATACCTCTCCGCAGTCAGCATATGACATCCCGTCCCTGACATATATCTCTCCACAGTCAGCATATGACATCCCGTCCTTGACATATACCTCTCCGCCGTCAGCATATGACATCCCGTCCCTGACATGTAGGTTCATAGGTTCATACTAGGCTTTCTGCCCTAGGGCATTTATAAGCCTAGCCAGAATGTGTTTGGCTTTCGCCACCCATTTTAAATTTATTTTGTTATGCCCTTTTTCGAGGTTACAGGTTCCTCTCCGCAGTCAGCATATGATATCCAGTCCATGACATATACCTGTCCGCAGTCAGCATATGACATCCCATCCCTGACATATACCTCTCCAAAGTCAGCATATGACATCCCGTCCCTGACATATACCTCTCCACAGTCAGCATATGACATCTCGTCCCTGACATCTACCTCTCCGCAGTCAGCATATGACATCCCGTCCCTGACATATACCTCTCCACAGTCAGCATATAACATCCCATCCCTGACATATACCTTTCCACAGTCAGCATATGACATCCCGTCCCTGACATATACCTCTCCTCAGTCAACATATGACATCCTGTCCCTGACATATACCTCTCCGCAGTCAGCATATGATATCCCGTCCCTGACATATACCTCTCCACAGTCAGCATATGACATCCCGTCCCTGACATATACCTCTCCGCATTCAGCATATGACATCCCTTCCCTGACATATACCAATCCACACTGAGCATATGACATCCCGTCCCTGACATATACCTCTCTGCAGTCAGCATATGAAATCCCGCCCCTGACACATACCTCTCCTTCTTAATGCTGTGTAGCAGTAACAGCCTGGCAGAGTCATTTTCTGAGGTTACCTCTTCTTCTTTTTGTGTATATGGCACTGAGCTTGTACTTAACTGCACATGAATCACTGTCTCCATGACTGGATGGTGTTTGCTTTCTGCAGGAAGGCATGAGCTGCTTCCATTCCCTGAACACATGAAATGCATTACCTGTATGGATGCCTATAATGCAAGCATTATATGACAGCATACAAGATCACAGCTGCACAAATGGATGGGATTCAGCTTCTACTCATACCTAATTGTGCTGATAGTCAAAAGCACTGGTACAGCTTAAGCTTTACAGTGTCAGGCCATCGTCGACTGCCTTACACTTGTTTCAGTGTCTGGACTGTAACATAGCTGGCACAAAGTTTGCATTGGCACAGCCTAGGAGTTGAATTTTAAAGTTTTAAATATGTAGATTCCTCCACCTTGCAATCCTCCAGTAGTAATAAACAGACAACATTTCTGAGGGAATACAACTAGGTCCCACACACTGCCTTTCTGCACTTGTCTTCAATAGACAGATTGACAGCATGAAGGTCTTCCTTTTTGTCAAAGTGCTGCTGCTGTGCTCTGAATGTTCCCTAACAGTTACAGTTACAGCTTTGATAATTAGCATGCAGGGTTACTTTTAAAACAGCCCAGAGAACACCTAATCTTTTATTTGATTTTCTATAATTTTCATACACCTCCTCATGACTTTGTGTGCACAGCTGCTGGTGTCCACCTCTATTTATTCCAATAACTGGGATTCTAAGTCAATGTCTTGCATCAAGGCACATGCTTTTTTCTTTATTGCTTTAACCTTATTTTATAATCTTCAAGGTAAATCTTGCAGGGACCCTGTGATTTTCTTTTGGAAATAAATGCCCTGAATTCTGCCCTCCTCCTTCATTTTTCTTAGCAGTCTCTACTGCAAATTCTCTGACTGTTAACTGATATTCCCAAACTGCATTAACATTAGGCTGCACTTATTACATAGGTTCATAGGTTCATAGGTTGGTACTAGGCTATTGGCCCTAGGGCCTATACAAGCCTAGCCAAAACAATTCCCTGGCTATTTCTTCCCACACTATTTACTTCCCTGGACCTCTGTCTAGCAGGGTGACTGACGTAATCCCCGGGGTGAATTTCCTTTTTCCCATCCAATCATCAAGGTTCCTTTTGAAGAGGGTCAAAGAGGCGCTCTGCTTGACATGTATGTGCAGTCTATTTCAGAGTCTGGGGAGTCTCTGGGTGAGGAAACTTTCCCTCCAGCATGTTTTGTTTACTGTGATGACAAGGTTTAGATCCCTGGAGCATGTGGCTCTGAGGGATTGGGATTTCTTTAAGTATAGCATGTCCAACAACTCTGGGTTTGACATGGCCTTGTATGTTAAGCAGAGATCACCTAGGAGTAGACAATATGCGACAGAGTATAGCTGGAGTTTTTTAAGGCGGTCAGCATAGGGCATCTGCTTTAGGCCTGTGATTCTTTTAGTGAGGTATATCTGCGACCTTTCCAGTTGTTGCAGATGTCTTGAGAGGTACATGCCAATGGGGCATTGTATTCTATAATGGGTCTAATGAGGGATGAGTACAGTAGGACAATGACCTCCTTTTTTCTGGATGAAAAGCCCTTAGTGATGAGGTGTGCCACATAAAAGGATTTTCTGACTGTTGTGGCAATGTGGTTATTGAAGGTGAGACCACTGTCCACCTGTGTCCCTATGTCTCTTATCACACTTTCGGTGTTTAGTGTACTGCCACCTATGTGGTAATTCACAGGTATATGTTTTTTTCCCAAAAGGGATAACTACACATTTCTTGGCATTGAGCTTGAGCCCATGGCTCTGGCACCAAGCATCTATTTCTCTAAGGCCCTTTTGTAGAGTATCCACATCATTTGGGGATTCAATAATGGCTCCCAGTTTGCAGTCATCTGCAAACTTTGTTAGCCAGAGTCCCATAGTGTTGGCCTGTACTTCAGAGAAGTAGATGCCAAACAAGAGAGGTCCCAGGACTGAACCCTGAGGTACTCCACTTGTCATTTGTCTGGAGCTGGATTTGGAGTCAGCTACTTTTACAGTGTGGGTGCTGTCAGTAAGCCAGTTGGCAACCCATCAAGTGATGTAGGGATTAATGCCCAGCTTAGTAAGTTTATCTATGATTCCAAAGTGGGGGAGGGTGTCAAAGGCCTTGTGAAGTTCCAGATAGGCTGTGTGGACTGCCTTACCATTATTCACTGCTCTGGAGACTGATTTGAAGAAGTCAATCAGGTTCAGGAGACAAGATCGACCCTTTACAAACCTAAACTGGATGGGGTCCAGTGTTTTAAGGTTGCCAATGTCTTTATATATAAGTTCCATGTTAATATGTTCCATGGCTTTGCAGATCAGGCTCGTCAGATTGATGGGGCAGTAGATCCTGGGATCCAAGGTGGATTCCTCCCTTGTGGAGTGAGATAACTGTAGCTGTGTGCCACTCAGTGGGCACGAAGCCTGAGGTGAGGGTATGATTAAACATGAAACTTAGGTGAGGTACCAGTTCATTTTGTAGTTTATGTAGTACACAGCCCAGGATGTCATCTGGCCCCATGGATGCTGTATTCTTAGCTTTGGAGAGTGCATTTTTTTACCTGTGTGGCCATTATTACCAGAATTTGGCAATCTTCCGGTATTGAGATGGGCCATTTAGGGGGTGAGAGGGGGTGAAGTTGGCACTGAATTGATCTGCCAGGATATTGGCAATATCCTTGGGATCAGTACATTTAATACCATTCTGTTGTAGCTCAGAGCAGATCTGAGCATTGCCATTTAGATTGTTGACATAGTTATAGAATGCCTTGTGGTTGTCTTTGGAATCTTTGGCAATTATATTTACATAACTAGCTTTGGAGATTTTGTGAGGGATCTCAGCTTCTTACGGAGGCTGGTAAGGGAGTTTTTTGCATCCTGGGATTTTCCTCTTTTCTGCAACAGTTTCTTCCTTTTGTTGTAAAGTTTGTTTATGGCAGGGGACCACCAGATTGGCTTCCCCTGATTTGGAGGAGAGCATCTTGGTTCTATTTGGGATGGCACGATTCATGCATGAGTGGATGTGCTCGTACAGTGCCTTAGTGTAAAACTCAGCAGTCGAACTTTCAGTTCCCATCTGCATGGGTGTCATGAAGTTTATAACTTCTGACTTGAGTAGCATGAAGTTGGCTTTGATGAAGTTTTTTATGGAGGTTTCCTTACTGGGGTGGGGTGGGATGTGAATGTTAAGGGTGATTAGCTTATGGTATGACCTGACCAACGAGGGGGTGACCACAGGAGTGGAGCATCGATTTCCCATGTTGGTAATGACCAGGTTTAGGATATTTGTGCCCCTGGTGGGACTATGGATTATTTGATCCAGGGCATTGGAATTTATGAATTCCAAGAACCGTTGGGCATAGGTGTCGATACATGAGTAGTTTTCCCAGTTAATGGCAGGGTAGTTGAAATCACCCAGTATTAGGGTGTTTGGTTGTATATTAATATTTTCCAGTATGTTTAGAAAGGTGTAGTGAGAACCTTGGGGCATGGTGCGGGATCTGTAGCAAGCTACAATTTGGATTGCAGTCTTACCTAGTGTTAGTTACACCTGGAGAATTTCAGACGCATTGTGTTGGGCAACTAACCTGGTGGTGTGAATATCCTTGGTGAATATGGACACTCCTCCACCTTTATAGGTTCATAGGTTCATACTAGGCTATCTGCCCTAGGGCATTTATAAGCCTAGCCAGAATGTGTTTGGCTTTCGCCACCCATTTTAAATTTATTTTGCTATGCCCTTTTTTGAGGTTAGTATACTGTGCCTCTGTCTAACAGTGACACAGAAGTGATACCCGGAGTAAACCTACGATCTCCCATCCACTCATTAAGATTCCTCTTGAAGAGAGTCAATGAGGGACTCTGCCTAACCTGGACTGAGATTTTATTCCAGAGTGAAGGGAGCCTCTGGGTTATGAATCTGTCCCTCCAGCATGTCCTATTTATTTCAGTGCTGAGGTTCAAGTCTCTCAAGCGTGTAGCTCGATGGGATTTGGATTTTCTGAGGTGCAGCATGTCCAATAATTCCAGGTTGGCCATGGCTTTATACGTCAGGCACAGATCACCCCTGAACAGGCGGTATGCCACTGAGTAGAGCTGGAGTTTCTTTAACCGGGCAGCATATGGCATCTGTTTGAGCCCTTTCATCCTCTTGTTGAGGTACTTTTGGGTCTTTCCAGTTGCTGCAGGTGTCTGGTAAGGTACATCCCAAAAGGGGCATTGTACTCAATTATGGGCCTGATGAGGGATGAGTAAAGAGGCACGATGACCTCCCCTGATCTAGATGTGAATCCCTTCATGATTAGGTAGGCTATATAAAATGTTTTTCTAACCACTTTGGCCACGTGGTTGTCAAATGAGAGATTGCTATCAACTTAGGTCCCTAATTACTTCTTCTGTACTTAATGGATTACCACCTATGTGGTAATTTGTGGGCACTTTGTTTTTGCCAAAGGGGATGACTATACACTTTTTGGCATTTAGCTTGAGGCCATGGCTCTGGCACCAGTTGTCTGTTTCTGTGAGGCCCTTTTGGAGGATGCTTGTGTCGGCTGGAGAGTCGATTATGGCGCCCAGTTTGCAGTCATCTGCGAACTTGGTCAGCCACAGTCCTTCTGTGTTGGCCTGTACCTCCAAGAAATATATACCTAACAAGAGAGGTCCCAGGACTGAGCCTTGTGGGACACCACTTGTAACTGGTTTGGAGTCTGACATGGCTCCAGCAATTCTAACCATGTGGGTTCTGTCCTTGAGCCAGTTTGCAATCCATCTAGTGACATAGGGGTTTATATTTAAGCTGGTGAGCTTATCTATAATGCCCGAGTGGGGTATTGTATTGAAGGCTGTTGCGAGGTCCAGGTAGGCTGTGTGGATCACCTTCCCCTCGTCAATGGCCTTGGTAACTGTTTCAAAGAAATCAACCAGGTTTAAGAGGCAGGATCTGCTCTTAACAAAGCCGAACTGGGTAGGATCCAGTGTCTGTAGGTCCCCAATATCTTTATTTATGAGGTCCATGATGATCCTTTCCATAGCTTTGCAGACTAAGCTAGTCAGGCGTATGGGGCGATAGTTTCCAGGATCCGTTGAGGCACCACCTTTATGGAGAGGGACCACTGTTGCTGTACGCCACTCTTTGGGCACATATCCTGTAGTAAGGCTGAGATTGAACAGTAGTTTTATGTTTGGGTTTAGCTCTTCTTGGTGTTCATGTAGGACACAGCCCGGGACACCGTCTGGTCCCATTGATGCTGTGTTTTTTGCTTTGGAGAGGGCGGCTCTTACCTGAGCATCTGAGATGTCAGTGTTTTGCTCCTGTTTTGGTGGCCAGAAAGTGTGGTAAGAGCTGTAGCCTGGTATTTCAGGGGTGCTCTCTGGAGCCTTGAACCAGGCCTCAGTTACTGCAGAGATATTGATGTTCTCCATTGTTAGGCATGCCTCGATAGAGTGCATTTTGAGGATTAGACTTCTAGCATTGAGTAACATTACCTTCAGATTTTGCATGCTTGTACCTGTTATGGTGGTGGTTTTGTCCTTTGAACTTTGCATAAAAAAGGCACTATAGGGTCGGCAAGAGACTTAGCCAGTAACCTGAATCCCAGGGGCAACAGGTGCAGACCATCTCTGGCAAAGCATCGTGGTCTGTCGATCATGCCATCCCAGGCAGACAGATACTGGATCCCCTTTGAATGACACCAGAATCTTAGCCAATTGTTGAAGTCAATCATTTTGTCCTTATAATGTGGTATCATTCTGGGCGGTCAGGATGCTCTCAGGGCTAGGGTCATACCTGCCTTGGCCACATGATCTGAGAGCTCTTCCATGTCTCTTTTCATGTAGTCCAGGGAGGTACGTCTCAAGTCATTCACTCCAACATGGACAATGATAGAGTCATATTTGTACTTGCTGTGGAGTGACTTGTGTGCATACATTAATTTAGAAGTCCTGGACAAAAAAGTGAGTATTGCTTTAAAAAGCATTATTATATCTTTCACATGCACATTGCATGTCTACAATACCCCAGTTAGCACTGAGAGAGAGGCATGATTGTGGTGCCAGATTGTGTGTCACAGGTAGGTATGAGCCTAGCCTTGACCAGCGTTCTACCTACAACAAGCATGCAGATTGTGTGTCACAGGTAGGTATGAGCCTAGCCTTAAACAGCATTCTACCTTCAACAAGCATGCAGACTGTGTGTCACAGGTAGGTATGAGCCTAGCCTTGAGCAGCATTCTACCTTCAACAAGCACGATGCCACAATAGACACAAAAATAATTGACTTTAATAATTGACTTTAATAATTAACTTTTGCTGTCAATCCAAGGGGATCCAATATTTGTCAGCAAGGGAGGACTTGATCGACAAGCCACGCTGTTTTGCTACAGGTGGTCTGCACCTGTCTCGTCTAGGATTTTGGATACTGGCAAAGGCTTTAGCCATCCTTATAATGCCTTTTTAGGCAGTGTCTAAATAGCCAACCTCCCAGTGTAACAAAACCTTCTCTTGATAATCTCAAGGTACTGCTGTTTAATGCTAGGAATCTAAGCAAGAAACTGCACTCCCTAGAAGCACTACTCACAATGGAAAATGCTGACATCTGTGCAGTCACTGTGACATGTTCAGTGCTGTGGAAACTACCCAGGTCATGCAGGGCTACAATGCCTTCCATACAGTCAGGCCATTAACTGAGCAGGAAAGAACCAACAATGGAGGCATATCCGGCTTCATAAAGGCAAAGTACACCTCAGGACTGGTCAAAAAGTATCACTTTCTCATGCTATTCTATGTCCAAATTACCATTGGCAAAATCCCCTACCACATCATCGCTAGCTATAGATTCACCACCATGAACAAAGAAAATCATGTTGCATACCTGGACTTACTGGACTCACTGACCATGCAGCCCAATACTTTACTTATGGCTGATTTTAGCTATACTAGCATTTACTGGGGAACATACACAACCACTAACATTCAGGCTCAGAAGTTCTCGGACTTTGTCAATGCAAATGCTCTGTAACAGCTGACTGGCAAATCCAAATATCCTGGACATAGTACTCACTTATATTGGGGAGCATTGCTTCACCCAATCTTCCCCCTTCCCTGTGTAATGTTATCTTTGGTAAGATATATCCACAAAATAGTCTCCTTTGAAATAAATATAAGCCCAGATACCCCATTAAGCTGAACAACATTAAAGAATTTTTTTAAAAGAAATTATCTCCTACTAAGTGATGGTTTAAGAAATTTAAAAGCTCCCCCAAACCCAGAAAACCCAGAATCATATGCAGAGGTGTGCACTTACTCAGTTGTATAGAACTGGCAGTACCAGGCAGGATTAAAACCAGGTCTTGTCAGGAAAAACAAGCCAACAAATTATGAAGCAAAAATAGCCTACCTATTCAAGGAAAATCACAAAGTATTTTTTAATGACATCCAAAATCTTAAAGGGAATATCCAGCTATTTGCAAAGCTGGTTGCACATGGCACCACCAATATTCAACTGGAGGCAATAGTCAACCTGCTAGTGGACAGATTTGGATCCAGCTTCACCACCACTCCCATCCCCACTGGTCTTCTTCCAAAGTATACCTGCCACCATTCCTCAACCTGTTATCTCATGACATCAGATCATTTCTGCACTCTTTATGGCTAAAAACATGGCATCAATGGGCCCTGACAACATCCCAGGTTGCTTTTTAAATAACTTTCAAATATGACCTCACAGACCCACTTGGATCCCAATATAATCACAGCCTCCTGACAAGCTATGTTCCAGCAGAATGGAGGAGAGCAACAGTCACCCCTCTCCACATGGGGGGACCATCACTTGACCCAGGAAATTACAGACCCATAAGCCTGACTAGCCTCATCTGTAAGACCATGAAAAGACTCATTATGGGCATTATTAACACGGATATAGTTAATCTCCAGACTTTGAACCCAACCCAGTTCGAATTCATTAAGGGTAGAGCATGTCTATTAAGTCTGGTTGGCTTCTTCGAGAAAATCACCAAGGCCATGGATGAGGTAAAGACTGTGCATACTGCCTACCTTGACCTTGCAAAGGCATTTGACTCAGGTATTATAGGGAGACTCTCTCAACTGGGTATAAACCCCTATGTCACCATGTAGGCTCACTGACAGGTAGCATATTGTCAAAGTGGGTTAATTCACCTCTAGTAAGAGGCTAGTCACCAGAGGTGTACAACAGGGTTCTGTACTAGGCCCTCTCCTGTTCAGTATTTATTTCTCAGAAGTCAAGGCAAACATAGGTGGCCTTCGGCTGACCAGCTTCATGAATGAATGCAAACTGGGGTCAATCATTGGTTCCAAGAATGATACTGATATACTTTAGAAAGGATTAACACAGATAAATGATTCATGCCAAAGCCATGGATTGAAACTAAATGCAAAATAAAATGCATAATTATTCCCTTTGGGAAGGCAAATTTCCCAGCTACTTACAATATAGACAGCACCCACCTAAAGGAGACCTTGTGGTATGTGATCTAGGTACTCAGGTTGATAGTAATCTGAACTTCGACCACCATATGTCCACAGTGGTTAGAAAGTCCATCTGTATGGTACAACTCATAAGTTGTAAATGTTCCAAATGTTTCTCGCCAGAAAGATACATGGGAAGATTGAAAACCCTATCACTGTATTCTGTCTCCTACAGAGTACTAATGGGCAATCTGTGTCTGGTCTACAGAGCAGTCTCCAATCCAGAGCTGATTGAAATGTTACATACTCATAAATCAAACTGCACAAGGGTCACTCTTTGCAGAGATCATAACCTAGCCTCTGACATAAATAAATCATGTTGGAGAGACAGAGAGATACATCTCTCAGAGACTACTCCTCTCTGGAACAAGATTCCATTCACATGAAGCAAATTCCTTCTCTGACCCTCTTCTAGTATAAACTAAATCAGTGGATGGGTAATCGCAAATTTACTTTTGGGGTGGTGCCCATGTTCTTCATGGACAGTGGACGTTGGTATTAGATACCATTGCATAAGCTTATACTTCTGTGAACTTCATTCTTGTAGATATTGAAAACTGGGAAACATGGGTTAAATATGGCTAGGCTTGTAAGTGTTCTTGGGCCATTAGCCTAGTAATCTCCTATGAACCTATGTTTGCCTCACTCTGTCACTCATCACCCCTGCATGGGGTTGGAGGTTGGCATAATGGTTAAGGTGTTAACCTTACAGGCACAAGGTACAGGGTTTGATTCTCACCATTGGAAGGGAAATTGGATAGACTTAAAATTAATTACAAGGGCAGCTAGCCTAGTACTTATATATGAATCTGTGTATATCAATGTGTATGTCAGAAGGTTGAACAAATATGTGAGTTTAAGCACATAACTTCAAATCCTCATTACCTGCAAATGAAAAAAAAAAAAAACAGGTGAAGCCAAATATTGAAACTGTATAGAAAATGACAAAAAAGAGTACTTCAATTAGCTAGAGGAAATATAATCCCCATATTTGGGAACTCAAGAAAACCCCATTGCAGATGTCAACTTAATCTTAATCTTGAGAAGATTTCATGGTAAACTACTCACTTCTAATGAATTTAAGATGTATATTAGGCTAACAACCACAAGGGCCTTTTTAAGCCTCATGGTCAGTCATGATTATGTATTGAAAAATGATAAAATAAATAATAATAAAAAAAAAAGATTTATTGTCATATATACCCTAGGCTATCACCTGATCTGCAGACAAGGACACAGAATTCAGCTATCATGGCAAGTTCAGCAGCCATAATCCATAGTAATTTGTAGAGTGAAAGGATAGAATGATATATAAAATGAAACAGAAATAGCTATTCAAGCTAGATGTCGCTAAGCAAGTGATGACACAGTGAATTAAAACAAAACTCAAAAGTATAAAGGTGGACAAGTGAGTGGTTAAATCACAGAACTGCAGCAAGAAGCCACTGTACAAAAGTCGCTTGAAACTATCCTCAACTATGGACAATTTGGCCCTTTACCTGACTCTTTTCCTGTGCTATAGGATGGTTGCTGCTGAAGTCCAGGAAAGTGTTAGAATATGTGGGCTTTCTATATAGTAGTAAAATAAAGCGTAATATCTAGATAATTAATCTTCTCACTGCAGTAAGAGTAAGCAAATTTTAAAAGAACAGTCGATGCATTTTAATTATTTATTTATTTATTTTACATTTATTGACCGGGATAGTCCAACTGGATACATGTCCATTTTCAGTGGAGGCCCGGGGAGAAAAGCTCCAAGGTAAACAGATTCAACATAACATAATACAAATAGAATACTTACAGTGATTACATAAGCAAACAAGATAAATAAATTCCACAGGTTAGAGTTAATTCCGAGTAAAAGTCTGGATTAAATTACACAGTAAACTGTTTAACAGATTTTACACATTCTAGATGAGAGTTAACCAGGCTTGATACAATGACATAGCCAGTTTAGTGCCAGATGTTGTATGAGTCTAGTTTTAAATTGAAGAAGCCAAAAAAGTTCTAAACCAATAAATGCAAAAATCCAAAAGCTAAGAAGAAAGCGAACCAGTCCAACAGTAACTCACAGACGGCTTTATTCAAAATAAAAAACGAAGAACATAAAATCAAGTGCTTTCACCTGGATGAATACCAGGCTTTTTCAAGATGAACTTAAACTAAAAAAATCACAGATTTAAATACTGCAAGTGGTGGAATCACATGATCAATGTGTTAACAACCTAATTAATAGGCAAATAAATTGCTAAACCTGTGCAAGCAAAACAAGTGAACCATTCCTATGAGTAAGTTCTAAGCAATGTCATAATAAAAACACTTGATAAAAACACCAAAAAAGTATTAAAAAACATTAATGAAGTCATTGGTCATAAAAATCTCTTGTCAGAATAAATAAATGAGTAAATAAACCCATTAAAATTACAGTGTGTGCGTTCAGTCCACTTTGTGCCAAAATGCCTACAAAAGATGGTAGAAATGTTTTGGTTGAAAAATAAAACTATCTGTATGCAAGATAAACTCAACCGTAAAAAACTGTAATTTATAATTTATAATTTAGCCCTTCTTAATTTCAGGACACTCGTAATCACACCAAACGAAGAGAAATGCTGCAAAAACCAAATACATTTGTTAATATTGTTTATGATCTATAACACTTTATACACTAGTTTTAGTATATTTTTTATATAATTTTTATACATAGGCTTTATTATAAATATTTTTTACTAAAATTTATATGGAATATTGTCATGGGCATGTGTTTCTGTTATAACATATACAAACATGATGATGTTGAATTTTTAAAATTTCTTGCAATGTTAATGTGGTTTAGTATATATATATTTTTTTAAGTATGTATTGCTTTAAATTTCTACTAGACTATTAATTCATTTATTAAGCAGCTGTATATAAAAAGAATGTGTGGAGGAGTGGTTTTTATTCTGAGGAAGTTGTTTTTACAACGAAAACATTGCTACAGTGGATATATGTTAAAAATAAACTTGTATTGCCTGAACGTGCCTTGCATTTTGGAGGATTACTGTTCTTATTGTGTGTTGGTGGTTTTGCTGGTCTCCCTGCCTGTCTAGCTGCTTGTTCTTGGTTGAGGACACTCGTAATGCTAACACTGTCGTTCAGGCCTGGGGGTTTAGTGGCATTGAGTTTAAGTTGCCACAACAGTTCGTTTTACTCAAGCCGAGCCTCCCAGTCACCTCCTCTGCTGTCCTGCAGCACTTGTTCTAAAACCATAAATCTCAACTGCATATTGGGGCAAGTGCCAAGATGTTTATAAAAAGCATTAGTGTCCTTCTTTTTAGAAATTTCATATAGATGCTCGTAAATCCTTCTTCTGAGGGTTCTCTCGGTTTTGCCCACATAGAAACTACAGCATTGTGTGCAAAAACCCAAATAGACAACACCCTTCACCCCACACTTGTGATAATTTTTGGCCCTGAATTTAAACCTTCTTGATGGAATGAATAATGCACTGTCGTTGACCACATAAGGACACTGCTGGCATGTGCCACAACTGTAAGCCCCAAGTTTGGAGCAAGTTCGCTTGCCACCAATTCTCAGTCTTCCTTCAAACAGCCCTTTAAGATTCCTGTCCTTTGTCCTAACAAAAGAAGGGCGTTCATTAACTATCTGCTTAAGCTCTTCGTGCTGTTTCAAAATAGGCCAGAATCTCAAAATTGACTGTTCTACATAGGGAGAATCCTCAGAAAAGGTATAGACAAAGCTGTTGTGAGAGTCAAACTTCTCTAAAGGTTTTAAACAAGTACTCTGTGATGTCCCTTTCCCCAGCATGGGGAAATATGCATCCTCTCTACCAACAATAACCTCCTTGGCTAAATCATTAACCAAGTGTGCTGGGTATCATCTTTCTGCAAAAAGCTGCTTTAATAAGCTAACCTCTTCCAAAAAATATTCTCCTGTACTACACATTCTTGAGGCACGTATAAACTGCCCCTTGACTATACCTTTTTTCTGGTGAAAGGGATGACTACTGTCAAAGTGTAGGTAAGAATTTGAGAAAGACGCTTTTCTATAAACTTTGGACTGAAAAATACCATTATGAGTGTCCTTGGAAAGAGTAATATCTAAGTAGTTCAGAGAATCATGACTTACGTTGTGGGTGAATTTTAAGAAAGAGGTGGTGGAATTAATGTAATCCATAAACTCAAAAAATTGATCAAGAGTACCATCCCAGAATAAACATATGTCATCAAGGTATCGTTTGTAGTGACTAATGTACCTGACCCAATGTGTGGAAAAAATAAATTTACTCTCCCAATGGTACAAAACAATGTTGGCATAGCTGGAGGCACAAGCGGTCCCCATTGCTACTCCCTTTTTCTGTTTAAAAAATTCACCATTGAAATAGATGAAATTATTTTCGAGTATAATTTCCATAAATTCCACCAGTAGTCCAATGGTGTTACTATCTAGGTTAGACATAGCTGCTAATGTCTCATTAAACCATTCCAGACCTGGGGAATAACTCCACTATGTCAATTGTGACCATTAACAGGTCAGGCTTGTACAATTCTTTCTTAATGCCTTTCAAAAAGTCCCACGAGTCCTTGCACACATGATCCAGGGAAAATGCAAATGCGTTGATGGTAAAATCAATAAATTTTCCCAGTGGTTTGGTTATACCACTGGCCCCTGCAACAATGGGTATGAAATTCAGTGGAGTTAAACCTTTGTAAGTCTTAGGAATCCCAAATATCACCGGGATTCTTCGGTTCTTAACGTAAAGGTAGTTAAACAACTTCTCATTTATAGCTCCTTGCAACAAGTGGTCTGTAAGCAAAAAACTAATTTTAGAATATGCTAAGTTTAACTCATTTCTGGAAATTAATTCATATCGTTCAATGTCCTGTAACATGCTGTGAATATATGTACCATATACCATGTTGTACATTAAAACAGTACCACCACCCTTATCTGGCTTCATCACCCTGATGTCTTCCTCTCTGAACTTGTCTATTAATCAGGTTAAATCCTGATTCAAATTGGAGTATGAGGTGTGTACTCTATTAGTGCAATAATTTCTTAAATCAGCTTCAACTAACTCCTCAAAAACTTTTAAGAATGGATTCAAGGGCGGGTTGAATGTGCTGGGTCTAGATAGTCCATCCATAATCTGAGTCTGACCTTTGAATTACAAAGCAAGATTCAAACGTCTGGTAAACATTTTTAAGTCCACCAAAACATTAGTTAAATCAACCTTACGCTTAGGTACAAACTGAAAACCTCTGCTGAAAAGTTCAAAAAAATCATTAGTCACTTTGACATCAGTAAAGTTGTAAATAGAAAAATTGCCCTTTTTCACTACCACACAGTCACCATAAACAGTTTCAGATAAAGGATTCGGAGGAGTACAAATGATAGTACAGTTTGTGCCCCTTATCTCCGTGTCCTGTTCCAGCCCTGAGGCTGGTGAGTAGTCCTTCTCCCCCCCACCCGACCTGCCCTGGGGATAATAAAAATCCGAAGGACCATTCTGGTTATTCTTTTGGGCAAATCTTTCACTCCTCCTAGGCAAGTCTAGGGCCGTACCAGAGTCATTATCACCAAAGTTCACTTCTTTGTTTGTATCAATATTTTGCCTTGAGTCTAGTCTATTTCTAGGGGTGGCTCGTGGCATCGGACTGCCGGACTGCAGCCCCCTCAGCTAAATAGTAGTAATTGTTTATGTTTTATAAATAATGTAAAAAAAAAAATACCTTTTTTTTGTACTTTAAAATCAAATTTCGAGTCCGCAACTCGGAAGTACGTGCATGCGCATTACGCACTTTAACCGCGGTTTTAAACAGCTTTTTTTTTTTTTTTTTTTTTTTGTTTTCATTGCAGCCCAGAGGAGCAATGAAGGCATCATTGTGATGCCCAGAAATCTATGCGGTTCCAAACTGCATAGAATTGGAAGGGGCTCGGACTGCGACGTCCGCAGGCACGTCATGACATGCTTGCTAGGCTAAATGCTGCTGATTGGTTGTCGCTCTCTTCCCAGGCTTTATGTGCTGGGAAAAGAGTGAGAATCAGTCAGTCAGTTGTCGGCTTCTTTGTGGATTGACCTTTTTGGCTTTTTTAAAAATTTTTGTTAATAATTTTTTTTTGTTTTGGCATTGATTGGATGGAATCGGGTTCTACTTATTTGGGTGGATATTTTTGTCAGCTGTGCTGCAGGCTGCAGCCTGTGCTAGAGAGAGAAGGAAGAACAGAAGAACAAGAAGAAAGAAGAAGAAAAAAGAAAGAAAAGAAGAAAAGAACAGAGTGAAGGTGCAGAATTAAAGTAAGTATATTGTGCTGCTATTGTAAAACTGTGTACTATGCAAGCAAACTGCGCTTATTTATTAGCGGAAGACTGTGACACCTTACGTGGCTCTGAGCAAGTACCTGCACTCACCTTGCTGTATAAATCAGTGCAATGTCCAGCGATGATAATTTAAACAGCTTTACATTAACTGCGATGCATCAACTATAGAAAAGGTTATGCATTTACTAGGAACTGGTCAGAGAGGAAGACTGTGTGTGTGCTGATGTGCTATTCTGCAGGAGGTAGTTGGGGGAACTAGGTAATCGAGCTGAAACTGTAAGTATCAACTCTTGTACATCTGAAGACACTGGTTCCACTGACACTGTGTGCCACACGTCCCGAATAATTTTCACTGCTGCTGCTGTATATATTAATGAACAGGATGCCTACATTTTTGTCTCTGCCTCTCAAGATGAAAATTCAAACAGTGTAGATAAGACACAGTAGCTCAATTTGTTATTTTCTGTCTTAACTGGGTAATTATGTATTTCTCTGAATATTTAACTTTTAACTGTACTGTCTGACTTCTTTTTTAAGCAAATAATTTTTATTTATTCAGTTTTAAGAGCTTGTGGCAGATTTATTTGCTTAATTATTAGTTGATAAGAGGGTATTTACTGTGAATGGTGACTGCTGGTATCCTCTCCTGATTGGTCAGACTGTTCTGCATAGCTCTCAACCTTCCATCAACAAAATAAGGAACACCAGCCCTCACAATGTGGTACAGATGAGCAAAATATGGAACACATACAAAAAGTTTCAACCAGGAAGGTCATAGGATGGTTAAAATATGCTGCTTTTACTTATAAAGAAAGATCTTTTGATGAATTAATACGATTCATTTCTATTTACCCTGAATATCAGTTAAAACTGAAAGTGTGACAGACCCTTTCACTGTAGATAGAACTTCGAGGAACATGATTTTTAAGACCCCAAATGAGGTATGTTCCTTGTAAAAAGGTACACTTGAGAGGCATGCTGTTCTGTTATAAATTACTACTTGTATTTATAGTTATTTGGTGTATTTTTCAAGAGTAGGAAAAGTGACTGGAGTTCTCTAGTCAGGTAATCTGTGAGTGGTGATAGTGACCTACCATTGGCCAGAGCAGACAGCTGTAGCATTTAAAAATATTACCAGCCTTCCCTGGAAAATACACTGTGTGTGTGGGTGTGTGTGTGTGTGTGTGTGTGTGTGTGTGTGTGTGTGTGTGTGTGTGTGTGTGTGTGTGTTTGTTTTCATCTGTCCTTGATTTTTACAGAATGGTCTGGTTTCTGTCATATTTTTTGTACTGTTGATTTATGCTTATTACTCCAAGTGCCTGTTGCTCTGTGTTTAAGTAGCAATACTTTAATGACCATCAGGTAAGCTTGGCTGAGATTGCAAGATGCAAGTAAGCTTTAATAAGCATACTGTTAAAGAATTGCCAGCACAGAAAGCCTTTCTGCCATGTAGAGAATACTTAACTAGATAATGTATAAGCCTTGGGTATTGAAATGCATATACCAGTATTTGTAATAAAGGACAGGATTACATTATTTTAAGAGTCTCATTACACTTGGAGACTTCCAGTCATCTCTGCAGGCTTTACCCGTAAACAGAATGCCAATTGTGTGGTCCATAACCTGTACAGTAATCCTTTTAGTGTGGTCCATAACCTGTACAGTAATCCTTTTAAGCAATGTATCTTGAGCTTATTTCTTGTTTGGTTTTCATTTTTTACTTTGATCATGTTTTCACCATGAAACAAGTAGTTGTCAGGCAGCAGGTCTTTTTTTGGATAAGGAACATTTTTACAAGTGGGGGCATCAGAGATTTTTGCTTTCAGCATGTTACTTGGTACTTTAATAAAGCTGAATATAAATTATAATTAGAACTGCAGTGCAAGAAGTGGTTTGAGTTGAGTGCTGCTTGTTTTTCTTATACTTGATTTTGACTGGCATTCCATTAATGTATTTAAAAAAAGTAATTTATTTTTTCATGCCTCACAACCTTTTTTGTTTCCATCTAGATATTAAGCTGTCATGCAGCCAATGCATTGAAATATTTTTATTCTTCTACACTTCATTTTGTCTTGATTGGACTCTCATAATGACGGTTTGGCACCCAGGGCAGTATATTTAGTTTTTGTGGTTTGCTACTACAGGTGTGTGTGTGTGGTAGGGAATACCTCAGGCTTGAACCCTGTATCTTGTATGCAGGTGCTAAAGACCTGAATTCCCTACCCACCACCATTTGTAAAAAAAAAAAATGCAGATTTTTGCCTCATGTTTGATCTGATCTGTTCCTCATAATATCTGTGGTTTGTAAATGTTGCAATGCTTGATATTTGATGGTGCAGTGGTAGCATTGTTGCCTCACAGCTGCAGGTTCTCAGGTTTGATTCTTGGCTGGGGTGCCTTCTTTTTGGGGTCTGTATCTTCTCCCTGTGTTTGTGTGGGTTTACTTTTGTGTCCCCCCATGTTACAAAGACATGTCTGCATTATTTCTTCCTGGGCCTCTGCTGAAAATGTTTTTTTTTTTTTTGGTCCAAGTCAGACTGTCATGATTAACATGGGAGGGAGGGTGGTCTAATGGTTAAGGTGTTTGCCTTACAAACACAAGGTGCAGGGTTGGAATCTCACAAGGGATAATTGGCTAGGCTTAAAATGGCTTGCAAGGGCAGTTAGTCTAGTACTAATCTATGAACCTATGAACTTATGAAATGTTAAATAAAATTGACAGGCATTTGAATTTCAGACTTCAGGTTTCTGAATGTTTAATTCCTTACATATTTGATGGTGCAGTGGTAGTATTGTTGCCTCACAGCTATAGGTTTTTCTGGTTTGATTCTTGGCTGGGGTGCCTTCTGTGTGGAGTCTGCATCTCCTCCCTGTGTTTGTGTGGATTTGCTCTCGTGCCCTGCCATTTTACAAAGACATGTCTGCAGTATTTCTCCCTGGGCCTCTGCTGAAAATTGTTTTTGTTCTGTCAGAAGTAAAATTGACAGGCACTTGAATTTCAGACTTCATGTTCTTCAGAAAATACATAGTAACACAACCTTTTATTCTAGCAATTTTCTAAGTTTATAAGATGAATATTTGAAATTTGTCCCTATTTTTGGGACTGTATTCCCCCATTATTGGCTTCGTCCAGGTGATTTGTGCTAAGGTTGACAGCTATGGCAAGAACTGAATTCACTGAATATGTTTGATGGCTGTATTCCCTCATTACTGGGTTTGTCCAGGTGTTTTGTACTAAGAGGTTGACGGCTATGGTGAGAACTAAATTCACTAAATGATAGCCATTTAAGTTTCAGTCTTCCCCTCTTTTACAAAGCAGCTGATTTGGCGTAGTGGTATGTTGCTCTGACTGTTTTGCACAGGGACCTTGGCAGTAAAATGTATGGTGGTAACACAGCATTTTATTCTAGCAACTTTCCAAGATTATACAAGCAATGTTTAATGTGTCCCTGGTTTTTGGGCTTTTGACCCGCCCCCCCCAATACATTTTGGCTTTTTCCCATTTTCTTGTGCTGCGAAGATGAGATGAAGTTGAGTATTGAGTAGATTTTACAAGGAGCTGAGAGCTGCAGGGGAACAGAAGTTTAGTGTTGCTTAAGTGAAGTTGGTTTGCCTTGTTAATAGCACAAAAGGTTGTGTACTTGCTTTTGATGCAGAAGGCTGTGGGTTCTACTCCCACAAGGGGTGGATGCTGCCGTACTGAGAATGTTCTCCTTGGTGAAGATACTAACTATGAGTCTGTTATTAGTTTGCCATCCATTTCCTCTTGCAATATTACTAGCTTATCATTTTTTTAATGTAATATAGGCAATTCATTCCTGAGGGGCAACAGATTTTTCGATGAAACCATGAAATATAAAGGTGTTTGCTAGCAGCAACCTCTTCATTAGTTACAGATTTCTTTAATGTGGAATTATTTAGATGACTTTTACTTCTTCAGAGATTGTGCATATTTACTGATAATGGACTGTAGAATTGTGCATATTTACTGATAATGGTGGACTGTAGAATTGTGCATATTTACTGATAATGGACTGTAGAATTGTGCATATTTACTAATAATGGTGGACTGTGGAAATGAGTAGACTTTTATGATGGAAATGTTCTGAACTGGGCAGTTTTGTCATTATGGGTGCATGCGTTTTGTTTCATTGCTTACTGGAAAAATGTTCAAAACAAATTTAAAATGCCCTCTAACAACTGTACTGTATTGTACAAGGAATATAAATTTAGTACAATGAGGAAGGTGTATCAAAGAGCACATGTATGTTTCATATGCAAGGGGCCTATGATTTGAAAACATGCCAAAATTAATCTTTATCTGCCACTGGCAAAATGTATTTTCTTTGAATGTGGGTTTCAATGCTGTTTCAATGAATGTGAGTTTCAAGGGTGGAGAAGTTTTAATGCTAAGTCTATTTTTCATTGTGAGACTGCATTGCTTTGTTTAGCAGATGTCTTAGTATTTGTGCTGTAAAATACAAAATAAAACTTTCAAATGAAGTCCAACTCATCATAGAAGTAAAGCAGTATGCACATTAGTGTTTATGGTAAATGGAGTGAAATAGCCAAGTAATGGATCATTGGAATGGCTGCAGAGGCTCCATTCAACCATGATTTTGTCAGGGGGGAAGGGCAGCAAACTGAGACAGGCCCAGCTGAACTATACCTCCCAACTGTCCAGATTTTCAAAGAATGAATAGATTTTTGCTTTTTATTTTTGGTTTATTCTTCATAATTCCTAAATGATTTGCCAGAAAACTACAAATTTTAAGTCACTAAATAATGATACACTGAGTTTCAGACTTCATAACCTTCAGAAAAATGCATGCTAAAGTAAGAACTGTTATTCTATCAACTGTCTCAATTTATACAAGAGCAATTTTTAGTACTGTTTATATGTTCCCCCAATATATTTGGCCTTGTTCAGATTGACTGCATTAACAGGTTGAGAGGTACATGCAATAAATTGCTTTATAGAATTAGGCATAACCAACCTCTCAACTGTCCCCGATTTTGGCTCAAAATGTTGCTCTTCCACCTAATAATCCCTCCGCAAAATAGCAATTTTGGAAGAAAACATGGAGGGTTTACAATTAAGAAATAACTATAATAATCAAAGTTATAGATTACTTGAAATGCATGTAGATTCTTTTATTTTGTCAGCTGCTCAAGTTAGCAGTACTAATATTAGAGTGTCCCTTCTTTGACATGTTCCCAGCTGTATTGTGTGGCTATTTCATATTTTTGCATCACATTTTTGGTCCATTTTTCATAAAATTGTGTGTTTTGGCAAATTAGAGACAAATCATTAAAGACTGAAGTTAGAAAATAATGACAGACATTTGAGTTTCAGATTTTATACCCTTCAGAAAATTTATACTAATGCAAGACCTATTCTATTATCTTTCTAAGTTTATTAGAGCAATATTTAAAAATTGTCCTTATTTTTGGGCCTTTGTCCCACTTCTGTGTATGGCTTTGTCCAGATTTCTTGCTCTGAGGTTGAGAGGTATGACAAATGTGTCAGGGCCATCACAGTCAGCCAGAGACATTTCAAATTGTGACATACTTGTTGCACCCCACTCCCCCATGTAGTGACTCTGGATGTGTCCAAGCAAGGCAAGGAGTAGTTATGCAGTGTAAATGTGCAGTGTCCCTCCCCATCCAAGGTAGACACAAGTACTACAGTGGCTTTTCATCTGTCCTTGATTTTGCAGAATGGTCTGGTTTCTGTCATATTTTTGTACTGTTGATTTATGCTTATTACTCAGATTTATGCTTATTACTCAAAGTTCCTGTTGCTCTGTGTTTAAGTAGCAATGATTTAATGACCATAAGGTAAGCTTGTCTGAGATCATAAGATGCAAGTAAGCTTTAATAAGCATACTGTTAAAGAATTGCCAACATTGAAAGCCTTTCTGTTGTTGCCATGCAGAGAATACCTAACTAGATAATGTATAAGCCTTGGGTATTGAAGGACAGGATTACATTCTTTTAAAAAGCTCACACTTGTTGGAGACTTCCAGTCATCTCTACAGGCTTTACCCGTAAACTAAACAGAATGCCAATCATGTGTGGTCCATAACCTGTACAGTAATCCTTTAAGCAATGTATCTTGGGCTTGTTTCTTGTTTGCTTTTCATTTTTTACTCTGATCATGTTTTCCCCATGAAACAAGTAGATAGTTGTCAGGCAGCAGGTCTTTTTTGGATAAGAAACATTTTTACAAGTGGGGGCATCACAGAGATTTCTACTTTCAGCATGTTACTTGGTACTTTAATAAAGCTGAATATATTATAATTAGAACTGTAGTGCAAGGAGAAGTGGTTTGAGTTGAGTGCTTCTGGTTTTTCTTATACTTGATTTTGACTGGCATTCCAGTAATGTATTTAAAAAGTAATTTATTTTTTCATGCCTCACAACCTTTTGTTTCCATCTAGATATTAAGTAAGCTGTCATGCAGCCAATGCATTGAAATATTTTTATTCTTCTACACTTATTTTTGTCTTAATTGGACTCTCATAATGATGGTTTGGCACCCAGGGCAGCGTATTTAATTAAAGTTAGTTTTTGTGGTTGTGAGCATAGCCCCTCCCCTTTATAGTTGGCCACATCCCCTTGATCCCACCCATTCAGCTTTCTCCTGCAGCCCCCCTTTGATTTGCAGTCACCAGCCGCCACTGTCTATTTCTACCCAGCAATGGATAGGCAGTACCCTCCCTGTATTCCACGAGATCATGCTCCAATTTCCTGATTTTACGGTTCACTATTTTTATACAAAATTGGTCCACCTCATTAAAAACATTGTCATAATCCCTTTTGACAGACAAGAAATTCTTACTCTTTACAACAGAGTCATTAAGCAATGTCACCTCTTGAAGCAGAGCACCAGCTTTTTCTTCATATCCTTAACCATGCATTCTATCATTTCAAGCCCTGCTTTGTCAAAAATCTTTGTTAAATTGTGGTATTATTAGGGAATTTGTAGCAGCGTAACCCCTTAGGGACACGCTGTACTCGCAAACACTCCCAACAAAGATTTTTGACAAAGCAGGGCTTGAAATGATAGAATGCATGGTTAAGGACTAAGAAGAAAAAGCTGATGCTCTGCTTCAAGAGGTGACATTGCTTAATGACTCTGTTGTAAAGAGTAAGAATTTCTTGTCTGTCAAAAGGGATTATGATAATGTTTTTAATGAGGTGGACCAATTTTGTATAAAGATAGGAACCATAAAATCAGAAAATTGGAGCATGATCTCGTGGAATACAGGGAGGGTACTGCCTATCCATTGCTGGGTAGAAATAGACTAGACTCAAGGCAAAATATTGACACAAACAAAGAAGTGAACTTTGGTGATAATGACTCTGGTACGGCCCTAGACTTGCCTAGGAGGAGTGAAAGACTTGCCCAAAAGAATAACCAGAATGGTCCTTCGGATTTTTATTATCCCCCGGGCAGGTTGGGGGGGGGGGGAGGACTACTCACCAGCCACAGGGCTGGAACAGGACATGGAGATAAGGGGCACAAACTGTACTATCATTTGTACTCCTCCGAATCCTTTATCTGAAACTGTTTATGGTGAATGTGTGGTAGTGAAAAAGGGCAATTTTTCTATTTACAACTTTACTGATTTCAAAGTGACCAATGATTTTTTTGAACTTTTCACCAGAGGTGTTCAGTTTGTACCTAAGCGTAAGGTTGATTTAACTAATGTTTTAGTGGACTTAAAAATGTTTATCAGACGTTTGAATCTTGCTTTGTATTTCAAAGGTCAGACTCAGATTATGGATGGGCTATCTAGACCCAGCACATTCAACACACCTTTGAATCCATTCTTAAAAGTTTTTGAGGAGTTAGTTGAAGCTGATTTAAGAAATTATTGCACTAATAGAGTACACACCTCATACTCCAATTTGAATCAGGATTTAAGCCGATTAATAGACAAGTTCAGAGAGGAAGACATCAGGGTGATGAAGCCAGATAAGGGTGGTGGTACTGTTTTAATGTACAACATGGTATATGATACATTCATTCACAGCATGTTACAGGACATTGAACGATATGAATTAATTTCCAGAAATGAGTTAAACTTAGCATATTCTAAAGTTAGTTTTTTGCTTACAGACCACTTGTTGCAAGGAGCTATAAATGAGAAGTTGTTTAACTACCTTTACGTTAAGAACCCAAGAATCCCGGTGATATTTGGGATTCCTAAGACTCACAAAGGTTTAACTCCACTGAATTTCAGACCCATTGTTGCAGGGGCCGGTGGTATAACCAAACCACTGGGCAAATTTATTGATTTTACCATCAACAAATTTGCATTTTCCCTGGATCATGTGTGCAAGGACTTGTGGGACTTTTTGAAAGGCATTAAGAAAGAATTGTACAAGCCAGACCTGTTAATGGTCACAATTGACATAGTGGAGTTATTCCCCAGCATCCCCCACGATTTAGGTCTGGAATGGTTTAATGAGACATTAGCAGCTATGTCTAACCTAGATAGTAACACCATTGGACTACTGGTGGAATTTATGGAAATTATACTAGAAAATAATTTCATCTATTTCAATGGTGAATTTTTTAAACAGAAAAAGGGAGTAGCAATGGGGACCGCTTGTGCCTCCAGCTATGCCAACATTGTTTTGTACCATTGGGAGAGTAAATCTATTTTTTCCACACATTGGGTCAGGTACATTAGTCACTACAGACGATACCTTGATGACATATGTTTATTCTGGGATGGTACTCTTGATCAATTTTTTGAGTTTATGGATTACATTAATTCCACCACCTCTTTCTTAAAATTCACCCACAATGTAAGTCATGATTCTCTGAACTACTTAGATATTACTCTTTCCAAGGACACTCATAATGGTATTTTTCAGTCCAAAGTTTATAGAAAAGCGTCTTTCTCAAATTCTTACCTACACTTTGACAGTGGTCATCCCTTTCACCAGAAAAAAGGTATAGTCAAGGGGCAGTTTATACGTGCCTCAAGAATGTGTAGTATAGGAGAATATTTTTTGGAAGAGGTTAGCTTATTAAAGCAGCTTTTTGCAGAAAGAGGATACCCAGCACTTGGTTAATGATTTACCAAGGAGGTTATTGTTGGTAGAGAGGATGCATATTTCCCCTTGCCGGGGAAAGGGACATCACAGAGTACTTGTTTAAAACCTTTGGAGAAGTTTGACTCTCACAACAGCTTTGTCTATACCTTTTCTGAGGATTCTCCCTATGTAGAACAGTCAATTTTGTGATTCTGGCCTATTTTGTAACAGCACGAAGAGCTTAAGCAGATAGTTAATGAATGCCCTTCTTTTGTTAGGACAAAGGACAGGAATCTTAAAGGGCTGTTTGAAGGAAGACCGAGAATTGGTGGCAAGCGAACTTGCTCCAAACTTGGGACTTACAGTTGTGGCACATGCAAGCAGTGTCCTTATGTGGTCAACGACAGTGCATTATTCATTCCATCAAGAAGGTTTAAATTCAGGGCCGAACATTATCACAACTGTGGGGTGAAGGGTGTTGCCTATTTGGGTTTTTGCACACAATGCTGTAGTTTCTATGTGGGCAAAACCGAGAGAACCCTCAGAAGAAGGATTTATGAGCATCTATATGAAATTTCTAAAAAGAAGGACACTAATGCTTTTTATAAACATCTTGGCACCTGCCCCAATATGCAGTTGAGATTTATGGTTTTAGAACAAGTGCTGCAGAACAGCAGAGGAGGTGACTGGGAGGCTTGGCTTGAGTATAAGGAACTGTTGTGGCAACTTAAACTCAATGCCACTAAACCCCCAGGCCTGAACGACAGTGTCAGCATTACAAGTGTCCTGAAATTAAGAAGGGCTAAATTATAAATTACAGTTTTTTACGGTTGAGTTTATCTTGCATACAGATAGTTTTATTTTTCAACCAAAACATTTCTACCATCTTTTGTAGGCATTTTGGCACAAAGTGGACTGAACGCACACACTGTAATTTTAATGGGTTTATTTACTCATTTATTTATTCTGACAAGAGATTTTTATGACCAATGACTTTATTAATGTTTTTTAATACTTTTTTGGTGTTTTTATCAAGTGTTTTTATTATGACATTGCTTAGAACTTACTCATAGGAATGGTTCATTTGTTCTGCTTGCACAGGTTTAGCAATTTATTTGCCTATCAATTAGGTTGTTAACACATTGATCATGTGATTCCACCACTTGCAGTATTTAAATCTGTGATTTTTTGAGTTTAAGTTCATCTTGAAAAAGCCTGGTATTCATCCAGGCGAAAGCGCTTGATTTTATGTTCTTCGTTTTTTATTTTGAATAAAGCAGTCTGTGAGTTACTGTTGGACTGGTTCGCTTTCTTCTTAGCTTTTGGATTTTTGCATTTATTAGTTTTAAATTGACCTAAGGTGGAAAGTAAGGTAATATCAGCTGGAAGAGAGTTCCAGGGTCTACTTACAGAGTTTGCAAAGAGAGTCACTGGCTGTGTTGTTAATTTTTGTACATCTGAATTAGAAGTCTGTTAGATGATCGAAGAAGTCTAGGATTATTATAGAGGTTGAGAAGATTTTTAAGTGCAGGAGTATTGTCCGGGTTATAAATGATTTTATGGGCCATAATTAATTGGTTATACTGGATTAGACTGGGTAGTTCAAGCCACTCAAGCTGGTTTAGATTGATGCAATGATGTGTCATAAAAGGCAGACCAGTGGCAAAACTAGCAATGTGGTCACAGAAGATTGCGTGTTTGTTAAGGACAGTACTGTTTAAATTAGAGAGTAGAGGGGATGCATACAAAAGAGTTGAAAGAAGGTGAGAGCGAGCTATGGTAATTTTAGTTGGAGGGGTTAGGAAGGCTTTTATTCTGTAAAGTGACCCTATTTTTTATTGATGGTTTTGATCGATTGGCTGGCATGTAGGTCGAATTTTAGATTATTATCTATAATGACACCTAATAGTTTTGTAGAGGGATCAGGGGAGATTATTGTGCCATCATTTGCATTTATGGTAAAGGTAAGGGCAGTAGATCTTTGTGTATGTGAAAATAATAGCATTTTAGTTTTTTTGGGCTTTAGTATTAGATGACGTTCACAAAGCCAGTTTTTTATTGTGTTAAAGGTGGTCTGGGTAGCTGACCATAACTCTGTTGGAGATGTGGCCGAGTAAATCAGGGTAGAGTTGTCAGCATATTGGATACAGCTGACTTTTGGGGTGACAGTATACAGGTCATTAATGAATATGGAGAACAGCAAGGTCCCTAGTATAGAACCTCATAGTACTCCAAGGGTGTTAGGTAGTAGGTTAGAGAGTTTGTTCTGCCAAAGAACAGCCTGCTGTGTACCATTCAGGTAGGATTTAAACCAATGAAGGGCTTTAGTATCTAGACAGAATGTTTGCAGGATGTGGATTAAAAGTTGGTGATCAACCATATTGAATACTTTGGAAAGATCCAAGAAGAGGGCTGAGGATATATGATTATTGTTATGATTATGGTTTATGGTGTTGGTAAAGACTAGTAGGGCTCATGTAGTGCTGTGGTGAGGTTGGAAGCCATGCTGGGTGTTTGCCATGAGGTGATTCTGGATTAGGTGGTGCATGGGTTGTCTATGAATACATTTTTCCATAATCTTAGCAAGTGGAAATAGTATAGCTATTGGCCTATAATTGGATCATTCAGTAGAGCTGCCACCTTTGTGAAGTGGGATTACATAGGATATTTTCCAGATGGTGGGAATTTTAGCTTCTACTATGGTTCGATTGATTAGTATTGATACAGGGTAAGCAATAGCATCAGCTGATTTTTGTAGGTACTTGGCATGAAGTTGATCAGCAGAGAGTGTGATGGGTTTTAGTTTTTTGATCAAGGTAAGTGATATGGTGACTGGTTGGAAACTAAATGAGGGTAGGTTTCTATGGGTGGTACTTTCAGGGTCAGGGGAGCTAGGAGGTAGTTGGCTAGCTAGGGCTTGAATTGTCTCAGTAAAGAATCAGTTAAAACTGTCTGAAACATCCTCGGGGGGGGGGGTTGTCAATAGTGGCAGTGGGGGTAGTGTTAGAAGTTTGTCCAGGATGTAGTAGATTATTCAAACCTGCCCAAAACTTCTGAGGGTTATTTTGATTTACTGTCTGTAAATTGCAATAGTATTGTTTTTCATCTTATAAAATGGATTTTTTAGTTTCGTTCCTAGATTGACTGTATATAATGTGATCTTGGGGGTCTTTAGTGGAATGCCATAAAGCCCATGCTTTGTTTCTAAGGGTAATTTTGAGTCTAGACTCTTTCAAAAGCCATGGTGCAGTTTTTGTTTTGTTCTTTTTGAACAAATTTAGAAAATTAATACATTTTTGTAGTTCTGATGCAGTTCCTTTCCAAATAAGGAATACGTCAGCCAAAAATCAAAAATAGGTTTCTATAAAATGCATACAGTCTAACACAAAGACGCAATTCTTTTCCCATTGCCAAAGAACAATGTTAGCATAAAGGGGGGAGGGCGCTGCCCTCATTGCTAATCCTGAAAGTTGTTTAAAATGTTTACCTTCATAATCAAAAAAAATTATTGCATAAAACAACCTCCATGAAATCAACTGGAATATTAACTTCCCTGTTGGATAATTCCACACAGGTTCCACATGCCTCCCTAAACCACTCTAGGCCAATGGAATGGAGTATGCAAGAGAAAAGATTGATAACATCTACTGTAATCAATAACCATTGTTAATGATAAAATTCTTGCTTTAATAATCTGAGAAAATCCCAGGAATCTCTTAAAATATGAGTATGTGTAATAAAAAACATTTTAGAAGTCCATTGATATATGTGGCACTAACGGGTTTTAGAACCTGCTGATGAAACTATAGGACATAGGAGTGGATGATCCAAGTTTTTGTGGGCCTTTGGGATGCCAAAGATAGCCAGAAGCACTGGACATTCTACTCTCAAAAACCTATAAAAGGTATGCTGAATAGCTCCCTGGTCAAAAAGGTCCTTCAAGGGTAATCAATTCTATGTTGGGGAATATTTGCCTCATTCCTGGAAATCCTACCACAGTGGATTTCATAGTTGAGCAATTTATATATTCTAGCTAAATAATCATTCATAATTACCACTCCACCTCCTTTGGGCTTTATAATCCTTATTTCACAATTGTTGATAAGTTCTCTCATAACATCTTTTTCTTTGTTTAAATTATAGGTGCCATTAAAAGGCAGCTGCTGAGAATGAGATCTAAAGTCCTTTTTTTGGTGTTTTCCATATGTCTGTTGAGTAAGGTGGAGTAGGAGGTTGTACATACTTGCTCTAATAAACTGTTTGGCTTGTGTGTCTATGTTAGCTGAATCATGGAACAATACTTTAAGATGTAATTTTCTAGTAAACATTTTCAAATTTACCAACAAATCAGCAATAACATATCTTAAAGTGGGTACAAAGGAGAATCCTCACACGAATAAATTAAAGTGTTTTGCTGAATCAGTATTTCACTATGATTAAATATCTTAAAATCCTTGTGGATTAAAAGCACTGTTTGGTCAGGGACAGTGGAAAAAGAATTCAGAAAAAAGGGATCATCATCACCATAATAACCAAAAACAAGTAATGGGGAATTTTCATCTAACATCTGTGTCTGGTCGGTGTTTGTTGCCTTGATGCTGCCTCAAAGCTGGTGGAACGTAATCTGTTACTGATAGTTTCCTTGTTGGCTGACCTCATCCTGTTCTAATTCACATGTAGAATCATTACTTGTGGCTTGTAGAAAGATGTTATCTCGTATAGCCTCTTCAGCTCTACGGTGTGCATGCTGATGAGAACCTTTTTGACAAAATGTATAGGATAGGCTTTACCATCAGCATAAGCTGATTCATCTCTTACTAATTTCTTATGTTTGACCTCTATAAGGTATTTTAAATGCCGGTTAACTTTGTTAAACTATCACTATAGTCACTGTGGTAGAATTCGAATAAGTCATGCTTAAGAACCATGTTGATGTTTTTAATATCATTGTACAGTGTGAGCTACTCTTTCTCATTAAATTTGATGAATATTTCAACAATAGCACAACCACAATTATCAAAGGCTGCCATGAGCTTGACCAAAAGATTTGTATCCACCACCGCAAGCTCATTAGGGAACTTCCAAACCCTGATTCTTTTGGGAACATGTTTTCTATTTAGGCATTCAGTGAGATACAAGTTGTCTAATTGTAACAACTTATATTTGAGGAGCTATTTTTCAAATAATTTCAATGGTTTCCATGAAACTACTCAATGATTCCAAGGAAGAAGTGCATAAAAAACAGGGTGACAAATTTTTCCCATTGTTAGGTTTAGGTCCACAGGCTACTTCAACCCCTTATGTGGAGGCTACCAGTTATTTTCAATCAGACCATGGTGATCAAATATGCCCCATGTATTAATTCCATAAAACAAATCATGATTAATAACTGGAAAGTCATCACATGTGATGACACTATTGGCAGAATATTAGGCAAAGGACCACATTTTGTCTATAAAAGGCATTTTAATCTAAAAGAAAGTCTGGAATCAGCCACAGTAACATAATCTTTTGTATCTTCCAACCAAGCACCAACAGGTATGACAAATTATGGTGCATGTTCACAGTGTAAACAGATCCACATAGGTGGCACTTTGAGACTTAAAAGTACCGATTTTCAGTTTAAACTATATCACAAATACAACTACAATTCTACCAGAGTAGTGCAACTCACATATTGTGATTTCTGCCATTCCTTTTATGTGGGCAAAACTGAAAGAGTTTTAAAGAAGCGTATCTATGAACATTATTATGATTTAAAAATTTTCATGAAAATAACACCATTTTTTTCAATAATTTTTTTTATTGTATAACACTCTTTATAAGCACAAGTTACTATATACAAATAATAAATTATTTTTATTCTTTGTGTTAAAACAAGTTATTCCCAATGTCTGAAGTGGAGCTTGGAAACAAATGTTTAAATACAGGGAATTGTTAAGGCAATTGCAACTGGAAGCAAATTAATTTCCTGGATTAAATGACATGGTGTCCATTAGCAGTCTATTAAAATTATGAGCTTCCAAGCTGTAATATGAGGTTTAACACCAAAGTTATAGGTAAATGTATATACATTTTTCCTGTCATTTTGATCAATGTTTAGAACTGTTTTTTAACTCTTAATACATGTGCATAAATGCTTTGTTAATTTATTTGAGGTTAAGATTTGCTGTGCTTAGTCACATATTGTTCGGATATTACTATTTAAATTAATTGTTTTTTAATCAAATCAGATTCTAATGAAATCTTTTGACAAGGGATGAAAGCGCTTAACGTTTGATGGAATAAATTTTTTTCCATTTATTTTATTGGTATTTGGTTTCTTCTCTAGCTTGTGGAGAGTTCAGACTATCTTGAAGTCTTTTTTGGTTATTAGTTTTTCACTCAAGACACCCTCCATTTTTCTGATCCCGAAAAAATATAAATGCTATACCTTTTTCAAACATTCACCTAAATAATCAGAAGTCAGTACTTATCTTGCTTATATGTGTATAGCATGTGTGACACACAATGTCATACGGCTGCTTATTTCCCTATTCATTGCATTTTTGTTATGGAAAGGTTGTTTGAGTGAAGATCTTCTTTCCTATAAAAATCCCTTTTAATATTAAGTTGCTATATATACCACTAACAATAAGATGTCACAAGCATCAGCAAAGAATTGATCTGAGCCACCTCCAAAAAAAAACAAAAAACAAAAGAAAGACCTTGCAACATTATAACAGAGAAGTATTCCATTCAGTGGAGAGGGAGTATTATGTCCAAGAATAGCGAAACTTGCTGGTTTCCAAAACTATCCACTTATATTGTGTTGATGAGATCAATAAATAGGCTGAAACATCCACATTCACAACAAGGGTAGCTCTGGTATAATGGCTCAGGTATTAACCTCATAGATACTAGGACCAGTGTTTGATTCTGGCCTCAGGTTATTGGCTTGGCATAAAATGGCCCTTCAGGGCAGTTAGTTTAGCATGCACCTATGAAACTATGAACCAGTAAAATGGAAGAGACATTTGCCTTCCAGTGGAAATGGAGTATCATGACCAAAACCAGTGACTCTTGCAAGTTAACAGCAGGGAGGTTTACTGGAAGAGAGCATAAAACATCAAGAAAATACCCGTCAATCTAAAAAGAGGATTACCTAAAGTTGGGTTTAAATTACTTCAATCTTTTTGCAGATGTGAAATCTGAACTTTAAGATTTTTGTTTTTAACATACTCTTCCATATACATAAATAAGCTTGTTTTAATTTTACCTTTATGCTTCACTGCAAATAAAGCATTTTTTTTTCTTTTTTATTTTCAAATAATTTTTTATTTTCCAAATAATATAATGTTTAACAATATAATCATCAATAAACAAGTATTATAAACCTTTATATACACTATGTACAATTGACCTGAACAAAGGAGGGGAAAAAATAATAAAATATATCAAATTAGTAACAGAAAATTATAATATTCAATCAATAAAGTATAAAGTTACACATTAATTAATTAGGGTTCATTTTTAATGTCTCAATAAGAGTTAACATTTTTCCCAAGGATTGTTTGTCCATGTTTTAGGTGAAATTCTCAATTCTTTCACCTTGATTTCCAATGTCGCTGTTTAAAGCATTTTTTCTTGACCCTTAGTGGTTCTATTTGTGTTTTATTTCAATACATCTGATTTTAAAGTATTTTTATTATATTTTTCTATTTGGTTATTTATTTGTGAACAATTAATATAATTCTCGTTGTACTATTCTTTGTTAATACTTCATTTTCTTTCTTGAATTTTTAATAGTATTGTAGAAAAAAATTGAGTTTTTTTATCATGTGATTACCAATTCTATTATGTGACTATCTTTGAGAATATTCAAAAGACTTAATTTTACTGCTAGTATTGTCTGAAGAAGTTCTATCAAGTGATTGGAATAAAAGCGCTAAAAATAAACAACTGATGTGTGTGCACTCGAGTCTAATGCCTTTCCTTCTTTTTGTATTGGTTTTCAAGTTTTATTGTGTTTTATTATTGGATTTTTGATACAGAAGAATCCTTATTTATTTATCATTTGTTGACCGGGAAAGTCTGACTAGGATAGAGCCTATTTTCAGTGGTGGCCTGTGGAAAAATGCTCCAGATGCATGTCTTTGGAATGTGGGAGGAAACCAGAGTACCAAGAGGAAACCTACGTGAACACAAGAAGGACATGCAGACTCCACACAGAAGGCACCCCAGCAAAGAATAGAACAAGAGAACCTCTTGCTGTAAGGCAACAATGTTAACTGCTGCATCACTGCACCACCCATTGTATGATGCAGTATCTTGTCAAACAATTTCATCCATTAAATTAAGAAGAACGCCTGTGCAAAGAGAGAAGGTGAAAGGCCCATATTTATACACTCAATAAGAAAAAAGGGAATATGAACATGGCCCTAGATTGTCCTCTGGAAGGTTAAAACATAGAGTTTATCACAAGCAGGATTCTTACCAGCAAGTATTTAGAGACATTAAAGATAAAAGTTAAGGAACTGCCAAAATCAAAAGCAGAACCAAGTCACCAGTATGAGTTGTCTTTTGTAGAGGAAGACATGGAGAAACAGCTGTCTATAACTGTATTCTTATGTCCTCCACTTCACATCAGTGCAGTGATGTAAGTGTTCTTGACTTGACATATTTCCAAATAACAAGTTATTTATTTTAATAAAGCACAACAGGAGAAAAATGCACTAAACAGTGTCAGAGAAAACATAGACACATGAACAAGGGGACCCCATCCCATGTCTATATTTTGAGTTAAAAAGATCCTTATTATACAAGGGAAATGAAGGCAGAAAAGATGTTGCACTGACTGGTACATCAAAATCTTTTAGAGCACTTGTGATCAATCCAGCACGTAGACAAACTTTGGAATGGCATTTACAGACGGACAAAACTAAGGCTGTAATTTTATCCTGGTGTAATGAAAGACTTTGAGAACTTCTGTGCTGCATGCACAGAATCCCAAATGACTGCCTCGCATCATAAGTTCAGAAGTCTGTTGAGACCTGTGCAAATCACTTCGGTCCCATTTAGGCAGATAGTCATAAATCTTACAGGCCCATTAGTAAAATATAGTAATGGCTACCAATGCATTCCTCCTCAGAAGAGTATAGTCATCAGGAACCAGAATTCCTAATTACAGGGCACTTCCTTATACTGATGACATGAATATAACTGTCAGTATTTTCAAAGTCTAATTTCTGAAGTCCTGGTACAGAAGCATATATAAACCAAAGGTAACAAGGTTGGAATTTACAATCTGACATGATTTGCTATGTATGCATAGTAAAATGGTCAGCACAAGATACACAGAGGAGGAGTTATTAAGGCGTGCTTGAAAAAAAAAATATTTAAAATGTGAGGCAGTTTCTATGCTTACATTAATAGAGTATATGCTACTATGACATTAGGGGTCACGTATGCAAGCTTTGCATATTAGTAAAAATGGCAGTACAACGTAGTGGGCAATGTGAAGACATTCTGCTGTACAGATTTTTAGTAAAGCAGTTATATGCCTTTCAGCTGTATTAGTAAAAATGGCAGTACAACGTAGTGGGCAATGTGAAGACATCCTGCTGTACAGTTTTCTAGTAAAGTAGTTATATGCCTTTCAGCAATATTGAACTTGTGACCTAGAAATGAAAATGGTGGAAACTTATACAAAACATTCAGACACCCGATAATACTGAGGCTGCCATTTAACACACATGCTTTGTACATCGACATTGTTTTGAAATATAGTGAAAATATTACATGCGGAATTTATGCACTGCAAAACATTTGTACACTATCCTATCTTGTCAGAAATCATTTGAAAGCTCCTGAACAGCTACCTCACTAATATCCTGGATCTATCTCTTACAGTTACACAGGTATCACCCTTTCTACGACCATAACTCTAAGTTTTGGCAAATAAAACACCATTTTTTTTCTATCATAAATCTGCAATTCAATATCAGAGGTAGGGGCAGATTTATCATACTAATATCAAAGTGTAGCCCACTGGCTGCCACACAACTTTCATATTTTAATTTTTTTGTAATTTCTCAGACATGGCAAATGTTATACGGTATGTTTTTCAGTAGAGGATTTTGGAAAAGAGGTCTTAGGAAGAAAGCAGTTTCCTGGCTTACAGGATGTCTAAAAGCAAAGGGACAAGCCCATTTTTAGCAACCAGTTGGCATAGTGGTTAGGGTCTTTGCCTCCTATACGCACGGTACAAATTTCCATCCTGACCTCTAACTAATGCCTGTATGGAGTTTGCATGTTCTCTCTGTGTCTTTGTGTGGTTCCTCCTTGCTCTGAAAAACATGCTGAGCGTTTCTATCTTAGAACTCACTCATGAACAGAGTTGTGAACAGCAGCAGCACAGACTCTAGATGGTGCCCTATAGGGGGCAGAGTTGTACAGACCAACCAGTGCAGACTCTACATGGTGCCCTATAGAAGGAAGAGTTGTGAAGACCAACCAGCGCAGACTCTACATGGTGCCATATAGGGGGAAGAGTTGTACAGACCAACCGGCACAGATTCTACATGGTGCCCTATAGAAGGAAGAGTTGTGAAGACCAACCAGCGCAGACTCTACATGGTGCCATATAGGGGGAAGAGTTGTACAGACCAACCGGCACAGATTCTACATGGTGCCCTATAGAAGGAAGAGTTGTGCAGACCAACCAGTACAGACTCTAGATGGTGCCCTATAGGGGACAGAGTTGTACAGACCAACCACTTTGGGCATCTACTGTAGTGCACAGTATCCTCAAGAAAGGAGAACACAGATCACAGAATGATCTGACAAGGCTGGTCAGTCAGCAGTGTAAAACATGGCTTTAGGTGATCTGGTTGTGTTGACAAATGTCACCAAATGGGTATGGGTATTTGCCAGTCATAAGTGAGTTGAGGAAATGGCCAACTCTGACCTACTGCAGGGACCCACACTAACGATGGGAAGACGTTATGTGCCCCTGCAGCACACTGTGTGCTCACCATAACACCCAGCAGTTCTGGGCAATAAGCTCGGGTCAGGGGTTGGTATAATAGTTAAGATGTTTAACTTAAAGACACAAGGTGTAGCATTTGATTTTTACCTTTGAAAGATAAATTAGCTAGGCATAAAATTGCCCAAAAGGGCAATTAGCCGAGTAATTACTGATGAACCTGCTAATTAGCCTCCTGCTGTTCAGGTTTCAATGAATTATCTGTGCTTTAGAATTATTTATTAATTATTAATTATCTTGTGTTTTACAAACTCAACGGTAAGATAAAGAGATAGAGTTATGTTTCTACAGGGCAGGGGTACACAGCAAAGTATTCATGGAAGAGCAAACTCCGTCGACATCCAGGACAATGGTCCAGCTTAGTCAGTGCTGTGAAGTAAACCAAAAAAAGAAAAGAACTTTAATATTCTATCCTCAGACTTTGAGTTAGTAGAGATATTTAAGAAAACTCTGATGTTTATGCTAAACAAAGGTATAAAACCAGATAGTCAGAACTGGAATCACATACTCTCCTTACCCCCTGTTTTCCACAACACAGGTACACCAAGCTTCAACAGCAATTGTCCTGCTTGTGTTAGTATATATGAGGTCTCGCCATGGACTGATGGACTTCACTAAGGAGACCTGGATGGAAGAGGAAAACTCCATTTATATGTGTTTACAATACAGGCTACAATTGTTATGCTTATACTAAAGTAGCATATACAAAGGGTACAATAAGTAGACCAGAGGGTATTTAAGAGAAGTAAAAGACTCAAGGAAGTTAAGCAGGATGCACATTCTAGGTGTTAGTCCCCTCTGATGAGACTACATTCACAGCCAGAGAACAAATGTTAGCAACATGACAAACACCATTTGAAGTGATACAAACTGGTATGAATGAATTACAAAATAAGACACTAACAAGACAAAGCTACGGCAAAAATAGTGCATAAATGTGTTAAAACCACGAGAAAACGTGCATCATCTGTAGTCGATATGGGAGAGAAGACAGATACTGCGCTAATGAAACGTTGTCTAAGGTCCAGAAACATAACGTGAAATATATCTTTGTAGCTACCTAGTAAAAAAGTACTTCAAAATTACACTGGGACTACCAGGGAGAAGGTAAAGCTAAAATCGTTTAAGGTATCAGAGTGTCACAGAAAAGCAATAAATGGGGAAGTAAACAGGAAACTTAAATTCTGAGTTACTGAGAAAACCCAATGTGGATTGCTGCAAACTAGTGTCTAGAGATTTACTAAAACAAGATATCTAGTCAGAAAACTATCCAATACACAGAATAGATGAGATTTCAGACAGGCAAGGCAGGGCAAAGCAAGGCTTTTTAGCACCTGAGAGTTGACCAAGGGGTATTAACAGATTGACCTCACCCCTGAAGTGAAAGAGAAGACAGTTTTCTTCACCCTTAAAGGACTTTTGTCATTAGATTCTCGTACACCTTGGGGTTTCAGTAGCTCCTGACACTTTTGAAAGCCTCAGAGACGAATTATAAAAACGTATGAATGGCGCCGTGGTGCAGCAGTTTGCATTGTTGCCTCGCAGCAAGAGGTTCTCTGGTTCCTTTCTTGGCCCGGGTGCCTTCTGTGTGGAGACTGCATGTCCTCCCTGCATTTTTGTGAGTTTTCTCCTGGTACTCTGGTTTTCTCTCATGTTACAAAGACTTTTTTGGAGCATTTTTTCATTGACCTCCGCTGAAAATTGTCTCATTCCAAGTTGGACTCCGGTAAACAGATGTTAAAAATAAATAAATTATGTCAGGTTCTCAGCTGTACATCTTGATGAAGTGTAATTTTTATTTATTCATTTGTTTATTATTTATTTTTGATTTTTTAACGAGAACGTGATGTAGTCAGCACACCCTTTTCTGCCACAACCGGCACATCAGTGAATTTCAGTTTTACATTTATACTGTACATACATTTACATATGACCAAAAGAAATGACGGTTTTCATTCGATACAGTCCATGACAATCATAACACTTGTTGAGTTTATACACTAATCAGACACATCATAGAAAGTTTGCGATGAAATGGAAATACATTTATAGATTTCCATTAATCTGATGCTGATTTACAGTATGTACAATTGTTAAACCGTTTTGCATAAAGAAAGAGTTTATACTTTTAGTACAAATTTAGCTGTCATCTCTAAAACATGAGCAAGTCAGTGCTGTTAAATAGCTGGTCTTTTAGTTTACTTTTGAATAAGTTGAGAGTGTTTTGTTGTCCAACTTTAGTAGATATGTGATTCCAAGATACAAAATGCTCTTTCACCATTTAATGTTTTGAAAAGTGGTCTAATGTGTGTTAATCCCTTTTCTTGGTTATCTCACAGTGTATAGTTAGGCTGTTTTATTTGTAATTTTCTTTTATGTTTGGGGCAGTGGCCCATTTTTAGAAGTTTACAGATGTGTGAAGTAGAAGGAGAAACATAGCGCTAGTGACCCAGTAAATGTGCTCCAGCAATTGGCAGTGAAGTGTCGATGATACAAAATGTCTGATTTTCATCATAGCAGTTTCTTTTTTATTTGTGTTTGAGCTTGAGTGGTAGTCCATATTCTAATTTAGGAATTATCACATGTTTGGCTATAGACATCCATGCTCTGTTGGTAAGGAGATGTGATATCTACTAGCACAATTTTACTTCCTGTAATGTTCAGTTTATAATACTGCCTATATGCTTGGTTAGTGTCAGGGTGGGGTCAAAGGTTATTCCTAGGTAATTTTGCTCCATAACTAGTGGCAGTCAGCACCCTTTTATATCTATAATTTTGATTTGTGAAGTTTTTAGAAGTTTCTGTTGAATGCCTGTAACCATGATATTTTACTTTTTAGTGTAGATTAACCGTATATTTGTATTTGTCCAGTGACATAATTGTGTAAAACTTGTTTGTAGTTTTTATTGAAGGGAGACGGAGTTCCTTCTTGCTTCTAACAGTAAGATATCATAAGCATATAGGGCTAAGTTAAGGTGGGAAGGTCAGTGGCTGCATCATTAACAAGGACAGAATACAGAATCACATTTAGTACGGAGCCTTGCGGTACTCTCATTCTGAATGAACTTTGGGAAGATAGTGAATTCCCTGCACATATTTAACAAGCTCAGTTTTGAAGATAGCTCTTGAACCACATATGTTCATAAGTTGGTACTAGGCTATCGCCCTAGGTCCTATGCAAGCCTAGCCATAACAATTCCCTGGATATTTCTTCACACAGTATTTACTTCTCTGGACCACTGTCTAGCAGGGCGACTGACATGATCCCCGGGGTGAATTTCCTATCTCCCATCCAATCATCAAGGTTCCTTTTGAAGAGGGCCAATGAGACGCTCTGCTTGACATGTATGGGCAGTCTATTCCAGAGTATGGGGAGTCTCTGGGTCAGGAACCTATCCCTCTAGCATGTTTTTTTCATTGTGATGACAAGGTTTAGATCCCTGGAGCGTGTGGCTCTGAGGGATTGGGATTTCTTTAAGTGGAGCATGTCCATCAGCTCAGGGTTTGACATGGCCTTATATGTTAAGCAGAGATCGCCTCTGAGTAAACGATATGCCACAGAATATAGCTGGAGTTTTTTTAGACAGACAGCATATAGCATCTGCTTTAGGCCTGTGATTCTTTTAGTGAGGTATTTCTGTGGCCTTTCCAGCTGTTGCAGATGTCTTGTGAGGTACATATCAAATGGGGCATTATACTCTATAATGGGTCTAATGAGGGATGAGTACAGTGGGACAATGACCTCCTTTTTTCTGGATGAAAAGCCCTTAGTAATGAGGTGTGCCACATAGAAAGATTTCCTGACTGTTGTGGAGATGTGGTTATCGAAAGTGAGACCACTCTCCACCTGTGTCCCTAAGTCTGTCATCACACTTTTGATGTTTAGTGCCCTGCCACCTATGTGGTAATTCATGGGTACATGTTTTTTTTCCAAAGGGGATAACTGTACATTTCTTGGCAGTAAGCTTGAGCCCATGGTTCTGGCACCAGGCATCTGTTTCTGTAAGGCCCTTTTGTAGAATATCCACATCATTTGGTGATTCAATAATGGCTCCCAGTTTGTACTCATCTGCGAACTTTGTTAGCCAGAGTCCCTTAGTGTTGCCTGTACTTCAGAGAAGTAGATGTCAAACAAGAGTGGTCCCAGGACTGAACCCTGAGGTACTCCACTTGTCACTTGTCTGGAGCTGGATTTGGAGTCGGCTACTTTTACAGTCTGGGTTCTGTCAGTAAGCCAGTTGGCAACCCATCCAATGACATAGGGATTAATGCCCAGCTTAGTAAGTTTATCTATGATTCCAGAGTGGGGATGGTGTTCTGATAATGTTAAACTTTCTCTGAGTTTCTAGAGAAGCAAGTTATGGTTGACAATTTGGAAAGTTTTCAGCATTTCATAAACAGCACACCCCCAGTTATTCTGTGAATTGTGCATGCTGTTAAAAGTTGCATCTGAGTACAAAGCCGTCATGGTACTGAAAGAGTTTCTATAACCATGTTGCTTATCACAAAGAAGCCCATATTTATTTATATTTTCTGACATTTGTGATCTTTTCAAATATTTTGCTCTGTAATTACTGTGCATGTTTAAATGTAGGGGAAAAGTGGAGACTGTTAAAGAGAGATTATAGATGTATGTGAGTTATAAGGGGTAATGCTTTTCCAGTTTAGATCCTTTCTTTATGATGGAAGTATTTAAACCAGAATGTTGGACAATACAGTGGTAGTGTGTACAGCTGTGAGGATTGTGCTTATGAGTCTTGTGTTGTATTGATGAGTTGAGCTGCTTTGGGTTTGTTCTTGATTAAAATCTTTGGTTAGGTTTTGGACAGCGTCTGTTATAAAGTTTCTATATTCGTTTCAGAAATTTCAAAGTTGGCAAAGAGTGTTTACATTGTTTCATGTCAGTAATATTAACAGAGAACTTTTAGTTCTTTCTAAAACTGTTTTGAGTTGAAAGCTAATATGAATTGTTTGTTCTTCAGGAAAGTGGTCTTTGCTGTGTTAGGAGCAATTCTTGTTTTCTTGTTTTTTTCTTTTTTTTTCAAATTATCGTATTTTTCTCTTAATTCATTGTTTGTGGGCTGTTTTTTTTTTCATTCTTTTCAGCTGCTTCCCTTAATTTGAGCATATGTTTGAGTTCTAAAGATAGCCATTGGCTTGCCTGACCTTTATATTAAGTGCTGCAATGGTCAAGACAGGCAGGAGTTATGTTAACATTATGAAAAATATGCACTGTTTGTCAAGTGTCAGATGTTTAAGAGATGTGTTGAGAAAGGGGTATTTTATAATAATTAATAAACACCAAATGCATTGGTCATGAAGACTTTTGAGAGGATGGTGTTAGCTTACTTGTAGGGTATTACAGCTCCTTACTTGGACCCCCTTCAGTTTGCTTATCGAAAGAACCGGTCAGTGGATGAAGCAGTTAATATGGGCCTGCACTATAACTTGCAACATCTTGACAACACAGGGGCATATGCAAGGATTTTGTTTGTGGACTTCAGCTCAGCATATAATCCAATAATTCCAGAACTTCTTCACTTGGAACTCTCCCACATCTCTGTTCCTGTTTCCACCTGTCAATAGATCACACATTTTCTAACCAATAGGAAACAGCAGGCCTGGATACTTAATTTATTATTTTTTTATTTATTTGACATTTGTTAACCGGCTTAGTCTGACTGGGCTTGAAACCCTTTTTCAGCAGAGGCCCAAGGAGAAAAGCTCCAAGAACAAAAAGAAAACATAAATCCAAGAAGTACTTACAAAGAAAAATAAATAACCATGACAAATCCAACAGTAGGGTGCGTACTATTCAACAGTAGGGTGCATACTATTGGTTACAATAAAGAACGTCTACATATAACAATACATAATCTCATTAGTCCAGTAAAACAATACATAATCTCATTTGGTTCCATATGTACAGAGAGTACAGACGCAATTTAGAGGTACTGAATCAATCATTTACGATTACTTTGGCATGTAAGCAAAATTAAAGTGATAAAAGTAACAGTACTTGTTTGATATTTAGGTAGAAACTGTCTGCAGGAGGATAGATATTTGATATATGGGTAGAGGGGATCACTGATTTAGTACCAGCAGAGATGGAGGCGGAGGAGAAGAATGGGAGAGGTAGGTCAGATTGGAGTGAGACAAGCACAAGACCATGCTCTGACTGTGTAATCTTTTAACATTTCTTTTAAAACGGAAGGTACTAGTGGCTGCTCTTAGCTCTAGGGGAAGTTTATTCCAGATAGCAACAGAATACCTAGAAAGAAGTTTCCCAGTTTGTTTATTGGGCTTATAGACTTCCAGAAGATGTAGGTCTGCACTGCGTTGACAATGTTTGGCATTTTAGGGAGAGATTAGAAAAGAGACAGCACGGCAATGAGAGGGATTTATAAGAAACGAGTGAGTGAGCTGGAATTGTAGGAGTTGGTTATGTGCTTCTGGCCATTAAAGATGTTGTAGGGCAATACAGTGGTGGGAGTGGTAGGGGAGATTTACGGCAAATTTACCTATTTTATCATAGGTAGACTCAAGTTTAGTCATGAAGTTGGTTTGTAAGCTGGTGAGAACAGGTGCAGCATAGAAGAGAACTGGTAGTAGAAAAGCTTGTGCTAGAGTTTGTTTTGAGTTACATGTGAGGAACTTTTTATTCCTACATAGTAAGACTAGTTTTTGGTGTGTTTTTTGATGGTTTGTAGGACGTGGATATCAAACTTAAGCTTATCATCAATAACCACACCCAGGAGTTTGGTATGAGTTTCTGCTGAGATGGTAGTGTTGTTGAGTGAAGAGACTGAGATGGAGGATTTATAATGCTGTACGTTTTTTGGAGAAACAGAAGTAGTTTTGTTTTCTTTGGATTAAGTAGGCATTTGTTGCTAGTTAGCCATTTTTCAACAGATATAAGTGAGTCTTGGGTAAGAGATAAGAGATGGGGGAGATTATCAGAACAGGGTATGATAGTAGAATCATCAGCATACTGGATAAGAGAGGAGTGGGGGCAGGCAGAATGAAGATTATTTGTAAAAATGTTAAAAAGAAAGGGCCCTAGCATTGAACACTGTGGTACTCCAGTATGGACAGGAAGGAAGGGGGAGGAGGCTGATAGCCACTGGACAGATTGTAGTCTATTAGAGAGGTAGCTAGTGAACCAGAGTAAAGTGGATTGGGAGAGGTTAAGTTCTTTAAGTTTAGCAATAAGCAGATTGTGGGATACCATGTCAAAAGCTTTGGATATATCTAGGAAGAGACTGGAAACTAGTTTGTTATCATCACAATCTTTGGCAATGGTCTGAGTGAAAATTATGAGAGTGGTGGCTGTGGGATGGGGATGAAAACTGTGCTATGTTGCGGTTATGAGATTATTCTGCATGAGGTGTTCAAGGATTTGCTTGTGAACACATTTTTCTATAATCTTGGACAGGGAAGATAGGATAGCAATGGGGCGGTAGTTGGAGGGGTCTGTTGAGCTTCCTACTTTGTGGAAAGGAGTGACATTGAATTTTTTTCATAGCTTGGGCACAGTGTTTTCAAGGACAGAGTGACTGATGAGTATAGAAATGGGGTAGACAGAATTGGAGGTAATTTTGAGAAATTGTGGGGGTAAGTTGTCTGCAAAAGGGGAGCATGGTCTGAGTTTAGAGAGGAGAGATCTGATGTACGTAGTGGAGGTGGGTTTTAACGAGAAGACGAAGGTAGGTGAGATTGGGTGGGTGTCATGAGTAGGTGGGTTTATAGACATATTTGTAGCAAGATGTTTAATAGAGTCAATGAGGAATGAGTTTACAGGCGCAGCAGTATCAAAAAGTCAGAGCTATTTGGACATGGACTGGGTGTGGAAGGCTGGCCTGGATAAAGAATCTTGTTAATATTGTTCCAAAATAGTCTCTGGTTAGAGTGGTGATTAATTAGCTCTTTCTGATAGTATTGTTTTTTGTCATTGTCAATGTGCTTTTTGGTATGGTTCCTGAGTTCTCTATGATTTTGTAGATGGGTTGGGAGATTAGTTATTTTCTATAGTCTCCAGGCTCTGACTCTTTGTAGCATAAGGTTATGGGTAGATTGTGTTAGCCATGGTGAAAAGTTTGATTTTAGTCTAATTTTTCTGATGGGGGCCAGAGTGTTTAGGGTATTGCTGAAGATTTTGTTACATTTGGAGACAGCCTCATCTAAAGGTAGGTTAATCATGAAGGACCACTTAAAGGAGGACAGTATATTATTGAAGGTAGTAGGGTTGAAATTAGATAGTTTGTGGCAGTCTTTATATTGGTGGAGTCTTTCAAGTCGAGGTGAATGTCTATGCACAAGGGTGGGAAGAGAGTCACTGAGAGAATCAGGAAGAGTACATGGATTGTGATAGAGGCTAGGGTTGGAAGTTAGCACCCAATCAATAATTGTGCCATTGTTGGTTTGTTTATTATATCTAATAGGAGTAGAGATAAGTTATGAAAAGCAGTAAAAGTTAATGCAGGTATTGGGAGAGTTGGAGTTACAAGTAGATCAGTCAATATTAACATCACCCAGGATAATGGTCTTATAAGTAACATTATCAGAGATCCCGGAGAGCAAAGGTTCAAAGATAGGAATGATGTTTGCAGGAGGGATGTAAATTGCAGCAACAGCAAATTGTTTGTGATTGTTATGAGTTTACAATTGACTATAAAAAACCTCAGCAGGGTGAATGTTAGCAGGGGGGTTGGGAAGAGGGTAGAGTGAGAGTTGTTCTGAATATAGTATGGCTACACCTTTGCCTTTTTTAGACTGACAGTCAAGATGGAAAATATTATAGCCTGGGGGAAGAATTTCTGAGTTGGAGACATGAGGTTGTAGTCACGTTTCAAAGAGTGCAAGAATGTCTTGGGTATACTGGGTGATCATGGTGTGAAGAGGGCTAGCTCTATTTGATATACTTTGTATATTATGAGAGATTATTGTGAGGCTTTTGAGAGCATGGAGGTTAGTGGAGTTAGAGGAAGAAGTAGGGTGAGGGGTGGTGGATAAAGTGGGAGAAGTAGGAGAGATGTTGGGGCTATCTGTGGAATTGTGTGAGGAAGTGTTGTTGTGAGGCCCAGGGTTGGGGTGAATGTTGCTAAAACATAGTAAGTTAACAAGGATATTTAACCTGGAGAAGGTAAGGGAGGAACCAGGAAAGCACTTCAGTTTGATTTTATGAGTATTGGGTGGAAATATTTTAATTTTTTAGAATGAGTTGTGTAGTTAGAGAAAAGTGAAGGAGTAGTTGAGTAGCTGGTAGAAGTGTGTAACCTATTGTGGGAGTTGGGGAGGGTAAGAAATTATTCAGTTATGGTTGGGGGGCCATAGTAAGAAGTAGAAAAGTTTCAAATACTTAAGCAGGAAAATAAAGAAAAGTGGAAGAATGTTTGGGAGGGGTTGGAAAGTAGTCTAGAGCTGATGGGGTACACGAGAAAAATGGAATATAGTGAGGTAGGGAAATGTAGGAGGGAATAGAGGAGAACAAATACTAAGGGTGTGAGGGGGGAGTATTGACACTAGAATGTAGAGGGCAGAGGGAGAGCTGGAGTTTAATGTGCGGAGATGTCGTGGTGTAGTAGGTGTTCTAGATTAGATCAAAGAATGAATGGGAGAGTGTGGTGTGTGAGGTGGGAGGTATCAAAGAGTAGAATTGAGAGAGAATGGGAGAGTGTGGTGGGTGAATTTAACAAGATGGGGGAGTGGTTAACATGGGATAAGTATAAAGGTAATGAAAGTGGGGGTGGGTGGGAATGAGGTAGGGTAAGGGAGTGGATTGAGTCTGACTGGAAAGAGGGCGAATGGAGCGGGCCTGCCCAAGTCCTTAGAGTGCACACAGTTGTCTAATTAAAACTATCAGTCACTGTGCACAGTTACTCAAATGGTAGGATGGATAGAAGCCAGATTGGGTAAAGTTCAGTGAGCAAAATTCTTACTACTAAAAGGTATATTTCCTTGTACCTTTTAAAGTAACTTTTATATAGTGATGTAGGTTAGAGGGAGGTAGGCTGTATTGGGGTAACAGCTGTGGGAACCTAGGACTTGGGTTTGTAGAAATACTATAGCAAGAAGCTAACGGTGAAATACAACTATGAGAAGCTAACGGTAAAATACAACTATGTAAAAGGGGACCGAGAAATCTGCTGGCATCCCTGCAAAGGCGCCGTAGAATAACTGTTAAATAGATGTATAAGAGAAGCAAGTTATTATATACTATGTTTCAGACATACATTGGTTATCTTTAGTAATTACAAACAAGCTTCTTAGAGAGCGCTGAAACCCTGTCGCAGTTTAGGGCAAGGTCTTGCAGCTGTGAGGGAAGGGGAGTCAAGAGAGTTGCTGGTTGATGGGCAGAGTGAGCTAGAAAGGGAGAGAGCAAAATAAGAGGTGGATTTACGTAAGTGAGTTGAGGTAGGATGTGTGGACGAGAGAAGATAAGCAGATAACAGAAACATAATAAATGTATGAGTTATTGGTGTAACATAACAAAATAGCAAGTGGTAGCAACTTCATTAAATAAAGCATTCAGACCCAGCTAATCTTAGTGTTATGCACAAGCAACAAAGTTCAGCAGTTGCAGAGTATTACGCTATGATTCAGTTTAGATCCAAATTTCAGTAAGAGAGCAACTTCAAGACAATAAGAAAATGGAGTTTGTTTAAGGATTTATTAGTTCAGATATGCTTCCAGCAAGAGAACTGTAACTGCAAAATAACTACAGGTTTAAACCGCTAAGTTTATACACATTGCTAGTATCTGGGAAATCTATCAGTAATAAAAACACCTCGTAAGGATGTTTCGGGTTGGTCACACTGGCTTTAGGCTGAAAAGAGTAAACTATGGTCAGGTATTAGAACGCTCATTATAGATTCTCTATATTATTTGTGTTTAAGGTGGAAAATACCATGCAAAACACAAGATAATAACAAAAAAGATGGAGTGAAGCCAGCACAACAAGTTTCTGATAAGATACATAGGTGAGTACTAGGCTAGTTGTCCTTATGGGCCATTTTAAGCCTAACCACGTTCCTTTTCAAAGATGAGAAACAGACCCTGCACTTTGTGATTGTAATGTAAACATCTTACCACTATACCATCCCCCAACATGTGAAAGTGGGGAATCTACATCTAGCTATCACACGAACAATACAGGTGGCCCCCCAGGGATGTGTGCCCTCCCCACTGCTATTCTCCCACTACACTAATGACTGCACCTATAAGGACCCCTCTGTCAAACTTATTAAATACGTGGATGATACAACTAGCTTCGGTGTCATCAGGAATAGTGAGGAGTCTGCATACAGATGGGAGGTTGAGCAACTGGCCCTTTGTCCAGAATAATCTGGAAGTGAACACTTTTAAAACTTTGGAGATGACAGTGGACTTTGGGACTGGTACTACAATATTACCCCCCTCCCCCCTTATATTTAATACTTCTTTGTCAGTTGTGGAATCCTTCATGTTTTTGGGATCTATAATCTCTTAGGACAGGACTTAAAGTGGGAGACCAATATAGGGTCCATCATAAAAAAAGCACAACAGTGCATATACTTTCTGTGACATCTGAGGAAGTTCAATCTCCCACAGGGACTATTGCTTCAGTTCTATACAGCAGTCATTGAGTCTGTTCTCACCTCATCCATAACAGTGTGGTCTGGATCTCTGTCTAATCAAAGGTCGGGTGGCAAGATGCCAGGGTAATCCTATGGGCTAGGCTTGTAAAGGCTCCAGGGCCATTAGCATAGTACACACCTATGACAAAAATAGGTTATATTGAATAGTCAGGTCTGCCAAAAATATCATTGGTGCTTGTTTACCCTCCTTACAGGACCTGTACTATTCCAGAGTCATGTAAAAGGCAAGAAAATCATCACAGACCCTTCACATCCAGGTCACCAGGTCACCAGCTTTTTGAACTATGACCATCTCCCAGGCATTATAGATTAATACACACCAAACCAAGCAGATATAAGGACTTTTTTCTTTGTTCCATAAGCCATCTAGTTCATAAATGGTTAACTCAGCTTATTAGGCTGGGGTATTCTTTTTCCCAAGACTCTGAGGATTCTTTCAGAGTTTATTTCAGTATTTCTTGCGCTGAGTTGCACTTTGCACCTTGTATGTACATGTATGTGTATTTACATTTTTTTGTCTTGTTCTTAATAGTTCTATGTAGTATGTCATTTACGTAATTCATACTTAGAGAGTCATTGAAACTGGAGTCAGATTCTTTGTATGTGTGCATACTTGGCCAATAAATGTGATTCTGATTCGTAATAGATAAAATAGAAAAAAATTAAGAAATGGCTGATAGCTTGTTTCAAACCTCATGTAAAAGTAACACAGGGAGTAGAAAAGGTACGATGCCACTGACCATGCATGGGCATTAAATGAGTACTCATTTGTATGATGGACAGATCCTGTATGCCAAACATCTTAAAATTATTTTATTAGGCCCCACTGTCTTTGGACAATGGCCTCTCAATGCGCTCTGGTTTTCTCAAACTGGGAATGCCTTCTGACACTATACCTCATGCTGGTATTTCTGGAAAATTAATTAAATTTAATGCAATCCCTAATTTGTTTCCTGGATTGCAAATTGATTACTCAGTAGATTAAAGGTTGGAAAAATTGCAGGTTCTCAATTTGAACATAAAAATTGCAATCAGTAGTGTACCAAGGGGTCATTGCTAGGTCCGTTCCTGTTTAATATGTATTTTATTTTTTAAACACCACAGATGTATTGCAAAATAATAGTATCCATAAGAAACTCACCACACATAAAGACAAACTATTGAACAGTTGAAAACCTTAAGACTATTTAAACATAGGAACATCAAAATAGAAATAATATTGAAATTAAAGACAATAACCTTGTTTAGAGTTTACCTTTCTACTAGCTGCTTAAAAACTTCCAGTTATGATCAAAGTGAACACTAGGCAAGAGGAAAGAGGTTGCCATCATGGGTATATTTAACTAATATCTATTGAACATTATAGTGAATGTCCTTAGAACTGATGACAGCACCATTTCAGTCAATGTTATGCACATTCATATGATGAGCGAATCAAACTTATTCCTATCTGATTGTCAAATAGGACAGAATTAACACGTCAGGTAACATTCATTTTCAAACATGGCACCTCTAAGTTGTTACGTATCTGGGAGTGGTTCCCCCTTTTTCAGGACGTGTCTACTATACGTTTGGAGTAAGAATGCATGATATGAAGATACTCCACAGAGGGTGTCTTATGTTTTTATCCACAATTTTCTGTGGCCATTGAGAGTTTATAAGCGTTATGTAGGAAGGATTCATTAAAAGAAGATGGCAGATATTTCCATTGTCTAAACAAATAGTCAATGAATGATAGTGTTACTGCTCTAATCCAAATGTTGGTGGGCTCTAATTTGAAATTCAGGGGGCTTGCTTAGTGCAAAAAAAAAAGAAGTTTAAAGGATAGGAGTGGCCTTCAATAACCACTCTTCTCTGAGAATTTTGGTCTTTTTGTAGCTTGTCCACACTCAACATTTTGAGGGCCAACATATTCATAGGAAGCCTTTGAGAACACATTATCCTAATAGGTAAGCTTGACTACATTTATACTCAACTCACCTATCATCTGTTCTAAGGTGACCAAAATCCTGCTTTTCAAGTTAGGAAAATCCAAATCCTGTTTCAAGAGTATTGCAAGCACCCACACTAGGTACCTAAAATTAAAGCTCAAATAAGAGGGAAAAGCATGGAGCAGCAACGGGAACATAGCAGCAAGCAGAGAGAGATTTGGGACATCTAAAAAACAAGCAGTTAAAGGACGAAATTAGTACAACACAGCAGAGAGTGTTTTACTCTCAGTGAAGAGGAAGCATTACATCTAGGAGTAGGGCCTGTTGGAAGAGATGCTTGCATCTCACAGGAGAGGAAGTACCATGGCCAAGGACAGTGGTACTCTTAGGGGATTCCAGCTGTACTTTTACGGAAGGCACCATCAAACAACAGGGAGATACCTGTTTATCTACTGGGATTTCCTAAAGATTTCCTGACATTATTTGGATGTGAAACCAGAGCTGTAAGACATTGTTTTATGAGGATTTTCATGCTCTAGAGCTAAACTTGTTTTCATTTTACTTTTAAACTTCACTGAAAATAAAGTGTAGTGCACTTCAAATTCTCTCTCCAGTGTCTGTGTTACCTATTGCAATAGACAAATGCATGGAGAAAGATATACTACAGAAACATGCAGATTCTTCTTTTATTGTGTGTAGTCCTGAAGCACTACAAATATGAAATATATCAAAACAATAAACACAATTACATGAAGATTTACATTTATATTACAAACTAAATGTCAGTCTGAGTTACAGCACTCCAGTTTCCATTAAACTTGTTGAAAGCCAGTAGTTCAGAAGCAAACAATAATATACATGAACTAAAATAACATGTTGGCATTGAGGAAGATATGAGGGGAGTCTTGTAGAATCCCTCTGTCCCCCCACACTTTTATTAAAATCACAGAATGGGATTGGAGCTGTCAATTTTTTCAAAATGGAAGAATCCATATCATTATGAGGACTCTGCAAGCAACAATGTGGGGGTGAATTTTGTCATAGTTGGTTGAGCAGTTTATACTCATCATCAGAAATATAGATAAATGCAAAATGACAAACACATAGTGTTACAGGTACCTGGGCACTTTTTTTCGTTGCAGATCCTGCTTTCCTCGCCAGAGCCTTCACATGGATAACCTTGAACTCCTGTTCCCTGGCACATCCGGGTCCGTCTCTGCCGGCCTGAGTCACATGTCTTAGAGCACATACTCCACTGGTTCCATGAACCCCATTTTCCATCGGCTAACAGAAAACAGGAGAGAAGACAATTATACAGAGTTAATAATAATAATATAATATATAATATATATTATACCGAGATAATAATAATAATATAATATAATATATAATAATAATATAATATAATATATATAATAATAATAATAATAATAATATAATATATAATATATATTACAGAGATGCAATGACTACAAAACAGCATTCCTAATCACACTGTTTGAATTCAATGGACTATGTTTTCTTTAACAATATTCACATATTCATTTTATCGGTGCCACCATATGCCATAAATAAATATGTTCTATATATCACTATATTAAGTTAAACCATTCCTTATCACTTCAAGAAATAGATGGAGCTTGTTACTACAAAACTACCACCCAAAATTACTGGCTATGTTTTATTTACATATAGCTGCATTTTGCCCAGAAAATAAACTAATGGGTCTGTGTTTTCCTTAGAATATTAAATTCACTAATGGCAACTATAGTATACAATCTTACATAAAACAGATTTTCAAACATTTGAATGGGACCTCTTTTAGATAGAAATATGGTAAATGAAAACAAATGACTATTTCGAATCCGTTAATAATAAAGTACGTTTGTTTAATTAAACTGCATTATGACATAATACTAATATATTATAAAGCATTCTCAACTGAACAACAAAAAAAACAACAAATATGTTAAGACTGATGACAATTACTGTGTTGAGAATTTAAAAATAGTTATGCTACAGTTTTGTTACTCTGTGTATAGTATATATGTGCTTAAATTCAGACAAACTCGCAAAGTAGAAAAAATCCAAAAACAGTAAGGGGATCTGTGGCTTCTGAAAGAAATACTTAACATTTTACTCGGCTATCACTAAAATATAAACATATAACTCTAGTTTACTTGGGCAGCTAGGGTTAGTACATTCTCTGGCTTCAGGATGTTGTCCTGGCCTCAGGATGTTGTCCTTTGCATTTAGTTAGCTCATGCACAGAAATACTGCACTTCCGTGTCCGTTGCTACATCCCACTGGCAGACGTCATGGAGCACTGGTTCCATGCTGCCCCGACACATGTCACAGAGTACCGGTTCCACGCCCCTCTTGCACAAGTCATGTAGCACTGGTTCCACACACACCCCCCATGCCAACCATTGTCACTCAATTGTCAACACAGTGAAAGATGGGGGAAATCACATTAATATGTGACCAAGCCAAAATAATTATCCATAGGTTTTTCGTTACCAATAAAAAGGTTATTGAGTTAGTCATAAGGAGTCATTACATAAAAAATGATTTCTTTATGGTTATATACATTTAAACTTGTCATATGTTAATATAGTTTCTATTACAAATGAAGCCTTATTTTGTATCCTACAAACATTTTAATATATATATTTTTGTGTGTGCAGATATTAAAACAAACATATATTTCTAAGCCACCTACTTGTGTCATCCACATACAGCTATGAGTATGTATTGCCTACTGCTTCAAAGATTTAATAAATAAATCAGAAGGCACAAATTACATTTTCTTTTTAGATCTGAAACACTCAGCATATGATCTCTGTTGGGATGTGAAAAATCAAACTATTAGTATATATATATGGTGTAGATGCTAATAATTGTACCAATAAAAAATTGTTGGTTGTTTTAGTTATGTTTTCAGCTGACATTAAATTTTACATGTTATATCTGCAGTTTTTTTACAATACTGAAGTACTTTTCTACAGCTAAAATACTGCCATTGTATATCCCACAAGCTAGCAGTGTGGAAATGAAAACACACTTTGTATAGTAGGTCATGTGGTGAGGATCGCTAGTTCGCTTTGATCTCTTTGCTCTGATATGACAATATAAGTAGAAAGTTAAGCATTCCAGACCATGTCTCAAAGCACAGGCTTTTCATTCTGCAGACTGTAGCAACTATAAAGAAAATGATGGGTAAAGTATTAGAATAAAAGCGTGGAATAGTAAACTGAATACTGCACCACACAGTAGTGTGTCCTAGATGATGTACAGAAAGTACTGTCTGTCTGTTGTCTTAATATTTAACTGTTACAGTATCTTATTCTTTGCTGGATTCCAAATTGTTGGGGGAAAGGATGACACAACTCAACTGGCAAGGTTTGAATCTTAAGTTTCCATAGCAACTTTAGAGCAGTCTAAAGGATGTTGCTATGAAAGAAACACACTCACAGTATTTGCTATGGCTTACTGAGTTTCATTCAATTTTATGCCAAAGAATCCTGTTAAATTTATCCTTGTGTAATTTTGTTTCTGGTGTGGGTAATGCAATAGTTTAGGATAAAACCACATATACAACTCATGGTTTTAGAATCTTGCAGTAGAATAAATGCTAAGTTGTTTCAGAATACACACCATGGAAAGTATTCCCATGAATTCGTTTTCTTTTATTAATCAAATATAAGATAGGAATATTTCTCTTCTTTTATTTTATATTTCTCTTTGATCTGTCTGTAAAACTGGCATTTCTTTCAGAAACACATGCAAGATAAATAAGCTTGCACAAAACTTGCATGACTAAGCCATAGATGCAAACATGCATGCTCACTTATATATGGACACAACTGTAACTGGCAGGGTAGGTTATGAGGAACGAATAAATTAAACAAGATTATAAGCATGCATGCAGAATGCACTTTACATATTCCTGTGCAAGTTTTTGCAATCATATAATTAAATAAACCAGTGTGTACGCGCGCACACACACACACACACACACACACACACACACACACACACACACACACACACACACACACACACACACACACACACACACACACACACACACACACACACACACACACACACACACACACACACACACACTCACAGATATGTGTGTGTGTGTGTGTGTGTGTGTGTGTGTGTGTGTGTGTGTGTGTGTGTGTGTGTGTGTACATTTTACCTGGCCTGGTAGCAAAATAAAACCTTGAGTTATGTCTCAGACAACACAAGTTCAAAATAGCAAGGCAGGAAAGGATAAATTTGACTGGCCAGTGACATTTGCCAGTCATAGGGAGCATGAGATGATTTCAGTCCTCCAATCATCTCTATAAAATCTAAGGCTTTTACTGCACCAAAAGGCAAAGGATAATGGACATGGGCTTAACTAACCTCATGCCAATAATGGTAAATTTTAACAGCACATGGGTAGAAGCATGCACATGCAAAGACAGGGTGTAGGAGGGCCGTAAGGTGACATGGGCACTGACATCAGCTACCAGCGGTGGGGATAGAGCATTATTAGAAGTGCGTGCAAAGACGGGGTGTAGGAGGGCCGTAAGGTGACATGGGCACTGACATCAGCTACCAGCGGTGGGGACAGAGCATTATTAGAAGTGCGTGCAAAGACGGGGTGTAGGAGGGCCATAAGGTGACATGGGCACTGACATCAGCTACCAGCGGTGGGGACAGAGCATTATTAGAAGTGCGTGCAAAGACGGGGTGTAGGAGGGCCGTAAGGTGACATGGGCACTGACATCAGCTACCAGCGGTGGGGATAGAGCATTATTACAAGTGCAGCTCATTGTTCTGATGCTAGCAAGGACATAACTGCCTGGCTTACAGGCCTTCCGGTCAATCCTGATATCCGTAATGAGGATAATCAGTGCATGGGAGCACATAGTGAGGATATCCAGTGCAGGGGAGCACATGGGCTCAAGACCAATAGATTGATGCATGATGCTTGTCGAGTCAGAAGAAAAAAACATGTAGAAAAAGAAGGGATACTTCTTTTAGACATTCCGTTGCATTTGGTGCTAACTAATAACACTGTGCTGCTGGGTTTTTTTTCTCAAAAAATTTTATTGATTTTCTTCAAAATATTATAAATAGCTTAACTGATATTTAGCCAATAATTCAAACGGAATAACACACTATATACATTATTTACATTTGTCCTGAAGTAAGATTATAAGATAAACCAATTTGAGTCAAATTTGTGTGATATTTAAACAAATATTTTTCTTCCTTTTTTTCCCTCCTTCAAGAAGAGTCTGAGTTCATTTTTAATGTCTCAATAAGGGATAATATCTTCTTCCATGAGTTGTTAGTCCATGTTTTAGGAGTAATCCTTACTTCCTTGACTTTGACTTCCATCATTGCTGTTTCATTCAATAGTCTTAAAAATTCTTCAAAAGATGGCTCAGAGATGGATTTCCATTTTCTAGTGATGCACTTCCTAGCAACTGGTAGTATAGTCCATAATAATTATAGATCTATATTATCCATTTTATTTTTTTCATTAATACTCAATAAAATTAAAATTTTAGTTAAAATAAATGTATATGTGAATATGGCTTGTAAGAACTTACCAATATCTTCCCAATATTTTTGACTTTAATACAATCATAGAATATGTGTATCCAGTCTGCTTTACATGTTTGTAGGCATCTCCAACAGATAACATTGTTGGAAGAGTCAAGTTTGGCTAGTTTATTGGGTCTATAAAATGATCTATGCAGAAATTTCCACGTATTTATTCTCCAAAATTGTGTGTTAGATGTTGATTTGATAGAATACAATACATTTGTTTTACTTTCCATGGATAGATTTATTGAATGTCCTTTGGTGATACAATTCCAATAGTTTTGTTGAGTTTTAGCTTTATAGTTTATTAATAATTTGTATAATTTTGAGGTTATATTTTTCCAATTGTGATTATCATATGTAATTTCATCTAACTATTTTATAAATTTAGGTCTGATTTTAAAAGGAGAATTATTTATAATTCTGCTTAGATCTTATGAATATATCAGTACACTTTGAAGAACTAGTCAATCAGAAGGCAAAAGGTCATCTATACTTATTATGTGTTGACTGTCAACAATTTTTGATTATTAACAGAGTGCTGCCAAGAAATAAAGAATTTTGCTTCCCATGTGGTAAAGACCTTCATGTTATTAATGAAGTTTTTTGTGGAACTAAAAGGAATTAAGTCCATCCAAATCTTTATGTCTGTGTTGGCAATAACAAATTTTCTAAATATGTTAAAGATGTAATTTGTAACTTTTAGTTTAGTAGGTTTTACTATATTATATTGAATTCCTATGTATAAAATGTGCCATGGTTTATTAATTTGATTATCTAACATATGAGTTTTATTATGGGATTTTCATCTGAATAAATAGTAGTATGTAAGGTTTTCCAATTGGAAGAATAATTTAGATCAATCCAGTTTATGACTATTCTGAATATAGAAGCTTTTATGTAGGTCTCAATATCTGGAAAGTTAATTCTTCCTCAATCCCATGGTCTGATATGATGTATGAAGGCTACTATATTTTTATTCGGATACCAGAGACATTTTAATAAAAGTGTATTTATTTCTTTTAGAAAATGTTTTTTTTTTTGGTACCTTAGGGATAGCTTGTGCTATATATAACATTTTGGGTAATAATATAATTTTTATTATTTGTAATTTATCTTCAAAAGTTAAATATATTTTCTTCCAATTTACTATATAGGCTTTCATAGTACTTATGATATTACTGTAATTGATAGTTAGGTTGTCTTATATATTTTTACACAAAATAATGCCCAAGTAATTTAGGGTGGAAACTTGATTACCTATTATCTGATTTCCATCTACTAGAAAGTCGTTATTTTGTTCAGTACTAAGAAGTTAGATTCTGTTTAGTTGAAGTGAAGACCTGAAATGAAGCAAATTTTTTCTACCTGTTCATTTAATTATTTTATATATTCTTTTGATGTGGATAATGTAAGGAGTATGTCATCTACAAATAACATAATTTTAGAGTTATAGTGTCCATATATATCGATACATTTTATTTTATTATTGGAGTGAATTGAAAAGGCAAATAATTCAATAGCAAGTGCAAATAAAATAGGGGACATGGGACAGCCTTGCATTGTTCCTCTTGTTAGTACTATAAGTTCAGAGGTAAATGGTCTTAGTTTTACATATGGTAAGTTGTTTTTGTAAATATTTTTATTAATGAAATAAAGAAATGAGGAAATTCATAAAGTGCTAATACCTTAAACAGATATTCACAGTTTAGTGAATCAAAACTTTTTTCTGTGTCTGCTATTATTAGAACTTCCTGATTTTTTTCTATTTAAGATATCTATAAGGGTTAATACTCTTTGAATGTTATCATAAATGCATCTGTTATATATAAAACCTGTTTGATCTTCATTTATGATGTGGTTCAAGGATTTTTTAATTCTATTAACTAAGATATACATAAACATTTTATAATTGTTAGCGATGTTTGTCTATAAGAGTTACATTGTGTGGGATCTTTATTTTCTTTTATAATCGGTGTAATTAGTGAGTATCTTCATGAAGGTAGTATTATGTTTTGTGTTTGAATTTCAAGTAAAGTTTTATGAAAAACTGAGGTTATGGATGTTGGAAAATTTTTATATAATTCTATTATAATACCACCAATTCCTGGGGTTTTATTGCACTTACTTTCCTTAATACTTTCAGTAACTTCTTTATGTGTGATTTGTTTTTGAATATCTGCTGTTTTTTGAATATGGAACAACCAGAATTTCATATTTACTAAACAAATCCTTCAGACTGTGTCAGCTATAGTCACATGATATACATAGTACTTTTAGTATGTCTGATTGTCAGTACAAAATGATACTAAATTGCCCAACATCTGTCATCCTGCACCCATACCCGCAGTTGATCATGAAGAGGAAAGTAAACAAACTGCCTCATGAATGACAATTGCCCACTAGCTCTTCAGAGTCATTCAGTTAGCTGCCACCAAGGAAATACCCGAATGTCATTAAAACCATCCATCATAAATAAAGCCACAGAGCTGGTCTGCTGTTTTTAGGCTAACACTAGTCAGTGGATATCTGCAGCATAATCTGTAGCAGATCCAACATGCTGGAACAGACACATAAGGCATCTACTTTCTTGAGTACAAGAACGGAGCTGCGCCACCTTGGAACCAATAGCATAGAGATGATAGAACATTAACCTAATACATTTTTTTTTTCTCAAAGAGGACAGGAATGAACCAATGTGTTTAAACATGGATGGATAAGGGATAGAAATATAACATTACTGGACAGGTACAAGCTACCTGCTTATCCATCTATGGCAGCAGGTCCCCATGGTCAGCTCTGGAATGCACCTGATGGCATATCCACATGTGGCAGCAGGGATTCATGGTGATCTGTGGACTGGAGCTGACAGCATATCTATATATGGTAGCAAGGCCAAGGCCCCATGGCTGCTGTGGACTGTTATTTACTTTGCATATAAAAGACAGCAAGGCACCAGAATGTCTATATCTCACCACACCACTGACAAAGGAAATAGTTTTAATATGACAAGTCATATTTGACTGTAAATTAACAATCCTCTAACACAGGAAATGGAAACACCCCCCCCCAAGCTGTCTGTAATCTGATTCATCTCTGTCTCAGAAAATGTAGCAAAGTACCACACTGGCCATGAGTTAGCATAACCCTGACATCCCAAAATAAAAGAAAGATATGCACTTACCACAGTGGCAGATCTAGATGAACAGATTCATGCTTATTAAAAGAACTAATGTAATTAGGCAGCTCAGAAATTAAACTTTCCATCTTGATTAACAACTTTGATTTTGCTCATAATGTCCTGCAAAGAGACTTTTTCTAGCTCTCATTCATGCAGCACCAAAGCAGAACACAAACTAAAATAAAAAAATGACATCTAAACCAAGTCAGCAAGGGGAAACGTTGGTAGTTATGTAAAAAAAAGGATGGGTCTGCTTATCCAAATCTGTCATTAAGGCAAGTAGATAACTCTTTAGAGCAGAAGGCTGTGGGTTCTATTCCCACACCAGGAAGATGAATTGATAACACTGTAATGCAATGTCAGGGGGGTAGTGCCTTCCTGAATGTGTCATCCTTCAGATGAGACATACTGAGGTCCCAGCTGCCTGAATTGGTGTTAGCTTAAGTGGATGTTAGAGATCCCACAGCATCTATGAAAAGTAGGGGGGATTTATTAAAATATTAATTACATAACACAAAATCTAATACAGAATTTCATCTTGAAAACATGAACATTAATACATTTTACTAAACATTTTATCTTCCCCATCTTTTAACCATAACCATATTTTAATATTCTTTGCTACTCTGTGTTCACCAGTGGCAGTGGTTAACACTGAACAGCCTGTCTGTCCGTGTAGGAGTGGTTACTGCCTAGAAGCTGTAGTTTTAGTGGCCATTTTGGGTCAATTCTAAACTCCTTGATCTCTCTCTCTTAAAACTTGGCTGTCTCATGGTTTTGGTGTCTTTCCAGGCTTGCTAGTTGTTGCTGAAGCACCCACCAAAGGGAGAAAAAGTACAGTTTTGTACCTACCATAAATGTAGATGTTCGAAGATCCACATTGCTGCAGTCCTTACATATGGGTAGTCCGCTGTCCTCGGTCGGCCCGAATACCAAAGTATTAGGCTGACGTCGGTCAAGGCGCTTAAAACTGACATCAGGACGTCAGGGTACAAAAGCGCATGACCGACGTCATTTCCTCAGTCTTTTCTTGCCCCAGATGTCAGAAGGCCCTAACAAAAAAGGCCAAAGCCACAAACCAGCAAAACCTAACCAACCACCCGTGCACTAACCAGATTTACAATATGTACAACACAAACCACACCATCACCTTCAACAACAGAGGGAAGGAGGGAGGACTGCAGCAATGTGGATCTTGAACATCTACATTTATGGTAGGTACAAAACTGTACTATGTTCTTCATCTCACATTGCTGCAGTCCTTACATATGGGTAGAATCCCAAAGCAGAGGTAAGGGAGGATGGCAAAACTATAAAGCAGTAGGAGCTGCCAACATGCCCTGTAAAATTGCAGTGGCAAATCCAGCCCTAGATTTAGAGTAAAGTGGAAGGTGGTAATGCTTAGAGAAAGTATGCACTGAACTCCAAATAGCTGCTTCCAAAATATCTTTAGTAGCCACCCCCCTTAAAAAAGCTGTAGAAGTGGCAGTAGCCCTAGTGGAATGAGGCCTAATCCCAGCTGGAATCTCCTTACCATGATGGGAATAACAGAAAGCAATACAAAAACCAATCCACTTAGAAATAGTTTGTTTAGAAACAGGTTTGCCCTGAGAACCCAAAGCAAAAGAAACAAACAACTGCTGAGACTGCCTGAACCCTTTCGTTCTGCTCAAATAATAACGCACCTGTCTGTGTATATCCAAAGTGTGCAAAATCCTTTCCCCTTTATTTTGGGGGTTTGCATAAAAAGTAGGCAAATGAATAGTTTGGTTTAAAGCCACACTAGAAACCACTTTAGGCATAAAAGAAGGGTTAGTAAAGACACCCTATCCTTGTGGAAAATTAAGAAAGGCTCAACTGCCATAAGGGCCTGTAATTCAGAAACCCTTCTAGAGGTAATGGCCAACAAAAAGCAGTCTTCCATGATAAATATTTCAACTCTGCCGATGCTGCAGGCTCAAAAGGTTGTAAAGTGAGTTTCTCCAACACAAAATTGAGATCCCAAGCAGGAGTAGGAGCTCTACGTGGGGGTCTTATATTCTTTGCCCCTCTAAGGAATTGCTTAAACAAAGGCTGAGAAAATAATGGTGGGTCACAGTCATAGTGAGCAGAAATTGCTGCAGCATGAACCTTTATAGAGGAGAAGGACAAACCTTTGTCCAATAACTCAGTAAGGTATTGAAGCGCAACACTTAAATTAGGTTTAGAAACATCAAAGTCCTTTGCAGTACTCCAAAATAAAAATCTCCTCCATTTATCTGCATAAACTTTCCTCGTACTAGGCCTTCTGGCCTCCAAAATAACATTCAAAACTTGTTGTGGAAGCTGAGACCCTCCAGGGTTTAAAACAGAATATGCCAGGCTGTCAGATGTAGAGAATGAAGTTTGACATTGAGTAAATGACTGTTCTCCTGAGACAGCAGGTGAGGAATCGAAGGCAAAGGCCATGGAGGCTCCTGTACCAGACTTTTCAGTAATGGGTACCAGTGCTGTCGAGGCCAATCTGGAGCTATTAAAATCATGTTTGGCTTGTCCTGTCTGACCTTCAGCAGTACCTTTGGGAGGAGAGGCAGAGGTGGAAAGGCATACACGTGAAGATTGCTCCAATTGAATGAGAGCATCCACTTTCAAGCTGTGGGATGAAACCTTTTTGTGCAAAACTTTGGCAGCTGGTAATTTAGTGGAGAAGCGAACAGATCTATGTCTGGAGTTCCCCATAACACTGTCAATCTCTGAAATACATGAGGATCCAATTTCCACTCGTGGGGATCCATAATTTGTCTGCTCAACACATCTGCTAAGGAGTTCTGTGCTCCTGGCAGAAACCTTGCCTGAAGATTTAGCTGTAAACTGAGAGCAGTCTCCCACAAAATCATTGCTTGTCTGCATAGAGGATAAGAATGCATTCCCCCTTGCTTGTTGATGTATCACATGACAGTTGTGTTGTCTGTTTGAATCAACACCTGCCCTGGAAGAAGTAAATCCTTGAAAGCTATCAATGCAAATTGGACTGCTAACATCTCCTTCAAGTTGATATGTAGATGTTGAAGTCTGGCAGGCCACGTGTCTTGTACCCATTTTCCATTTAGATGAGCTCCCCAAGCTTTGTCTGAGGCATCCGTCGTTAGAATCTGACTCGCCTCTGGCCGGGTCACAGAGAGTCCCTTGTTTAGGTGACATTCCTGAGCCCACCACAAAAATTCCTTTTGAATGCAAGGTATTATCTGAATGACAGTGTCCAAATCTTGGCAGTGCTGTGTCCATACATTCTTGAGATACCATTGTAGCTTCCTCATATGCAGTTTGGCATTGGGAAGTACCAGAATACAAGATGCCATGAACCCCAAGGCTTGAAGGACTGTCCTTGCAGTCAGCCTGGACTAGACAACTGGTGGAAGTAAAGAAAGATTCTTTTGTTTGTCCGGGGTCAAAAGGCCATCTGGGATGCTGTATTCAGTCTCACACCCAGAAAGCACATGTCCTGAGAGGGTACTAGACTGGACTTTATTTCGTTCACAGAATACCCCAGGCATCTTAACACTGCCATCACATACTGTAAATGATGAAGAAGTTCGTCCTTTTCTTGGGCCAGAATCAAGCAATCGTCCAAATAAGGATAGATCTGTATACCTCTTAGCCTGAAGAAAGCTACCACTGGAGCCAGAACCTTTGTGAACACTCTGGGCGCAGTAGATAAGCCAAAGGGCAATGCAGAGAACTGATAATGTGAAGTCCCAGCCAGCGAATGCTTCCTGCAACTGGGCCTGATGGGAACATGAAGGTAAGCCTCCTTGAGATCCACTGTCACCATCCAGTGATCTTTGCCCAGCAGAGGTAAAAGCTGTTGTAACGTCAACATTTTGAACTTGGGAATGTCCAGATATGTGTTGAGGATAGATAAATCCAAAATTGGTCTCCACGTGTTTCCTTTCTTTGGTACTAGAAACAGGCGAGAATAAAATCCTAGGCCCACTTCTGGCAGAGGGACCGGTTGTATGGCCCCTATCTGAAGTATTAGAGAAATTTGTTTGCAAGCCTCTAGTCTTTGCTGAGGAGGAACGTCCGGCATGCCTTTGAAAGGAGGCAAGGTATGGAAATAAAACTTGTAACCCTGGTGTATGATATCCAATACCCATTTGTCTTGGGTAACCAACATCCAATTTTCCTTGAAGAGTGCTAACCTTCCTCCCAAAGGTGCTGCCAGGCGAGAAGGATCTGGCAGCTGAAAAAATAGGTCATTGGGCCTGTTCTGAAAGGACTGGCCCTGCCCTCAGCCGAAGATTGTGCAGGTGAACTCCCTGCTCTAGGCCTGAAAGAACTCTGAGCTCTGCCCCTACCACGTCTAGATCTACCCCTAGACTGGGAATCATAAGAAGGATACGTCCACCCCTTAGCAGGCCAATTCCTACTAAACAGGCTGAACTTGCAAAAATCTTTAACAGCCTGCATAGACTTAGCCTTGTCTTCCATTTTCTTCAAGACTGACTCCACAGGTGAACCAAACAACACATCAGACTGCAAAGGAGCATCCAAAATCCTTGTCCTAACATGGTCAGATAAATTCTGCTCCTTCAGCCAGGCGTGCCTGCGAAGAACTGAGCCAGTGGCAGCCACCCTAGATGAGGCCTGTACAGCATCAAAACCACACTGTAATAAATGTTTACCCACCTGTTCAGAGACATGCACCAAATCTTGCAATTCTTTACACTCAATGCCTTCCGCCAGAGCATCCACCTTAGACTTCAATTGAGAAAGAAGAAAGTTTTGATATTTCAACATATGAAACTGGCAATTCAAAGCCCTCATAGCTAAGGTAGAAGATGTATAGACCTTCTTTCCCCATCTATCCAAAGCTCTGGCTTCCTTATCTAGAGGAACCGGATTTTTTACAACAGAGGCCTTGACACCCTTAGGTCCCTGACTAATAGTTTCTGGGTCCGCCCTAGGACTCTTATAAAGATATTTATGAGCCTCAGGCACCCTGTAATACCTATCCGGTTTAACAGGAGCAGGAGGTAGAGAATCAGGGTTAAGTGAAGCCTCTGCAAACACATCTTCCACAACATCCAGAACAGGGTATAGCCAAGGGCCTATGCTGGGGTAACAGCAAAACTCCCTAAGCCTTTTCCTAGAATCAGAGAAGTCCTGACCTTCCCACTTAAAATGTTCCCTCATAGAATGAAGTGTCTCTGAAAGAAAAATCCTCTGGAGGAGAAGCAGAAGGAGTGGAATCATCTGCATCAGAATCAGAATAAGGAGAGTACTCCTGTAAGTCTTCAGCTGAAGACTCTGAAACATCGAAGCCTGCTCAAAACTTCCCAACTCTGGCTCCACCTAGGCCTCTTATCAGGAGGGGCAAAGAACCTCTAATCAGAGTAATCAAATCTTCTGCCATTTTAAGCATGTGCTTCTTAGGCACAGACCCTGCTGAACTAGGGTGACACCAACAGAAGCTAAACTGGCCTGCCTCTGGGAGAAGCCTTGGAAACAGAAGGAGAAGGCCTAACCACCCTAGGAAGGGAGGGATTACAGTGAGAAGCCCCTTCAGCCTGACCTGCCTCCTGAGAGACCACCTCCTGCAAAATCAAAGTCTCCCCTGAGACTCCAGAGAAGCCTCCGTCGGAACCACGGTTCCACTGAAACCTCTAAAGAACCGGCGTCCGGATGACTCATCTTGCCTAGGTTTAACTGCTTTGTCTTTGCGCTTCTTCGCGGAGAATCCGGCGGCATATTATAATTGCACCGCTTCCCAAAGACCAGCCTAGCACAATTTTACCTTCGCTAATAGTGCGTTTATTGAACCTACACCAACAACGCAGGCCCCAAACAAGGAATACACAAAGAATGATAATCCTATGCGGTATCTGTTTCCCACAAGAAATACAGTTATATCACTTGAACAGTGACAGTCATCTAGAGTCAAGGTTCACACTACTGGGTGGCTAGCCCATGCCATGGACAAACTATATCAAATGCTGTCTCCTAAATAGTGTAAGCACAATGGATGCCTCCTCTGTGGGAGTATGCTATGGCCTCACCTGCACGCTCTGAACAGCTTTCTAAAAAACAGAGTAGCCAAATGACAGCAAACCACAGAAAACAACTGAAGCTAAAGTTAATAACAGCTTTGCACAGCAAATAACCAAACAGCTATGCAGAACAACTGGCAATATATAAGAACCAAATAAAAGTTAGGTGAAAAAAAGGCCTTAAAACCTAGGCAGTAACTGTCGATGATAAATCTCTTACCAGAACTCCTGAACAAAGACTTTTCTGATCTAAATACTTGTTTGTAAGCTGAGGAAAGATAAAATGAAAAGAAATAACTGTTAAAAAATTAACTTTAGAAGGACTTACTACAAATATTTACAACTTTAAGACAAGTAGCCTTGGTCCATTGCTCAAATTTCACTAGTGTGAGCCAGTGACAGATGAGATCTGGACAGAAAGGTCTGTTGTCAAATAATTCTGGGTAGAAGGGGGGTTAGTAGCCCGGAGAATTTTCAGGTTTTTAACTGCCTAACATCTAATAACACTGGTCTTGTTATTGATAAAGATAGGTCTTCTCATACCAGTTCAACAGTTTCCCAGCTTACTTTGAACTGGTACATCTGTGACAAAGGAACTAATAACACAGACCCATGGCTGTCTGTGAGTTTGCAAATGCTGACACAGGAAAAAAATGGTATCCCATCCCAGTGCAGTTTGATCGAGCAGATTCCAATCACAAGAAACAGAAACAGCCAACCCTTATTTATTTATTTATTTCCAGTTTGATTACCGGGGAAGTCCACTGGGCCCATAGAGCCCATTTTCAGTGGAGGCTCAGGGAGAAAAGCTCTAGAGTACAGGTTACAGAAGAGATAACCGTCAAGTAAAACAAAAGTTACAAGCACATATACAAATACATATCACATTCAATACAAGGCATGAGCAGTTTTACCCAGAGCAAAACTATCCTATGGATTATAAAATACAGATTTATTTTAACGAAATTATTCACACCGTCAAGTCAAAGGCTATTTACAATATATACATGATGCAAGAGATCATATGGGATTTAGCTATGGAAAGATATAGAAAGCTGTAAGGAGCTTAGAAACACAGGAGGATAATCTCCAAAGGGCTTTTACTTATAAGAGATCTAGGTATGGAGGATGCAGTTACATTTCCACTTAGAAGAGAGGTAGGTGTGAAGCCTAGTTTTGAAGTTGTCTGTGTTTGACATTGTCCTTAGAGTGGACAGGAGTGAATTCCATTTTTTACCTAGGGAGATGGAGAGGAGAAGTTGTCCAGCAGAACGTTTAGGTTTGAGGACAGTAATTAAATTTTGGTGCTCAGATCTGAGAGTTCTATTTGGGGTATAAGGGGAAGGATGTTTGTCAGTGCGGGGAATGTGGCTGGATTAAATATTAGCATATGAGCTGTGGTAAGATGGAGCTAGTCCAGGTGATTTGTGAGTTCTAACAAGTTTAGAGACTGGAGGGTAATACACTGATGATTGGAATGTTTGGCTTTAGTGGTAAATTTGGAAATGTTGTTCTAACAGTTTTCGAGTTTGGAAGTGATGGTGGAGGATAGGTTGGTTAATAGCTGGACATCGTACGGTAAGGAGGGAAGGAGGTAAGTAGAGGCCAGAGTATGCCTAGTAGAGGAGGGGAGAAAGTGGTTGTTCCTGTATAGTATACCCAGTTTTTGGTGCATTTTCTTTATATTTTGCTGAATGTGGATGTTGAACTTAAGGTGTTCATCTATAATTACGCCGAGTAATTTGGCAAAGGGAATAACCTCAACAGAAGAGTTGCTTTGGCTGAGGACTTGGAAGGAACCTTTGTCATAAGAGAAGGATTTTGATGGGGGAATATTAGTATTTTAGATTTGTTTGCATTGAGAGAAAGGAGATTTTGGTGCATCCAAATCTCAGAAGCTGAAAAGGCGGTTTGGGTCTTAATTAGAATAATCTTCCTGAGAATTGGAAGAGATATGATTCAGAAAATGGTAGCATGATCCTTGCCTGGCTGTGAGTTACCACTTGACACAGGAAAAGTTGCATATTCTCTGAAACAGAAAATGTGACCGACATCTCCCAGGTGACTATGAATGAGCACATTTCAGACACAGACAAACAACAGCAGAGTTCCTGTCTGGTTCTGAATGGTCACATCCATATCTCAGGAAAGTACAGTAGCCACCATTTGCTGACTAAGATGCTGTATTCCTTTTAATGAGAATCACAGCAGTGCCCTTGTACGGCCATGAGCTGCACAAACCTGCCTCTATAAAAGGCAGCAGGGCCATCTCTGGCTGACCATAGGCTGGCAGATTGCCAACTCAAGAAACAGTAGCAATGTCCCTTAGCTGGATGCAAACTGGCAGCCAAATGCAGTAGCTGGTTGGCTTGATCAATAACCATTTCATAGAAGTTCATTTCAGGAAAGTGGATAAATAAAACTTCACTTACAGAATTACACATTTACTATCGTGTCCATGTAAGGACACGATAGTAAATGTGTAATGTATCAGCTGCAAGCAGCTCTAAATTATTCTTTAACTACATGCATCAAACAGCACATAGTTACTCCAACCTCTGTTAAAGTTAATATTCAGTTAGTGTCAATGGTGCAGCAGGTTGAGCGCTCACCTTTACAGCAGAAGGCTGTGGGTTCTATTCCCACACCAGGAAGATGGATTGATAACACTGTAATGCAATGTCAGGGGGGTAGTGCCTTCCTGAATGTGTCATCCTTCAGATGAGACATACTGAGGCCCCAGCTGCCTGAATTGGTGTTAGCTTAAGTGGATGTTAGAGATCCCACAGCATCTATGAAAAGTAGGGGGGATTTATTAAAATATTAATTACATAACACAAAATCTAATACAGAATTTCATCTTGAAAACATGAACATTAATACATTTTACTAAACATTTTATCTTCCCCATCTTTTAACCATAACCATATTTTAATATTCTTTACTACTCTGTGTTCACCAGTGGCAGTGGTTAACACTGAACAGCCTGTCTGTCCGTGTAGGAGTGGTTACTGCCTAGAAGCTGTAGTTTTATTGGCCATTTTGGGTCAATTCTAAACTCCTTGATCTCTCTCTCTTGGCTGTCTCATGGTTTTGGTGTCTTTCCAGGCTTGCTAGTTGTTGCTGAAGCACCCACCAAGGGGAAAAAACGCTGAGAGAAGAAAAAGAGCCACTTTTGTGATTTTAAGTATTTTCTTCTGATTTTTTGTTAAGTTTTACTGCTTTGCTGCCTACTTTTTGGCATTTTCCGGCTTCCTAATGTTTATATCTGTAACAGTAACAGTACTTGGAACACATCTAGACCCTGTTTACTGCAGTTCCTGTGTTGCACTTAATTTAAAATATTTTTTTTTCTCTAAAAACTGCATTTTATCTGATTTTGGCCTAGCACTCAAGTGTGGGGTCATTTATTGCACTATTGGGAATATTTTGCTGCTTGTGTATCTCTGCTACCTTTAAACTACAACAAAAAAGAAAAAAAAAAAATCTTGTTTTTTTCCCACTTTCTGAAAGTTACGAAAGTTCAGTTACAGATTTGCTGTTCTGAAATGTTTGGAAGTTTCTAAAAGGCCAGTGCTTGCTTGGACTAAAGGGAAGTCTCTGTGTTCACCAGTGGCAGTGGTTAACACTGAACAGCCTGCCTGTCCCTGGAGGAGTGGTTACTGCCTAGAAACTGTAGTTTTATTGGCCATTTTGGGTCAATTCTAAACTCCTTGATCTCTCTCTCTTAAAACCCTACAACTCTCTTTTTTCGCGCACTAAGCAGCGTCAGGCAGCACCGCCTAAACAGGTTTAAACTATTCCAGGCTCCACAAAGTCTGCTCTTCACTTTTTCCCTTAGAACTGTTCAAACTCTCACCAGACTGAACAAGGAGAAGGTCACTGTAAGCTGCCTGTCGGGTGCCAGGATCCGCCACATAACACAAGCACTCAGGTCACTCCAAAGCAAGTACAAGTATGACTCCGTCATTGTCCATGCTGGTGTGAATGACCTGAGATGTATCTCCCTGGACTACATGAAAACAGACATAGAGGAGCTCTCTGATCATGTAGCCCAGGCTGGTATGACCTTGACCTTGAGTAGCATCTTGCTTTCACCAAGAATGATGCCACAGTATAAAGACAAAATGATCAGTTTCAACAATTGGCTAAAGTATTGGTGTCATTCAAAGGGGATCCAGTGTCTGTCAGCCTGGGATGACATGCTCGACAAGCCACGTTGCTTCGCTAGGGACGGCTAGCACCTGTCACCCTTAGGCTTTCGTATACTGGCCAAGGCTCTTGCCACCCCCATAGTGCCTTTTTTAGGCAAGGCTCAAAGGACAAACCCACCTCCATAGACAACCCAAGGATAAAAAAACTAAAGGTAATGCTACTCAATGCCAGAAGTCTAAACCTCAAGATGCATGCACTCGAGACTATCCTCAGTATGGAGAAAATCGATGTCTGTGCAGTAGCAGAAACCTGGTTCAAGGCTCCTGAGAGCACCCCGGCACTACCGGGTTATAACTCATACCATGTGTTTCGGCCCCAAAAATCAGACTAAAGCACAAAAGGAGGGGGAGTATCTATATTCATCAAAAATACCTACACTTCCAGGTTAGTGGCACTGCACGAAGCATCGGAAACCATCCATGCGCAACTAATAGTGGGCAAAACTGCCTTTCAGTTTGTAGCCTGCTACAGAACACCCTCCCTATTACAGGAACCCCACTTGGCATTCCTGAGAACACTGGAGAATATGAAGGTCTCTCCAAACATTATGTTACTGGGTGACTTCAAGTACCCAAACATTGACTGGGAAAACTGCTCAAGCCCAAACGCCCTTGCCCAACGGTTCCTTGAATTTATAAACTTTAACGCGATGGAACAACTGGTCACCACTCCCACAAGAGGGAACAACATATTGGACCTGGTCATCACCAACATGGGGACTCTATGTTCCACACCAGAGGTAAACCTTTCATTGGTAAGATGAGACCATAAACAAATTTCCCTGGACATCCATATCCCGTCCCCACCCCCAGCCAAGGAAATCACAGTAAAGAATTTCTCAAAAGCCAACTTTGTACTTCTCAAGACTGAGGTGGAATCCTTCAAAGCCCCCGGGCCAGAGGATAATACAGCCCAATCAGCAGAATCCTTTACAAATGCATTCTATGAGCACCTGCAGGAATGCATGGATCGTGCTATCCCAAATAAAACCAAGACTCACTCCTCCAAAAACAGGAGACCTGTCTGGTGGACCCCGGCCATAAATAAGCTATACAACAGAAGGAGGAAGCTACTAGATGACAGAGCAAAATCCCAAAAAGGGAAGGCATCTCTGATCAGTATTAGCAAGAAACTTTGATCCCTCATAAAATCATCAAAGGCCAGTTTCGAAAGAAAAATTGCCCTAGATACTAAAGATAATCACAAGGCCTTCTTTAGTTATGTCAGGAACATGGGTGGAAACTCCCAGATATGCTCTGAATTGTTGCATAACGGTACAAAATATACCGAACCTACAGACATAGCCAATATCCTGGCAGACAGATTCAGCGCAAACTTCTCCCCCCCTTCCCCCTCAAAGGAGCAAATGCCTATCCCAACTGAATGTAACATCCCTGACATCACAGATGCACAGGTGAAAGCTGCCCTCTCCAAAGCAAAAAACACAGCATCTATGGGACCGGACGTTGTCCCAGGCTGTGTCTTACATGAGCTCCAAGAAGAACTTAACCCTCACATTAAGTCACTGTTCAAACTTAGCCTTACTACAGGATATGTACCCAAAGAATGGTGTACAGCTACAGTGGTCGCACTCCACAAAGGTGGTGCCACAACGGACTCCAGGAACTATCGCCCCATAAGCCTGACTAGTCTGGTCTGTAAAGCTATGGAGCATATTATCATGGAACTCATAAACAAAGACATTGGGAGCCTCCAGACACTGGATCCTACCCAATTCAGCTTTGTTAAGGGAAGATCTTGCCTCTTAAACCTAGTTGATTTCTTTGAAACAGTTACCAAAGCCATAGATGAGGGCAAGGTAGTCCACACACCCTACCTGGACCTCGCAAAAGCCTTCAACACAATATCCCACGCGGGCATCATAAATAAGCTTACCAACTTAAATATCAACCCCTATATCACAAGATGGGTTGCAAACTGGCTCAGGGATAGAACCCACAATGTCAGAATCGCAGGTGCCATGTCCGAATCCAAACCAGTTACAAGTGGCGTCCCACAGGGCTCAGTTCTTGGACTTCTCTTGTTCGGTATATACTTCTCTGAGGTTCAGGCTAACACGGGTGGATTATGGCTGACAAAATTCGCAGATGACTGCAAACTGGGGGCCATAATCGAATCTCCAGCCGACACAAGCATCCTCCAAAAGGGTCTCACAGAGACGGATGCTTGGTGCCAGAGCCACGGCCTCAAGCTAAATGCTAAAAAGTGCATAGTCATCCCCTTTGGGAAAAACAAGGTGCCCACAAATTACCACATAGGTGGTAATCCATTAAGTACGGAAGTAGTAATTAGAGATTTGGGGACCAACGTAGATAGCAATCTCTCCTTTGATAATCACGTTGCCAAAGTGGTTAGAAAGACCTTCTATATAGCCCACCTTATCACGAAAGGGTTTGCATCTAGATCAAGAGAGGTCATTGTGCCCCTCTACTCGTCACTCATCAGGCCCATAATTGAATACAATGCCCCTTTTGGGATGTACCTTACCCAACACCTGCAGCAACTGGAGAGACCCCAAAAGTACCTCACCAAGAGGATCATGGGCTACAAAAAGATGTCCTATGCAGCTCGACTAAAGAAACTCCAGCTCTACTCAGTTGCTTACCGCCTACTCAGAGGTGATCTATGCCTGACGTACAAAGCCATGTCAAACCCAGAATTAATGGACATGCTCCACCTCAAAAAATCCAAGCCCCTTAGATCTACATGCTCAAGGGACTTAAACCTCAGCACAAAAATAAATAGGACATGCTGGAGGGACAGATTCATTTCACAGAAGCTCCCCTCACTCTGGAATAGAATCCCAGTTCATGTTAGACATAGCCCTTCGCTGACCCTCTTCAAGCGAAATCTGGACGCGTGGATGGGAAATCGCAAATTCACCCCTGGAATATCTTCTGTGTCCCTGCTAGACAGAGGCACAGTAAACTAATCTTAAAGGGTACGTTCTGTGACCTACTTTACAGAGGCACAGTAGGCTAATCTAATAGGGAGGCGGAAGCCAAATACACTCTGGCTAGGCTTATAAATGCCCTAGGGCAGATAGCATAGTATCTACCTATGAACTACTAAATTTTTACACCCGATTTGATTATACAATAAATCTTGACATCTAATTCTCCACACAGTCAGTAAAAAACCTAAGAATTACTGCACCCACTTTATCTCTTTCCCATTCAATGTTTCATAAAAGGTGATTCCATTTATATCCATTTTAAAATATTCCAACTTAAATTCCTCATAGCATGCTTTTCAACTTTAGCAATTGTTTCACAATCCAAATGAAAATGTTCCATAGCAGAATCTATCAATTTTTGTTTATGCATCGTTTTGACTAAAAGAGCTAACTTCCTAATCATACGACTAAATAAAAAATCCTAAATGTCTAACAGTTCTTTAATCCTTCTCAACTTCCCCTCATGCTTTTTAATCGTTTCATCTTCATCTTTCCAAATCTTCATGTAATAATACTTTAATACGTTTTCATTATTTTGTTCATACCAATCATGCCTGTTTTTTTATTTATTTTTCATTCTATATTCCATTTTATGAATTCACAATATCCTTTTCCTTCTACGTTAAAATCTTTTCACTTTGTTAAATATATTCAAAGATTTTCCCACATAGTTTTGCCTGCATAATCCATTCTCTCTTGACATTTCATTAAAATTCAATACAAATCGAAGAAGCCAATATAATTACACACACACACACACACACACACACACACATATATATCTATATATATATATATATATATACACACACACACACACACACACACACACACACACACACACACGTGTGTATATATATATATATATATATATATATATATATATGATTTTTGAAACAAATTCCTTAAAGGACAAATAAAAACTTTTCTGCCTATCAAAAATATTACCAGTCTCATTCAATATATCAATCCACATACGTTTACAATGTTTACCAACTGTAATACCTAACATCTTTAATTTTGAATTTGAAAAATGAACACCGGCATTCCTAACAGCATTAACAAAACCTTTGCATTCTTCTTTATATTATATTCAAATCCACGTTCGTAACACACATAATCCACATTGCTTTCCTCACACACCCTTTATCTTATGTAATTATTGCTACATCATGTGCATATATTATGTATATATTATGGGGATGTAGCTCAGAGGTAAAGTGCATGCATTCTATGTATAAGGTCCTGGGTTCATTTCCCAGCATCTCCAAAGAATTGTTTGGACAGCATAGTGGTGCAGCGGTTGCATTGTCGCCTCACATCAAGAGCTTCTCCAGTTCAATTCTCGGTTGGGGTGCCTTCTGTGTAGAGTCTGTATGTCCTCCCTACATCCATGTGGGTTTCCTCTGGGTGCTCCAGTTTCCTCCCATGTTACAAAGACATGCATCTGGAGCATTTCTCCCCAGGCCTCAGCTGCAAATTGGCTTTGTTTTTAGTTGGATTTCCCAGTAAACAAATGTTAAATAAAATATATTAAATACATTGGAATTGTTATACATTTGCCAATAAACACACACTGTGCCTTTTTTAATAGATCTATCAGCTTTACTTACACATGCATTCAAACTATAAAAGCAACATGCAATTTAAAGGACATCCCTGCTTCACCCACCTTTTAACTTTTGTGTCTTTACTAAACCATCCATTAACTGTAGCTTACCAAGTTTGCCAATGGTTGTAAACTGGGTGCAATCACAGAATCCCCCAACGACTTTAACATATTACAGAAGGGACTGACACAGACAAATGATTGGCGCCAAAGCCACAGACTAAAACTAAATGCAAAAATAGCCTCATTATCCTCTTTGGCCAAGAAGTAGCCCCTGATAATTAGGATGTAGATAGCACCCCTGTAAGCTCAAATCCAGTGGTGTGAGACTTAGGGACACAGGTTGATAGCAATCTAAACTTTGATCAACATGTGAACATAGTGGCAAAGAAAGTCTTCTACACTGCACATCTCATAAATAAGGCATCGCATCCAAGACCAAGGAGGTTATAACTCCACTATACTCAACCCTTATCATACCACTAACTGAGTACAATGCTCTCTTCTGTATGTACTTCACCAGATACTGCTGCAACAGGCGAGACCACAGAGGTTTCTAACCAAGAGAATTTAGTGCCTCCAAAACATGACCTACATGGAAAGAGTTAAAGCCCTGTTACTGTACTCTGTTTCATACAGGCTACTGGAGGTGACCTGTGCCTGGGCTACAGAGCAGTCTCTGACCCTGCCCTGATGGAAATGTTGCACAGCCTCAAATCAAGTGGGACAAGAGTCATTCACTCCAAGAATCGCAACCTAGCCTGTGACATTAACAGAACATGTGAGAGAGACAGATATATCTCCCACAGACTGTCGCTCCTCTGAATAAGTTCTCACTTCAAGTGAAGCAGAGCTCCTCAAAGACTCTATTTAAGCCCAACTTTGACAACTGGATGGGTAACTATAAATTCACTCCAAGGGTGGCATCCTTGTCTCTCATAGACTGGGGCAGTTGGATCTGATAACAGATATGCTCTGCTAACAACAACCACACAATTGGGGTACATGGATTTTTTTGTAAAGCTAGACTTATAAATGTCCTAGGGCCTAGTTACCGCTTATGAACTATTATCTCAAGAATTTTTATAAACTGACAAATCAAATTTAGTAAACAGTTATGAAAACCTGTTATGACACATTCTGTTGTATGCTTGTTTTAACATCACATACAATAACCTTCACCTCAGACTTATCCTTTAAAAAACTTCCTATAACGTCTTCTACTGCAAATAATAAATCGTTACAATTTCTCCCAAAGCATCACATATTCATTTTTCTATTATATCACTTACTATTGTACTCCATCTTACTTGTATTATTTTCATTAACATATCTAAATATAAATTATATCTTATAATCCACATTATTTAACTTTATACAGCTCCAATTTCTTAACAATTTCTTATCCTCCTTTTTATATATTATCTTGACTACTCTATTGCATACATTTGTATCTTTAACACCAAACTTTAATAATTTATTACTTCTAATAGAATATTTTTCCTACTTTCATTTTTTATTAAAAGCATACATTATTCCATTTGATCCAGGCATGGTGTCTTTTTTATTTTTTAAACATCTTCCATCTCTAGTCTTTTATTTAACTTATGTGCTTCTTCTTCTTAGACAGTTAATTTAAATGCCACATTTTCTTTTGCTTTACGTCCTCCTCATTATACATTTTTAATAAAATAATCTTCAGTTACATGAATAATTTCCTTGATATTAAACCTCTCTTTCCCATCTTTCCATATCAAAACCTCAAAATTACCATTCACTCATTTTATTTTTTTTCCAAAAAAGGAGATACCTCACCAATTCTACCTTGAAAGGCATATCATTATTATTCATTAAGGTATTTACTCTTAACATATTTCCTCCATATGTCCTATTTTCCCTGTTTTTTTATTTCTTTCACTCTTTTTCTCTCTTTCTCTTTTTCTTTCTTTCTTTCCTTCTTTCAAATTTCTCTCACAATTCTCTATTAATTTGTTATATTTCCTTTCAACATCCCAATGCATTTTCTTACATTTTTCTTTAGAATGAATCCACCACTGTTCTATATTCTCATAAAATTCAGTCATAGAATAATGCTCCTTCCATAAAGTATTCACTTTTTTTGCAAAACATTCTCTTATTATTACTTCTCCTATTAGTACTTCAAGTCCTTTTTCTTCATCTAAATACTTCTATTTGCTCTTTTTGCTTCGGTACATAATGAACGTAATGAATGAATGTAAAACAAATGTCATTGGTCTTAACCTTCCTTTCTTTCACACCACTAGAGAAAATAAAATAACCAATCCCCATCTTTACATTGCCCCCTCTATACATTTACTCCTGCTTTCTTCCCAAAACCGACTGATCATATTTATTAGTAGTTTTCCTATTTCACCATCCTTATCAATCTTACTAATTTCCTTTTTAAATTACAATTTAAATCCTGCAGAATAATAGTATCTAGCTTTGGTAGAACAAACTTTTTAAGTTTTTGAAATAAATCTAAGCTTCTATTTTTGAGTAAATACATAAAGCCCTATCAATCTCCATACTTTATTCCCAGCCCTAATATAACATACCATTGTCCTTTCTGGGCTCACCACTATAAAGTCCAAAATCTTAAGTTCTTGTTTTTAATAACCTAACTTTTACCAGAACTCCATCTTACATCTCTACCTCATATTCCTACTACTTGTTTTACTATTCTTTCTTCCACAAAGCTTACATCCTGCAGACATATAACACAACAGTTTTGTTTTTCACATAGTACGAATGCCAAAATCTTTTCTCATTAATTAAACTATTAACATTTAATGATACAATTTAGATAATATCTCCTTCCTTTCCTTTCTTTGCAGTTTTTCTACGGATTTATTTTTCTTGTTTTTTAAATCTTTTTCCAGTTGACCCTTTATCTCTGTTTTATTTATCCTCCTCTACCTCCACATCTTCCTGAATCAATAATTCAAATTGATTTAACACTTCTACTGAATAACTTGCTCCTTCAAAATGTTTACTACCTTCTATGCTAACACTATCAATATATTTGGTCACTTTGTATTAACTCCTCCACTAAATTGTCATTTTCTTCTATAATGTTTCACATTCAAATATATAATATTCATTCCTTCCACATTTTTACAGAATATTTTCTACAATTATTTGCTACATGCCCCCCACTTTGATAGCATTTTCTTATATTACACACCTACCAAGATCAACCACAATACAGTGAAAACATTTTCAGTTGCCCCCAATATTTCAACATCCCCTTTTTTCCCCATTAACATTTATTACACAGGCTAAACATACAATCTCACCAGCTTTTCATCTTAAACAAGATACATTTCCCATTTCCACTACACAATTTTCTTTCATCAAAATCCCTTCTTATCTCAAAAAAAATCTTTACACTTATCTTTAACGAAAGCTTTTAGTTCAACAATCATTTCAGCAGTTCTAAATTGCACTTTAATTCTTCTTCTTGATAAGATATTAATTCCTTTAATGATAAATGTATTGCATAGCTCACACACTTTTTTTCTCCATATACTACAACAAACTTTTCATCTTTGTCATATTCTTTGAACGTAACTTCATATGAAGTCTCAAGTCTTATATGAATAAAAACCCTTACAACTTCAGGCTTTACACCTAATGATTCAATAATTATCACAAACAAAATATCTACCTATTTTTACTTCTTATATATACTACCACACATTTATCAGTTAAATTTATCTTTTTTTGTCGAGAAACTGCTTAAGCATAGGATTTAATTATATTTTATCTCTTCTCTTTGTCTGCCACTGTTTCTCCCTCTTTTTCTTTTTCTTTCTCATCAGAGAAATATCTTCTTACCACATCTCCCCATGAAACTGTACTTTTTTCCTTTAGCTCCTCTCTATAAATCATTTTTATAAGAGTCTGCATCTCTAATTATCCTTCATTTAGTTATACAATTTAAAGCATAGTGTAGCCTTGTCAGCACTATTTGTAAATCCGTCTTGTTTTTCACCTAATAAACTATTGCAACATGCTTGATCCTTCTCTGCTCAGCTCTTCCATAATGTCACTTTTCTCTCTATCAGTTGACTACAAAAAACTTCCTCCTCCTCCATCCTCTTCCCTTACACTCTGGAGCTACCGTATGGCTTGCCACAATGGTGAAGAAAAGGGGCAGTTCCCTGATACCTATAGTATAAATATCACTGTGGGTCTCACCTGAAAACAGCCCCCCTAGCCTAGTGGGGCTAAACTGGTCAACAATGGACAAATAAATAATTATAACATACTTTTTTGGTTTTATTGTATCATCGCAAAACAGGAATTATAAAAACTTCTGTTCTGTATAATTTTAAGAGACAGAAAAGCAGACTGTGTTTTATAATGAGAAAGTGAATGTTGACTTCTGTACCGATTGTGTAATATTCACCATTAATTTGATTTGAAATAGAAGCACTAGCAACCCTTAACCCCTTGCACCTGATATGTTTTAAAGATGGGGAGTTAGATGGGGGGGGGGCTTAAGGTGCTGCCACTTCCCGTTATAAATGGAATTAATGAAAAATACAGTTTCTGGCAGACAGAGGTGTAAATTGCCCTAATGGTATTAAACAGAATCTACTCAGAAGAGTTGTAGCCACTTGATTAGGTTCATAGGTTCATAGGTTCATACTAGGCTACCTGCCCTAGGGCATTTATAAGCCTAGCCAGAGTGTGTGTGGCTTTCACCACCCCTTAGGATGAGAATACTACGCCCTTTTAGGGTTTAGTTTACTGTGCCTCTGTCTAGTAGTGACACAGAGATGACCCCCGGGATAAACCTACGATCTCCCATCCACTTGTCGAGATTTCTCTTGAATAGAGTCAGTGAGGGGCTCTGCCTAACATGGACTGGGATTCTGTTCCAGAGTGTAGGGAGCCTCTGGGTTATGAATCTGTCCCTCCAGCACGTCCTATTTATTTCTGTGTTGAGGTTTAAGTCTCTTGTTCTCGTGGCTCTGATGGATTTGGATTTTCTAAGGTGGAGCATGTCCATTAATTCCGGATTGGACATGGCCTTGTACGTCAGGCACAGATCACCTCTGAGTAGGCGGTATGAGACTGAATAGAGCTGGAATTTTTTCAGTCGGGCAGCATATGACATATGTTTAAGACCCTTTATCCTCTTGGTAAGGAACTTTTGGGGTCTTTCCAACTGCTGCAGGTGTCGGGTGAGATACATCCCAAATGGGGCATTGTACTCAATCATTGGCCTGATAAGAGAGGAGTACAGGGGCACAATGACCTCTCTTGATCTAGATGTGAAACTCTTCATGATAAGGTGGGCAATATAGAAGGTCTTCCTAACCACTTTGGCAATATGAGTGTCAAATGAGAGGTTACTGTCAACCTGGGTCCCTAGGTCCCTGATTACCTCTTCCGTACTTAATGGATTACCACCTATGTGGTAATTTGTCGGTACCTTGTTTTTCCCAAAGGGTATGACTATACATTTTTTGGCGTTCAGCTTAAGGCCATGGCTCTGGCACCAATTATCCATTTCTATGAGGCCTCTCTGAAGGATGTTTGTGTCAGCTGGAGTAACAATTATGGCGCCCAGTTTGCAGTCATCTGCAAACTTTGTCAGCCACAATCCTCCTATTTTTGCCTGTACCTCAGAAAAATAAATGCCGAACAAGAGGGGTCCCAGGAATGAGCCCTGTGGGACACCGCTTGTGACTGGCTTAGAGTCTGACATAGCTCCAGCAACTCTGACCCTGTGGGTTCTGTCCTTGAGCCAGTTTGCAACCCATCTTGTGACATATGGGTTTACATTTAAGCTGGTAAGTTTGTCTATGATGCCCGAGTGGGGTATTGTGTCAAAGGCTTTTGCAAGGTCAAGGTAGGCTGTGTGAACTCCCTTACCCTCATCAATGGCCTTAGTGACTGTTTCAAAAAAGTCGACCAAGTTCAAAAGGCAGGATCTGCCCTTGACAAAGCCAAATTGGGTAGGATCCAATGTCTGTAGGTCCCCAATGTCTTTGTTTATGAGTTCCATAATGATCCTTTCCATAGCTTTGCAGACCAGGCTCGTCAAGCTTATGGGGCAGTAATTTCCAGGGTCCGTAGAAGCACCACCCTTGTGAAGTGGGACCACTGTTGCCATACGCCACTCTTTGGGTACGTATCCTGTAGTAAGTCTAAGATTAAACAGCAGCCTTATGTGTGGGTTTAGTTCCTCTTGGAGTTCATGTAGCACACAGCCCGGGACACCATCCGGTCCCATTGATGCTGTGTTTTTAGCTTTAGAGAGGGCGGCTCTCACCTGGGCATCTGAGATGTTAGGGAGGCTACACTCTGCTGGGATAGTTATTTCTCCTTTTGGGGTGGAGGGGGAGGAGAAATTTGCACTGAACCTGTCTGCCAGAATGTTGGCAATGTCAGTGGGTTCAGTGTATTTTGTGTCATTTTGGACTAACTCTGAGCATATCTGGGAGTTTCCACCCAGGTTTCTAACATAGCTAAAGAAGGCCTTGTGATAGTCTTTTGTGTCTTTTGATTTTTCTCTCAAAGTTGGCCTTGGATGATTTTATGAGTGATCGTAGTTTTTGCTAGTACTGATCAGAGATGCCTTCCCTTTTAGGGATTTTGCTCTGTCATGTAGTAGCTTCCTCCTCCTGTTGTAAAGTTTGTTTATGGCTGGGGTCCACCAGACCAGGCGCCTGCCTTTGGGGAATGGGTCTTGGTTTTATTTGGGATTGCATGATCCATGCATTCTTGAAGGTGCCCATAGAAGGCATTTGCAAAGGATTCAGCAGTGTGGGTTGTGGTTTCCACTGGCCCAGGGGCCTTGAAGGATACCACTTCAGTCTTAAGAAGTGTGAAGTTTGCTTTTGAGAATTTCTTCACTGTGGTCTTTAGTGCAGGGGGAGGTAGCGGGATGGGGATTGCCAGTCAGATAAATTTATGGTCTGATCTTACCAAAGAGGGATATAGTTCGTGTGGAGCATTTTGTCCCCATGTTTGTGATGATCAGGTCTAGTATATTGTCTCCTCTTGTGGGAATGGTGACTAGTTGTTCCATTGCATTTGAGTTTATGAATTCTAGGAACCTTTGGGCTAGGGTGTTGGGGCTTGAGTAATGTTCCCAGTCTATGTTTGGGTAGTTGAAGTCTCCCAAAATGATGGTATTTGGAGAGACATTCATACTCTCCAGTGTCTTCAGGAAGGCTGTGTGGGTTTCCTGAGTTTGAGAGGGTGGTCTGTAGCATGCTACAAACTGTAAGGCAGTTTTGCCTATGGTTAGTTGCACCTGGATAGTCTCCGATGCTTCGTGCGTTGCCACTAACCTGGAGGTGTGGGTATCTTTGATGAAAATGGATACTCCCCCTCCTTTTGTGGTTCGGTCCAAGTTTTGTGGCCGGAAAGCATGATATGAGGTAAAACCTGATAGTGCTGGGGTGCTCTCAGGAGCCTTGAACCAGGTTTCAGTCACTGCACAGACATCGATGTTCTCCATACTGAGGAGGGCTTCGAGGGCGTGCATCTTGAGGTTTAGACTTCTGGCATTGAGCAGCATTACCCTTAGTTTTTTTCCACTTGTGTTTTCTATGCCGGTAGGTTTGTCATTTGAGCCTTGCCTAAAAATGGCACTATGGGGGTGTACTAAATTAATGATGATATGGCATCAGACCATTTCCTTTGGGCACAGAAAGAGCCCCATCCTAATATGAAAAGGTTAACAACCCGATGGATTTAAGGTAACAGATGTGACTAGAGAAATTCTGGCCAGACAATGAGCTTCACTGGCTCAAGAAGTGTAAGCCCAGTAGTAAGGCAAGCAAAGACAAACAAAAAAGAAATCAGTCATGCTGCTGATCTGTATATAATGTGAAAGGCCTGTGGCCTAGTTTTTGACCTTTTGAGGGAAAAAGGAGGTTATCAATGGCACCTGGTTTCATATAAAGACATGCAGTATTTATCAATTACCTCTGTACCTCTCCCACCTAACGTCCCTATATAGCCCATGTGAAGTTGGGAAGGGGCAGATTATCAGCCCCTTCTAAAGAGGTGCACATCCAGCTCTACCAACCCTGCAACCCATTCTGAGCACCGAACCTGATGATATGTCCACTACAACAGTGTACTTCAGGATGTAAATTAATTGTAATGTTGAGAGGGGTGAAACCCTACAATGTCTCCCTAGAGGACAGTGTGATGGTTTCTACCCCATGATTCATCAGTCCCCAATTCAGCCCACAGTCACCCAGGATGCTACTGAAAGCCCAGGCTGTAGAGTCTTTGCAACAGACTGACACCACCAAGCAGTACATTGCTGCTTGAGTAATAGCATAGGTATGAATAAAGCCATGGGCTACTTAAGGTAATACCATAGGCATCACTAAAGCCATGGGCTACTTAAGGTACTGCAACTTTTTTTTTTTTTTTTTTTAAGAATGTTTCTGTGAACAGGAGTCACACAGTGTCTATTTGTGCCTCTGAAGTCTGGTACGCATATCAGATAACACTTCCTGTCATGTAACTATTTTTTTTCTGTTACTGCTGTTTACAGACAAATGCACTTTTAAGCAACACTTCAATCAGTAAGTGAAACGTATTTATTTGTCTAACTATATAGATGATATAATAAACAAATAAAAAGTCATTTATGCATGCATATCTATTAAAGAAACAAATGTAGGCTGCTTGTTTAAAAGTAGAAAGCAAGATCCATTCATTTTTTTGAATACCATTACCCATGGCCAAATTATAACACATTAATCAACAAGTCCTGGATATAATCAATACCCATTTCCATTCTGGTATAAAAGCCTCACTCATGTGGCAGAACCAACAGCAGTTGCTTTTCTGCAACTGACGTGACAGTATTTCCTTGCTGAAAGATTGGGGGGACCACTGTTCATTAATGGCAATAATACAGCTTTTCAGGTAGGCGAATCATTCAAACATCCAATCTAGATTCACTGCTTAGTTGAGGTAATTAAAGACAATACTTTTCATCTACAGACAGAAGTCTGATGTCATGGTCATGCTTGGCATTACATGCAGTATCAGGTAGTCTGTTTGGTGTGGTAATCTGTTCAGTCTATGACGTTTGCAAAAGAAATAAACACAAACCATAATTAGTGCTGAAGATAGCATGGCATGTGCTTTTCTTATACAAATGGGTATGACAAATTCTTTTGTATAAAATCTTTTTATTTCCTTTTTTTGTGAAAACAGATACAGTAAAACATAACAATATTAATAGACAGTTAGTAAAATGACCAGAGAATACATTGCTGAATAATAAAACATAAATGCAAAACAGTAAGAACTATTTACATATATTCCAAAATTCCATCATTGATTATATATACCAACTTCAAGCTAGAATATGTTCAAATAGGGATTTCCAAAATTCTGTAAAGTGAGTGTGGGATTTCTCAGTGTAAGTTAAATATTTGTGAACTAGTAGGTTTGGTACATAATTGTTTGAAACCCTCCCATGTGAGTGACGCTCTATACTTCCAATGTAATGTAATGTAGTATTTAAGTAAAGAAACTAGAGTTATTAATATTCTTGTTTGTAGTTTAGTCAGGCGTGCAGGGATGATATATAGGAGAGCTAGTTTCCAAGATAAAGTGGACTTTTCATAGCCCATTTTTTCTAGTTGGACTCTTAAGTGAGCACCATAGCTTGTAGGTGCACTTGCAGCTCCAGAAGATGTGGAGTAGATCAGCCTTGTGATTATCACAATAGCATATGACAAATTCTTAAAGCTTGTCAATGCATGGCATCTTACACCTGGGTAATGTGCTCCACTACAAATACCATGGAGAATGCTAAAAGAGCTTTAACAGCCAGCTCATTTTTACATCACAGTACACATGATGGCATGAAGAAAAGTCCTGTTTACATTTAAACTTCAGTAGTATAGTACATAAAGCATTGTGTGCTGATTGCTAAATAAAATAATGTCACAAATCAGACATTTTGTTACACACATCACAAGAGGTCCATTTATAAGAGCTTCCAGATGCTTCATTACATGCATTATTATATCTCTGGCAGCAGTTGCTATAACCACCTCATATTTCATAGAGTACATATGAACATATCATTTAGCAGCATGAACCAGTCATGACACCATCTGTCCTTTATTAATTGAGAGATTTTTGTCTTTCCAAGGTTAAGCATAAAGTCTAATTCTAGTCTAAAAGACTGCAATGAAGTTAGCAGCTTGGATTTGTTTTTATGTTATTTTAGATGTCATAAAACCATTTGATAAATGTCTGGGGATTGTTTTCGTTTTAAACAGTTTTACTTGAAGGTTGGATGCTGGTGATTGTTTTCATTTCCTACAGTGCTGGTGGTGGATTATTCATTTCATAAATGTAGTACTACACTCCAGTGTGTTACTTAGCACGTCAGATGTGTATACATAACAACATACTATGTGCACACCACTGCTCGCCACATGTCAGCACATGAGATCGCAGACTGCCTCTCAGCCCTGCACATCTTAGTGCTTATGGGTCTCCCCAGATGGACAAATGACCACATCTTCATGCTGACCTCAGCTGCCTGGCACATGGGTACTTAATGCAACTGTAGTCTGCGATGAAAAATGAAGTGACTGTCATTGGCTTTCAGCTCTCACTCATTGGCAACCTTGGCATTCTGATGCAAGGAATCCTTTTTACATATCTTTTCACAGCGTTTAAATTCCTACAATTGCAAGCTGCATTGTACACATTGCTGATACCTCACATTAGGCTGGTAATTTACGTAAGCAAGCAATCTCAGACTGTTTTTTTATTTTTCCAGCAACTGTAGCAGAAACCCTGCTACCTATCTCAGTATGAAAATTTAGAGTCCCATGACTTTCCTTAATTGCAGGGATGATTGTTACTTGAATCAGAGTTTATAATTCCAGTTCATTGCATTGCTTTTTTAACCTCTAAGGAGACACTTTTTAAAGTAAGCAGGGTCTCTTAGCCGATGAGTGTATTTATCTTCATATTTTATTTACAACTGTTGTCTGTTGGACATCATCACTGTAACATCAGGCAGGCTTTCATTTATATTTAACATTTTATGGAAGCAAACTCCTGCCAGAGAACAGAAATCTAAAACAAAGATGGCATTTAAATGTGCTGAGTGGCCCACTATAACAGGCAAACAATGATTGCAGTTCAGTTCTGTAAGAAATTGTATACAAAGTAAGGGTTGGTAAATAAAACTAAAAGGATGAATGAAGCAACATAAACAAAATGCAGAAACTAAAGACTAAACTGGATATATACTAACCAGGGCACACTGCAAGATTGCAAGGTTTGGTATGCTCCTCAGGACCCTCACATGCCTTATCGCCATGCTGTGGCACTATGCATATCCGCGTCCTTGTCCTAGATCCTCGTCCACAGGTAACGGAGCACAGACTCCATGATGACCACTCCTCCCACAGCCCATGAACTGCAACACAATGAAAACCAGAAGGTCTTTTTATTGTAACAATATTAAAAAAGCAATTCTGTAATATAATTTAAAAGGTTCACTATACCTGCCTCACAGCATTTTGTTTCTAAAATCAAACTGTCTTCTTTCAAGTTTTAAAAAGAGCAGCTCTTACACATATCAGCTGATAGATACAGTTCATAAACCAACACTAAGATACACTCCAAGAACTTTGCCTGTATAAGATACACGTCCCATTAAGCTTGGTATTTGTTGAGGTGGGGATTTCTGTCAAATAAGCTATCAAGGTAAATTCTTTCTTTTCATTAAAATCTCATACTAAGAACTGTATTACAATTGTGAGCAGGATTGTAACATAACGTTACTTATTTCTTCAATGTTAACTGTTGAGGTCTGGTATATGGAAGCATCAAACATTTCATAAACATCTATGCTTGTATAATGAAACCTCTATCCTCATATCTTTAATCAAATCTACTTAAAAGACCTTTGCCAGATCTATAACACCCAGGCTCAGCTTTCAGTTAAAAGCCTTCCTTGCTGGAAGCAATTTAACAAACTATCTCATTGACTGCCTCATAGGCAGCAGTATAAACAAATACAAAAAGAACATCATATTAGATTTGGTCAGGAGGGGAAAAAGTAGTTACACTGTACTGAGCCAGTTTCTGACTACATTACCTTTACACGTACTTCCCCAGTATAGTAGTTTCACGGATAGCTGATACCATTGGACATGTCACTTTAACAACCTTTGGCACTTTCAGTGACTATGTAGCACATTTATTTCTTTAATTTAGTTTGTATTAATTTATTTAATGCTTTTGTTTTTCATGACAAGGTTAGTTACACTAGATCTACGGCTTCCTTTTATAGAATACAACTAGTATATTGATTTGGTGATCACACTGGCCAAATCACAAGTGTTTCTTTTACACATAAGACCTGTCAGTTACAAAATCAGCTTTATAAATAAATAGTTAGCAAAGTTCATCAGTAGATAGTGCATAAATGTAATGGCTCATTCTCATAAGCACCATGCACCATCAATGACATCACAGCTGTGACACATGTATGCATTTGTACACTTACATTAAATGTACAGTATACAGCACTACAGTCAAAAGCACCAATGATATCACAGCTGTGAGACATGTCTGCATTTATAGGGTTATATTAAGTGTACAGTATAGAAATCCACAGTCATAAGCACCACGCTCCATCAATGACATCACAGCTGTGAGACATGTATACATTTGTACACTTACATTAAATGTACAGCATACAGCACTACAGTCAAAAGCACCAATGATATCACAGCTGTGAGACATGTATACATTTGTACACTTACATTAAATGTACAGTATACAGCACTACAGTCAAAAGCACCAATGATATCACAGCTGTGAGACATGTCTGCATTTATAGAGTTATATTAAGTGTACGGTATACAAATCCACAGTCATAAGCACCATGCACCATCAATGACATCACAGCTGTGAGACATGTATACATCTGTACACTTACATTAAATGTACAGTATACAGCACTACAGTCAAAAGCACCAATGATATCACAGCTGTGAGACAATGTATACATTTGTACACTTACATTAAATGTACATTATACAGCACTACAGTCAAAAGCACCAAGGATATCACAGCTGTGACACATGTATACATTTGTACACTTACATTAAATGTACAGTATGCAGCACTACAGTCAAAAGCACCAATGATATCACAGCTGTGAGACATGTCTGCATTTATAGGGTTATATTAAGTGTACGTTATACAAATCCACAGTCATAAGCACCATGCACCATCAATGACATCACAGCTGTGAGACATGTATACATTTGTACACTTACATTAAATGTACAGTATATAGATCTACCATCATAAGACCATGCACCATCAATAACGTCATCTTTGCGAGACATGTATGCTTTTATACAGTTACATTAAATGTTCAGTACACAGACATTAAAGTCATAGTACCATGTACCAAGCATCAATGGCATCACAGCTGTGAGACATGTATACATTTGTACACTTACATTAAATGTGCAGTATACAGCACTACAGTCAAAAGCACCAATGATATCACAGCTGTGAGACATGTATAAATTTGTACACTTACATTAAATGTACAGTATACAGCACTACAGTCAAAAGCACCAATGATATCACAGCTGTGAGACATGTATACATTTGTACACTTACATTAAATGTACAGTATACAGCACTACACTCAAAAGCACCAATGATATCACAGCTGTGAGACATCTGCATTTACACGGTTATATTAAGTGCACAGTATACAAATCCATAGTCATAAGCACCATGCACTGTCAATGACATCACAGCTGTGAGACATGTATGTATTTACATATACAGTACAGTACACACATCTATAGTTGTAAACACCACGCACCATCAGTGACATCACAGCAGTGAGACATGTATGCATTTCCATATAGAGTACAGTATACAGGTCTACATTCATAAACACCATGTACCATCAATGACATCACAGCTGTGAGACATTATGTATTTACATATACAGTACAGTACACAGATCTACAATAATAAACACCACACACCATCAATTACATCACAGTTGAGAGATATGTATGCATTTCTACCCTTTCATTAAATGTACTTTATACAACTCTACAGTCAGTAAACCAAAAGCAGTCACTGAAGGCTAACAGGGATGGGCTAGCTTTTCACATGCAGCCTTTGGCTTAATGTACCACATTAATGTACCAGGCAACACAGCCAAACTTACAGATAGATGAACTAGTTCACTGTCTAAAGCAGCATTTGTCTAGGAGTGCCTTTGAACTAATTATATTATTTGTTTATTTATTTATTGCACTTGTTTACCAGGAAAGTCAACTGGGCCTAAAAGGTCCATTTTCAGTGGAGGCCCGGGGAGAAAAGCTCTGACAAGACCATAGATACAGAAAATATTAAACATTAATTGGTACAAAAGTAGACACAGTGTTGCAGATAGTGATTACCGTAATATATACAGAATATATAAATAAAGCCAGGGATTTTGTTGGTTGCCAGATGAATTCATGCAGAGAGGTATAAATAAAGATATATTAATCAGCATTATTGTACCAGTATCAACAGTGATGAAAACTAATTTTTATGGAAAATATCACCAGTCAGCAGTAGCAAAAAGCAATTTAGTTACCATTTAAGGAGAAGGAAGAGGTTAGGTCATAGAGCAGGTATAGACCCAGGAAGGGTTGTTATAGAGCCGGTACAGAGCCAGGAACGGTTGTTATAGAGCAGGTACATAGCCAGGAAGGGTTGTTATAGAGCAGAGTCCCCTGCAGAGTTACAGCTAAGGACCCAAACTACCTTTAACACGATAGAAAACTGGCTATCCAACCACCGCCTACTACTAAATCCCAAAAAGACCAAAATGCTTATATTCTTACCTACACAAAAGTCCCCCCCCATAAACTTCATAATTAAATCCAAAGATGGCACACTTATCTCTCCTGACCCTTCTACTAAACTTCTAGGTGTCACCATTGACACCCACTTAAAATTTGACCTACACGTCAACCAATTAATCAAAACCATTAATAAAAAACTAGGTCCACTGTACAGATTAAAGAACTTTCTAACTCCCCTAGCCAAGGTAGCCATTGCCCGTTCTCATCTTCTCTCTTCTCTTCTGTATGCATCACCTCTCCTTCTAAATAACAACAAGTCCAATCTAAATAAACTTACCACCTGTTATAATCACATTGCCAGATTTGCCACCGGCCTCCCTTTTAGGACACATCACTGCATTAACCTAACTCAGCTTGGATGGCTCGAACTTCCTAGTCTCGTGCTATATAACCAACTGATCATAGCCCACAAAATCATTTACGCCCCTGATAACACTCCTTCACTCAAACACCTAATTACCCTGTATAACAATCCATGACCACTTCGTTCCTCCAACAAGGTGCTCATCCAGACTTACAAAACCAACAACCAAGCCGGAGACTCTCTCCTGTCTAACTCCCTAGGTAAAACCTGGAACCTATTACCCCCTGAGATAACCTCAATTTCTTCCCTGTATCACTTCAAAACCAAGCTCAAACTATACCTGGGCTCCAAATGGTCCTGCTACTGTACCAAGCCTGGCTAATCCTCCCACTACTCTATAAATTAGTTATTAATGTCCTCCATCTAACTATTAATCTCTTAGGATAGTAACATATAGTTCCTATAACTATATAATTAATGTCTTCTGCTGACTTCTTGTTGTAAATGATATACTGTTGCAAAATGTATTTCTTACTTTTTCAGGCAACCCAAACTTTTGTACATTTTTTTGCCTTTCTTTATGTTTTGTATGTACTACTCTTGGAGCTTTTCTCCCCGGGCCTCCGCTGAAAATGGACATATATCCAGTCGGACTATCCCGGTTAACAAATGTAAAATAAATAAAAAATAAATAATAAATAAAAGGTACATAGCCAGGAAGGGTTGTTATAGAGCAGGTACATAAGTTCATAGGTTCATAGATTAGTACTAGGCTAACTGCCCTTGCGAGACATTTTAATCCTAGCCAATTATCCCTTGTGAGACTCAAACCCTGCACCTTGTGATTGTAAGGCAAAAACCTTAACCATTAGGCCACCCTCCCAACCCCAACATAGTCAGGAAGAGTTGTTATAGAGCAGGTACATAGCCAGGAAGGGTTGTTATACAGCAGGTACAGAGCCAGGAAGGGTTGTTATAGAGCATGTACTTAGCCAGGAAGGGTTGTTATACAGCAGGTACAGAGCCAGGAAGGGTTGTTATAGAGCATGTACTTAGCCAGGAAGGGTTGTTATAGAGCAGGTGTATAGCCAGGAAGGTTTGTTATAGAGCAGGTACACAGCCAGGAAGGGTTGCTATAGAGCAGGTACATAGCCAGGAAGAGTTGTTATAGAGCAGGTACATAGTCAGGAAGGGTTGTTATAGAGCAGGTACATAGCCAGGAAGTGTTGTTATAGAGCAGGTACATAGCCAGGAAGGGTTGTTACAGAGCCAGTACATAGTCAAGAAGGTTTGTTATAGAGCAGGTACATAGCCAGGAAGGGTTGTTATAGAGCATGTACATCACCAGGAAGTGTTGTTATAGAGCAGGTACATAGCCAGGAAGGGTTGTTATAGAGCAGGTACACAGCCAGGAAGGGTTGTTATAAAGCAGAAACATAGCCAGGAAGGGTTGTTATAGAGCAGGTACATAGCCATGAAGGGTTGTTATAGTGCAGGTACATAGCCACAGATGGTTGTTATAGAGAAAGTACATAGCCAGGAATTTTTTTTAGAACAGGTACATAGCCAGGAAGGGTTGTTATAGAGCAGGTACATAGCCAGAAAGAGTTGACATGATTTTTCAGTATTTGCTTGAAGGTTGAGGTGCTGCTGGTGTTTCTTATAGAAAGTGGAAGTGAGTTCCATAGTCTGGCGACAGTGAACGAGTAGAGGAGTTGGCCAACAGGTAAGGCAGGCTTTTCTGCTTTTAGAAGTAGATGATTTTCAGATCCTAGTTGCCTGCTGGGTTGGAATTTGGTGAGTAGTATCAAGACAGCAGGAGAGTTTGTGGGTCTGTAGATTATTTTGTGTGCAGTAGTTAGTTGGGTGTATGAGAGGTGGTGGGGGTGTTCCAGCCAGCCTAATTGTTTCATTGAGTTAGAGTGGTGAGGTGAAAATTTGGCTTTGGTGGCAAACTTGGCTATTTTGTTGTAACACATTTCAAGTTTGGATTTTGCAGAATTTGGTGTATTAGTGAGCAGAGGGGCACTGTGGTGGTGGTGCTACGGTAGTGTTGTCACCTCACAGTGAGATGTTATCCTGTTTGATTCTCAGCTAGAGTCTTCTGTGTGGAGACATGCGTGAATAGGCTTACCTTCGTTGAAGGTTGTGCATCAGAGCTGGCAACTCGGCATGTAAAAATCTACTGCCAATCATTAGCGGACCTAAGTTCGGCTGTGGCGACCCCTAACCAGGAAAAGCCAAAAGACAACTAGTGAGCAGAGGGGCACCATAAAGGAGAGAGGGTTGTAAAAAGTTTGTTGTGAGGGTTTGTCTAATAGAGAGGCTAAGAAAGTGTTGGTACCTGTAGAGCATACCGAGATTTTGATGAGTTTTACTGATGTTATTTTTTTTGGGTAGGTGAAGGATAAGGTTTAAGAAACTAACTTGCAACATTTACTGTATATACTGTTGATAATCAATATCTTGTTATTGTATTAAAGCCAATAACCTGTAACGTTGTTACTATTGCTGCAACTTTGTATCTCTATTTATCATGTACATGATATGGAGCTTTTCTCCCAGGGCATCCGCTGAAAAAGGACCTGCGTCCAGTCACAATTTCCCAGTAAACAAATGTAAATAAATAAAATAAATAAGGTTTTCATCTATAATAATGCCTAGTAGTTTCGTATGTGGGACAACTCCTATAGTGGTATTGTCTTGGGCTTGTATAGTGAAGAGTTTTTTTTATCTAAGGGAGTTTTTTTCTTAGGAGTAAAAAGTACTAGTTTAGTTTTTTTTTTTTTTTTTGGATTTAGGGGAAGATGATTGTTAAGCATCCAAGATTCAGTAGAGATGAGGGCATTCTGGGTGATTTGCTGGAGTTCAGAGCCGGAATTTGCAGTGCATGTTATTGTAGAGTCATCAGCATACTGGATTACTGAGCATTGTGGGAGAGTGGGGGAGAGATAGCAATTGAACCATTGTAGGGTAGGTGAGGAAATGTGGAGGGTGGATAGTTTGGAGAGGAGGATGGTGTGGGAAATGGAATCAAAAGCTTTGGAGAGGTCGAGGAAAAGAGAAGCTATTATTTTTGCAGAATCCCATGCCTAGTTGACTGTATCAAAGAAGGAGAGGATGGCGGCAGTGGTGCTGTGTCCTGGTCTGAAACCATGCTGAGTGGGTGATAGAATTTGGTTTTCAAGCAGGTAGTTGAGGAGTTGGACATGGATTCATTTTTTCCAGTATTTTAGAGAGGATGACAGAATTGCTATAGGCTGAAAGTTTGTGATGTCTATGTTAGTGCTACCTTTGTGTAAGAGGAGAATGAATGTTTTTTTATTATTAATTGAATACATGAATTATGTATTCGTTTGTTTATTTTACATAAAGAAAGGTGACAGCAGCAGTTTCTCTTCACGTGTAAATTTACATAAGGCAATATGCATAATAGTTGCATGCATACACTCAAACTGAAACAATTTTAATATCATTGAAGACATGCTGTACTGGATAACTAGCAGTGACCTCTGAAAAAAGATTCCAGCGCCTCCCAATTAAATATAAATCTCTTTGGTCTAACCCAGAAAATAATATGTCCAAGAAGATATGACAAAACCTCCAGCAAAGCTAGATCTCTGGATTAAATTCTGTCCACAAACAGTAAAAACATGAAAACAGGCTGGGTTTTCACTGATGCACTTAATAATTACCACCTGACCTACGTAATCAGGGTATTCTTGATGATGACGGGCCAAAACATAAACTCCGTAAGAAACCTTATGAAATATTAATCAGAGTCTTCTTAATAATGAAGGTCTGCAACACAAAATCTATAACATACCCTAGCAAATTCAACAAGGACACTTTCATTGAGGTCCGGAAACATTGCAGCTGGACCTCACTAAAACGTGTCTATTTATTTGTTTGCTTGTTTACCAGAGAAGCCCAACTGGGTATTACGGCCCCTTTTCAGCCACAACCTGGAGAGAGAAGTTACAACATTTACAGTGACACAGAAACATGCAATTGAACATTATACATATATAAGATAGTGTTTAGTATACACAATCATTGATCTTGAAAAGAGAAATAACAAATATATAAGATACAAATCGCAGAAAACTATATACGTAATGGAAGGTGTTTTACATTAGTGTAGCTGGTGTTGAAATTTAGCACATTAATGCACTCAGTAGGAAATTTGTTGCTCTGACAGCACAATATTTTGTGAAAGTAACACATGTTTATTCAGAGTGAGGTCAAAATAGATGCAAATGCTGGTTGGATGGCAGATTAATTAGGCAAAGTCATGCTTGGTGTTTGCTTTCTAAGCCTTAAGCATCCCAGTTAGTGATCATAAGAGTTCATAGCAAGAAAGATGTTGAGAAGTGGTGATACCACAAAGTAGGTCTTCACATGGTGTTTGGATAAATGTTGCTCTGCTTTTGTTAATTTTACCTGTATGGTAGCTGATACAGTGGAATATAGACCATGGGAGATAGGTGGAGAGGATGTGCTTGTTTTTTTACATGATAATGGAGCGTGAGCGACAGCACAAGGCTGAAACTATAATTTATATTATAATTATATAATTATTATATTATATGAGTGCTGGCCCATTCCAGGAGAAACACAGTTACTTATCCAGTTTGTTACAAAGTGTTCCCTAAGATGTATTTTCAATGTTTGTAGGTTTTTCTATCTGTTGAAGAGTTGATGCAATTGCATTGTAGATATCTGATATGTACTTGGAGTACAGAGGCTCTCCAGCTAAGTTATGAGATTTTGTTATGGTTAACAGTAGTTTGTCTTTTGAGCAGAGAGTTCTACTTGTGTAAATCTTGAAGCGTGCCTTTGAGGACAGGATACTTATCAGGCTTGAAAGTTAGAGTGTGGGCTAGTAAAAGCTGGTTGCAGTAGAGAAGGTTAGGGATTTCTGTCACGTTGAGATGTTTAAGAGCTCTGCAGTAATGTGTTCTATAGTGGGTGTTTGCTGCAAACCTTGCTGTTTTAGTGTAACATTGTTCAAGTTTAGTTAGTGTGTTGGACTGAAAGCTTGTGAGTCACGGGGAGGCTGAAAGTAAAGTAGGTAGTAGACACGATTTTGCTACAGTTTCTCTATTTCTGTCAGTTAGGAATGGTTTAGTTTTATATACTATGCCAAGCTATTGATGTATTTTGTTTATATAACAGTTTGAAAGGGGATGTCATACTTTACATTATCATCAATTGTGACCCCTAACAATTAGTATGTGGGTGCTGTTCAGTTACTGTGTTACTTAATGAGGTGGTCTTAAATGAGGTTTTACTGTGGTTTATTGGTTTGGGAGTAAATAGGGTTTAATAAGAGTTGTGAATTGTCCAAAAATGATTCTACAGATGAGAATGATTTGTGGATTAATTCTTGTGGTACTGTAGGCTGGGGGCTACACAGATGGGTGTAGAACACTCTGCATATTCAATTAGTGTAGCTTGTTTGTGGCAATGTGCAGGTTGTTTATAGATAAGCTGAATAGGAGTGATCCTAATACCAATCCTTATTGTACGACTATTGTGACGGGTAGAAATGGGGAGTATTCCTGCCATCATTTAACTGCTTGATCCATGTTGGTTAAATTGCTATGGAACCAGGAGACAGAGAGGGAAGAGAGATCAAGAATGTGAACCTTTTGTAGTAGTGTCTGATGTGAGACTGTGTTCTATACTTTAGACAATTCAAAAAACAAGGAAGACACCAGAGTGACCATCCTTCTGTTTTTACTGATGATGTCACTGAAATGAGGAAGGGCAGTGGTGATACGTGATTTGCTCAGAAATCATGTTGGGTAAGAAAGAGATGATTACTGGTTAGACAGTGAAGTAGTTGGGTATGAATACACTATTCCAGATGTTTTTATAATGGGGCAGAATTGCAAGGGGTATATAGTTAGACTCAGTGGAAGCTCCATCATTATGTAGGGGAGGTACGTATGCTTTCTTCCAGTTGGAAGGGTTTGACATTCTAGGATGGATCGATTTATTAGCATTGACATGGGGTAGGCTATGGCTTCTGCTGCTATTTTTAGGTATTCAGATGGGAGGTTGTCTGTGTGTATAGGCCAGTGTTTGTTTAGCTTTTACAGATTATTTTATGGTAGAAGTTGGAATGAGTTTGAGTGAGACATAGGTTAGGGTTGGGTTGAGATGGTGGGGGGGGACTGTGGGTTGGGGAGGGCTTGTCTTTAATTAGTGAAGCTACTGATGGTAGAAAGTAGTTACTGAAGTTGGTAACTGTGGTAAGTGGGGAGTGAACTGGAGACAGACTGGGCTCTGGCTGTCACTTGAGTCGATTTTGAGCAATTGTCAAGAAAAGTCTAGAATTATTTTGATGTGAGTCTTGTGGATTAGAACAATGTTATCTTGTGTTTTGTTTTGTTCTATTTTTGGCCTTGTCTTCTTGAGTTTTAAGTGTATGCAAGATTTTCTAAGCATTATCTCTGGCCCTCAACAGTTGCCTTGCTGTGGGAGTTAAATGGGTGCTATATTTTGTTTTAAAGGGGCATATTCATTTTATATCTTATTAAAGGTTTTATTAAATTCTAGAGTGGTTTCATCTAGGGGGAATGATTTTACAATGCTCCAGTTATGTTGTTTTAATTTGGATAGGAAGTTATCTACATTGAAGTGGTATATGTTGCACACTGATTTATAAGGGTGTTGTCTTGCTGAAAGATGAGGCAGACTGTTTGCTAAAGGCAGATGGTTACTTACTTGGTCAGATAAAGTTGGATAATGTACCAGAGTTACAGATATTACTGGGTTTTCTTTCTACTATCCAGCCAAGAATGAAGGTCTTAATGGAGGATTTGTTGTATCTGGTTGGAAATCTCTATAGTTGAGAGAAGCCATGTAAAATAATAGTGGTAGTATGGGATGTCAGATATAACTTGATTCTAATCAATATTAAGGTCTGCAAGTATGAGGAGATTGTGCCATGCATTGGTGGATACCCAAGAAAGTATATCTTCTGTTGTGAAGACATTGTTACATGGAATGTAAAGACCAGTGATGAGTATTGTCTTATAAGGGTTGACTTTAAGTGTGGAGAATAGCATGACAGTATTGCTAAATGCAGGATGCCTGCACTAACAGAGTGATACTTGTAGGTTGTTTGGTTATATAATGGAAATACCTCTGGATTTTTTTTTTTTTTTGCTTATAAATGCTGTATTCTGTTGGAGAGATAACTGTATATTTAATGTCAGGTTTTGTTAACTACAATGTCAGGAGTATGGTGGGATATGAAAGCATATATTTGTTATTTTATTGCAGATGCTTCAATGGTTAATATTGTAAATTTTAACACCGAGTCACTAAAGGTTAACGACGGAGGTGTTGTATTATTATTTAAAGGAGTGGTGAGTGGAATAATTCTGGATGCTGTCCATGGGTTTAGCTGTAAGCCTCCAGAAAGTTGGAAGGTTTTCAAGGAAATTAGGGCTTGAATAGCCACTTAGTTTGAGTTTGTATGCAGTCAGTAACTTGGCTGGGTTTGAAGTAATGAATGTGGCTGCATTATAGAGATTATCGACTATTGGGGGAATAGCTGAAGTTCTGTTATAAGGAAGCAAACATTGCTATTGGGTAAATAATTGCTGTTAAGGGGTGTGTGGTATTTAGTTACATGAAGTAGGATAAGGAAAGACGTGAGATGAAGCAGTTTGGCAAAAGCATAAATGTGTTTGTAATAAAATAAATGAAATCACCAGCAGCCAAAGGTCACTCAGGAGAATAAACTGCAAATGTAGAAACAAATAACCCCAAGCGACCACCACAGCTAAAAGCACGCAACATTTATTCAAAAGGTAAAACTGGATAAGTGCTTTCACACAGTGCATGCTTCATCAGACCCATATAAAAACTGAAACAACCAAGTTTAGATCTCATAAAAGTAGTAAAAACAGCCAATCAAAAGCAGTCAGTCAAATCATTGATGAGATCGACGTTTCTTCAAAACAGGTTTTAAAGGCATAGTAGCATTAATTTCCATTGCTTTATCTGCTTGCTTCCTTGCTATCCATTGCATTTCAGCTAACTTTACTCTGTTATTTAAATCACCTCCCCTCATGTTAGCTGGAATCAACTGCAACGCTGTAAGTTCAGACATGTGCCCTTCATTAACAGAAATATGTTTATCTAAAGCATTTAAGACATTCCTGTTTGTCATGTCACCTAAGTGCTGAAGGATAGATTCTTTGAACATCCTGGTTGTCTTTCCAATATAAAAAGGGGCACATGATCTGCACTTGGCTAAGTAAACTAAATTCTTTGATTTCCAATCAGCATAAAAGCTGAAAGTAAATGAATAATTAGTGGAGGGATGCATAAAGTTATCTCTCTTAGACACATATGAGCAAGTCCTACAGTTCCTGCATGGAAATGTACTATGCCTATGAGATACCACCTGGATGGCATTACTAGTAGTGTAACAAAGTTGCATTTTCAATGGCTCTTATCTGCTCATTAGAAGCTAGAATGGGGCAATACTTATTTATTGTATCACAAACCTTGTGAATGTTACTACTGTAAGTGAGGGGTAACCTTAGGACATCTCTATTGGATGCCCCATGTACAATCCTTGTGCGATATTGATTAACTGTCCTAAGAAAAAATGGTGTCCCTGTTGTGTCACACAAGCCATTGACTTCTGTCAGTAGACACACCCCTATAGTCCTGGTCCTCAGTATGGAGTCTAGACATCATTAAAAACTGACCTTTAGCTATGTTGTTGAAGACATTCTTAGGATGCATACTAGAATGATGCAGAAGTGCATTTTCTGCAGCTTTTCCTAAACAGAGTTTTGAATCATAGCATTAACTAAAACAACCTTAACATCTAAAAACTCAATACATTGACTAGAAAAATTCAAAGTAAATCTAAATCAATTACTACTACGCTCAAGATGCTCCACAAATTGTTTCAATTCCACATGTGTACCTTGCCACAAAACAAAGATATCATCGACAAATCTTTTGTACTGCAGCAGGTGTGAAGTAAATGCATGATGGGATAGGACAACCCTGCTCTCTCAGTCAGCCAACACCAGGTTGGCATAACTGATCGTGCAGGGGGTCAAAGATAGCATTCTTAAACATGAAATTATTGTTTTCCAAGACTAATTCTAACAGCATGCCTAGCAATTCAATATGCACAAGAGTATAGTCAGTATTATCACTTAGAAAGCGCTTCACTGAATCAACCCCAGTCTCATGAGGTATTACCGTGAAGGAAAGTACAAATGTCCATAGTAGCAAGTAAAACATCAGTTTGAAACAGCCCACAGTTTCTGCTGAAATCACCCAAAGTACATGCTCAGTATCTTTTAGAACAGCTGTCACCTTTTCCAAGGGTAACTTCTACTGACTTTCAGTAAAAATGGAAATGAATTCAGTCACCCAACCTCTCCCTGGAACTATAGGGTGAAAGGATGGCTGTGGCACAAATTTATGCACCTTGGGTAAGCCATGAATAATGGAAATTAATGGCTTGTCAACAAACATAAAGTCATACATCTCTTTGGTAATAATGGATGTTAATAATAAGTCATATAAAACATTATGTACTTTTTTCATAATCAAGACAGCTGCCAGCTGAAAAATAACGACAATCTCTTGCATGCTGTTCACATAAAACATTGAATCTAACACAACAACCACCCCACCTTTGTCAGCTGGGCATACGGCTAACCTGGAATCATTCTGTAGTTGCTGTAAAGCTGTGACCTCAACAACAACCGCCTCACCTTTGTTAGCTGGTCATACGGCTAACCTGGAATCATTCCATAGTTGCTGTAAAGCTGTGACCTAGTCTTTGTTTAAATTATAACAAGTATTAATGGTTGTCAAGGAGCCAAAAATCTCCTTCTCACAAACTTAATGAAAGTATCAACCATGGATGGCAATTGAGGGTTATACAAACTAGGATGCTTCAGAGGATTAGCTATGGTGTCACCATCGTTCGAGAATGTGAGTTTAAGTGCTACATTTCTCACATAAAGTTTAATGCCTACAGTTATATCACTAATCTGCAAAGGTTGAGCTGGCATGATACTTAGTCCTTTATTAAGTAAACTCATCTGTGATGCAGTCAGTTCAACGGAAGACAAATTGATGACTAGCATTGATATCTCTTGTAACGTGTTCCTTCCATGAGGTTCTCTTCCTCTGATGACGTCTTCTTCCTCTTCTGACCTTGCCTGAGAAGACGCTCTCTCTCCTCTGTGATTGAGGCAGCCTGAACGGGGCTGGCAAACCATGGAAAGCACTATCTGCAGCTATAGGGTAATTTGTAACCTTTGGTCTAGCTCCACCTACTGTCAATTGTTTGATTTGCAGCCTTGGAGGCACACACACGGCTCCAACCCCTGTGGTTCCAGGAGCCAAATTTAATGGAATCACTTGTGGCTCAGCGGGCATCAATGATGGATTTTCTAAAGTTGAAGACATTTGTTGCTCTGAAGTCATCAACAATTCATTAGAAAATCCAGCATTGGTGCCTGTGTATGTATCTGCTTGAACACATCTACAGTAAATGGTACTAATCTTCAGAGGTTGCAAGAAGGTCAATATAGCATGTGGGGGTACAATGTGGTCATTATTAATTTAACTTTTCTCACATTCAGAGCTTAGAGGTGTGCACAAAAGGCCAAAACAGATTGGGTAGCAGCAGTGTACCATGTAGGATCAGCAAGGTAAAACACATTACTGTAATAATTCCTTTTTAACTTCCCTAATAATCAGACTTGTATATGTGCAGCATAGATATCATTTTTAGATTAAGTATGGAGGCATGCTGTTAATATATGTCTGACTGCAACAGGGTGAAATATGTTACTGCATTCTACTTATTCATTCCTTTTAGTTCCAGTCTGACATCAGATGGGTACACATCAGCTGATTGCTTTTTATTAGTGAAAAGGTAGGGAGGCAGGCAATATTTGCAGATTTGATTTATGTATTACAAGCCACTTGTCCCCTCAGTTTATTCTGAAATGCTTTGAGCTTCAGATCTTCAATACAACTTATTTCTTCCTTAAACTGGAAAAAATAAGATTGAATTTATTTCCTTACTCATGATTTTTTGTTCAGGTATCACTGGAAGAAAATTCCAAAGTAGGATAGAAGTTACAGCTTCAACCAAATAAACCAGTAACAGTGTAAAATCAACACCACCGAGGGTCTGATATGGTTTTAATGCAGTTTATTAAAACAACATATAAAAACAAAATTTACAAATTGAGTGCTTTTGTCTTGTAAAGAAACTTCATCAAAATTAATTAAGTCACCAACACAGAGCCATTTATTTAATTATTTATTTTATTTTACATTTGTTGACCGGGCTAGTCTAACTGGATATATGTCCATTTTCAGTAGAGGCCTGGGGAGATAAGCTCCATGAAAACTAAAAAAAAAAAAACAAAAACAGCAAATAACATATCACAACATCGGTCATATATACAATGCAGATAACAGGTTAACACAGAATTTTCATAGAGAACAGAAAACAGTGTAAAATGCAGGTACAATACATAATAAGAAAGAGGCAGCTTGTTGTATAATAATATTAATAAAGAGTTCCCTCAATAATAAGTATCCACAGAGGTTGGAAATAATGTAATTTAGAGGGAATCGGTAATTGTAGTTAATAAGGAAGGTAGAGCAGTTAAAGAGAAGTTTAGCGTAGGCAGTGCCTAGTTTGAAGAGATAGATGACTAGTCAGGTATAGTACAGGAGCGTAACCAGTGTGTTCTCAGGAAAAGTTTCAGTCTGTTTTTGAAGAGTGATATGGAGGAGAGTGAGGAGAGGTCAATGGGAAGAAGGTTCCAGGATTTTCCAACAGTATTAGAGAGGAGAGAATCCCCAGCCCTGTTGTTAGGTTTAGAGGTGTGTACAAGAAGTTTGTGTGATGAACGTAATTTTATAGGGGGTGATGAGGGTAGATACAATAGGAGTGTTGGAAGGTTGGTAAAGAGTGTTATGGGCAATGGTTAATTGGTGGTATTTAATCAGGTTTTGTAGTTCTAGCTATCCTAGCTGCTTTATATTAATGCAATGGTGAGTTCTAAATGGGTTGCGTGTAGCAAATCTGGCTATGTTATTGTAGGAGATTTTTATTTTGTTGAGGTTATTCTTAGACAGATTAGTAAAAATGGATGAGGCACATAGGAGTGTAGAGATTAGATGAGTGTGAGCTACAGCTGTTTTGGCTGTAGGTGAAAGGAAGGGTTTAATCCTGTAGAGAGCCGAGATTTTTGTTGACAGTTTTAATAGCATTGTTGATATGATTGTCAAAGTTAAGGTAGTTGTCAATGGTGATACCAAGTAGTTTGGTAATTGGGTCAGGTGATATGATGGTACCATTAGTGGATGTAACTGAGAAATCAAAAGGAGAGGACTTGTGAGTAGGATTGAAGAGGAGGAGTTTAGTCTTTTTGGGGTTCAAGAGAAGGCAACACTGTGTAAACCATTGTTCAACTGTGTTAAATATGTTTTGGGTAAGGGAGTGAAGTTCAGAAGTGGATGTGGCTGAGCATATAAGTGTGGAATCATCTGTATATTGTATGCATGTAGCTTGGGGGGTTGCTAGGTGAAGGTCATTGATAAATATGGAGAAAAGGAGAGGTCCTAATATGGACCCTTGAGGGACACCAAGGTTAACGGGCAGGTGGGTAGATAGAGTGTTGTGCCAAAGCACCACCTGTTGTCTGTTATCTAAGTAGGACTGGAACCATTTTATAGTGAGTGCATCTAATGACAAGAATTTGAGGATATTTATTAGTATTTGGTGATTTACCATATCGAATGCTTTGGACAGATCGATAAATATTGCAGAGGAAAGAATATTCAAGTTTTGTTTTTTGTTAATACAATCTGTAAAGGAAAGGAGGGCAGTGGTAGTGCTGTGGGACGTTCTGAAACCATGTTGACATCTGGAAAGTAAGTTGTTTTGGATTAGGTGGTCTAGAAATTGCCTATGGATGTATTTCTCCATGATCTTTGCCAAAGGAGAAAGTATGGCTATAGGACGGTAGTTAGAGAATTCTGTGGAATTTCCACCTTTATGAAGGGAGATAATATGCGAGACTTTCCAGATGTTAGGAATGTGTCCTTCACTGATGGTTCTATTGATGAGAATGGAAATGGGGTGGGCAGTAGCCTTGGCTGGTAACTGTAGATATTCAGCAGGTAGTTGGTCTGCTGAGGGAGAGGATGGTTTCAGGATATAAATGGGATAGGCGATTGATTTAGCTGCCTTTTGAAGATATTCAGCAGGTAGCTGGTCTGCTGAGGGAGAGGATGGTTTCAGGATATAAATGGGATAGGCGATTGATTTAGCTGCCTTTTGTAGATATTCAGCAGGTAGCTGGTCTGCTGAGGGAGAGGATGGTTTCAGGATATAAATGGGATAGGCGATTGATTTAGCTGCCTTTTGTAGATATTCAGCAGGTAGTTGGTCTGCTGAGGGAGAGGATGGTTTCAGGATATAAATGGGATAGGCGATTGATTTAGCTGCCTTTTGTAGATATTCAGCAGGTAGCTGGTCTGCTGAGGAGAGGATGGTTTCAGGATATAAATGGGATAGGCGATTGATTTAGCTGCCTTTTGTAGATATTCAGCAGGTAGCTGGTCTGCTGAGGGAGAGGATGGTTTCAGGATATAAATGGGATAGGCGATTGATTTAGCTGCCTTTTGTAGATATTCAGCAGGTAGCTGGTCTGCTGAGGAGAGGATGGTTTCAGGATATAAATGGGATAGGCGATTGATTTAGCTGCCTTTTGTAGATATTCAGCAGGTAGTGGGTCTGCTGAGGGAGAGGATGGTTTCAGGATATAAATGGGATAGGCGATTGATTTAGCTGCCTTTTGTAGATATTCAGCAGGTAGCTGGTCTGCTGAGGGAGAGGATTTTTTCAGAATATAAATGGGATAGGCGATTGATTTAGCTGCCTTTTGTAGATATTCAGCAGGTAGCTGGTCTGCTGAGGGAGAGGATGGTTTCAGGATATAAATGGGATAGGTGATTGATTTAGCTGCCTTTTGTAGATATTCAGCAGGTAGCTGGTCTGCTGAGGGAGAGGATGGTTTCAGGATATAAATGGGATAGGCGATTGATTTAGCTGCCTTTTGTAGATATTCAGCAGGTAGTTGGTCTGCTGAAGGAGAGGATGGTTTCAGGATATAAATGGGATAGGCGATTGATTTAGCTGCCTTCTGTAGATATTCAGCAGGTAGCTGGTCTGCTGAGGGAGAGCAGGGTTTCAGTTTGTGGATAAGGGTTAGAATGTATGTTGTTAGGACAGGTTGGAAGAGAAATGGAGGGGATGGGGCTGTGTTATAGGAAGGTAAAGTGAAGTTATTAGTTGTTAGCTGACTGGCTAGTGTTTGGATGGCATCAGTGAAAAGGTATCGAAGGCATTGGCAATATGCATGGGGTTTTCTTGATCTGTGTCTTGCAGGTTTGGTGTAATGGACTGACCTGGGTGTAGTAGTTGGTTAATGCTTGCCCAGAATTTGTGTGGGTTATTAAGGTTATCCTGTTGAAATTGTAGGTAGTAGTTTCTTTTATCAGACAGTGTAGCTTTCTTAGTGTCATTTCTTAGCTGTCTGAAGTTTTGTTGGTCTACAGGGTTTTTAGTCATTCTCCATTTGGCCCAGTATTTATTTCGGAGATGGATTTTATGTTTGGTTTCTTTACAAAACCATGGGGCAGATTTAGCCTTAATTCTAATAGAACATGTTGGTGCATGGTGGTCGAGAATGGCTAGGAAGTTAAAATTAAAGTGTTTAACAGCTTCTTCCAATGGGAGGTATCTTAAGGGAGACCAATTGCATGCTCTTAGTTTGTTTTGGAAGAGATCAGGGTTAAAGTTCTTCTTCAGCCTCATTTTCCCGATAGTGGTTGGAATGGAAGCATTGGTTTTCTGCCTGATGATGTAGATAAGTGAGTGGTCACTTACGTCATCAGGGAGGGTTCCAGATTCATATATCTGGGGATGGTTATTTATGAGAATCCATTCTAAAGTACTTATTTTCTTGATGGGTTTGTTAAACCTGGTGGGGGCGGTAATGGTTTGAGAAAAAACAAATAGTTTAATGTGGGTGGTAGGGTGACTGCTGCTACAGCAATTCCAATCAATGTTTATATCACCTAGAATTATGGTTTCTTGGGGCAGGTGTTGAGATAGCCAGCAAAGGATATTTTCTATAGTGTTATTGTTATTAACAGGAGGTAGACAGATACAGATAATATAGATGTATTTAGCAGTGTTAAGTTGAAGTTCGGAAATAAGAATTTTTGCATTAGAATCCAGAGGTGGTTTACAGTCATATGTGGTTATCTGTAACCCTAATTTAAATAGAATAGCTACCCCCCCACCCTTCTTAGCTACACAGTCAAGTCTCAGGATATTATATCCTGGTGGGATGATTTCATTGTCTTTGGTGACAGGTGTAACCCATGTTTCTGTTAAAGAATGTCAAAGGAGTAGACTTCCAAGAGAGCATGGAGTTAAGCAACTTTGTTGTTAATGCTACATATATTGAGATGAACTATAAGGAGCAAGTTAGCTGGTTTAGTAAGAGAATGAATAATGGCTTGATTGGGGCTATGGAGTAGGGTGATAGGAGTAGTTGCTGGGCTTGAGTTTGGATGAATGTCTCCATCTTTTAATGAGAGGAGTTGTATTAAAAAGCATGGATTTGGGAATTTGCTGTTTAGGAGTAGAGATCTCCTGATATTGAGAGTGTTATGTCTAATGTGGAGTATTCAGTGATATTTTGCTAGTATATAGCTGGGTGTAGATGTTATGTTAACATGGTTATAGAGGATTGGTAGGGGAGGAGAGGTGGTTAGCTTATTAAGGTAATAAAGGTGTGGATATAATGGGTGTTCATAGGAGTTGAGTAAGTGGGCAAAAGTTAAAGGTGGTAGCAGTATAAGTATAACTAATAGCTGTAAATGTGCTGCAGTGGGTAGTTTATACATTTGGAAGGATTAGCTGTTGGGTGTTTTGTAGGTATGGAAGTGTACTAGTTGTGGATGGGGAGAGGTGAAGGGTGTAATAGGACAGATAGGGAGTGGTAGAGAAGGTTGGAATAGGAGATGAAGGCCAATGGTAAAGCTCTTTGAGATTAAGGGGAAGGGGTGTGGCTAGGTAGTATAAAAGTAGGAGCCTTGGGGTGGGTGGGAATTAGGGGTAGGGTAGGGGAGCTGAGTAAGCCTGCAGGGCGAATGGAGTGGGTAGAGACAGGTAAATAAGCAGCTAGAGAAGAAACAATCAGCAGTTCTGGCTACTAAAGATGGTAAGTTAGATAAGTCAGAAGAAGTGAGCCTAGAAAAGGTATGTATAGATAGTAGCAGTAAAGGGTGAAGTGAGAAAAATAAAAGCAGGTCTGGGACTACGGAAATATTTAGGTAAGTAACTAAGAAAAACAGAGGATAAGCAGGATATGAAGGCAGTGCAAAGAGTGGCACCTAGTGGACAGGTCTTATATTGTAGGTTGATATGAGATGGAGCTAGCTGGAGTAAAACTGGGGAGGAGTGAGTACTAGTAAAAGGGGTTACTACAAAGGACAGGGAGTGAGTTAGGTTTAAGGTAAAAAAGAGAAGGGGTAGAGGCTGCTGGCTGTCTGTCATGTGAGCATGCTATGACACATGTAGTAATGGTACAATGGTAGAAAGTAATTACCAGCAGGAATTAGTCAACATACTTTTCTTTTCTCCTTGAGAGAGGGTGCAGGGAATTAGGTCTTTGAGGTGAAACTGCTGGTATTTGGAGAGGGTCCTTTAGGTTCCTAGAGACTAGTGAACGAATAGCACAAGAAGAGCAGGGTAACTTAATGGAGCAAGAGAGACAAAGTGGTGAAGAGAAACAAGAGTTAGCACAATGCAAGGGAAGTATGGTCAAGTTACACAAAACATTCTCAGAGACAGTATAAAAAGTTAGCAAATACACATTCCCACATCCTTGATAGCAGCAATAAAAAATACTTTTAAAATAACAGTTCTGTAAATCTATGCAGTAACAGTATAAATAAAGTTAGCAAATAAACATTCCTTAATCATTGGCAGCAGCACTAGAAAACACTTTTAAAACAACAGTTCTGAAAGTCTATTCTGTAACAGTACACTGTTTGTAGGCTAAGTAGGAAAGCAATCCACACCTTAGGTTAAGCTATTTACACCTTTGATGCAGTGCAACGTATAGAATTTGGGGCTAACAAATTCCTGTTCAGCTACTAAAGCTAGCAAAAGGGTATTATGCAGCAGTTATCAGGGATAGCTACTCAGGTGTGCTCATATCAGTGATTCACCTCCTGGGACTCTACAGAGCTAGAGAACTGCTAGAATTATGCAAATATGAGTAAAATACTGCAATATATGCTACTAGCGCTACCCAAAGAGTAGTGGTAAGCAACAGTCCTCAGGGACAGCTACCTGAGTAATCCCATATAAGCCACAAAGTTCCTGGGACTCTACCATGCTAACAATGCATTTACTGTAGCTCAAAGAGGGTAAATAAGCACAATATATCAACCTATACTACTCAGTTTACCCAAGATAGCATTGAAATGCCTGGGGCTCTAGAGGGCTAGAGATCGCTAATAAGTACACAACATAGATAGGTAAAGCAAAGGTACCGTTCTTGTCTCAGCAATCAACAAGACACTAGAAATATAATGTCTGAGTTTTCATTGTTGAGTCAAATGCTGCAGAAGGGAAGTACATAGGGAACAGCTATGCACGAGAGCCACTCAAAATGCCTCCACGTGGGTGTCGTAGTTCCAAAAGCCGATTACAGGCTTAAAACATACAATAGACTACAGTCATGCATAGAAATGGCTCCGCATGGGTGTCGAGATACTAATTAGCTATTAAATACATGAATGTTGAATTCGTTGTTTGTTCATTAATTGGTGAATTAACTGCAATTTAATCAAAGGGGTCAAAATACAACTCAGGGAAATGTAAATCTGAGTAAATCTGATTCCTATTACTCAGCAATAAAAATATCACATCAAGAGTTGCGCAGAGGAATACACTGCAAAAGTATTTGTTACTTTTATAATTTGTTAGCTTTTGAGTTTAAGTCAGGTGCAATAGATACACAATCATTCAACCCAGGGGAAAAAGTAGCTCCCAGTCTGAGCTACCAGTATATCACATTTACTCAAATTTACATTTCTCTGTGTCATATTCTGACCTCTTTAATTAAATTGTACTTAATTCAGTAATTAATGATCACCCAATGAATTCCACATTCATTTTATGTTTAATAGCTCTCTGTTGGTCTCATAATTTATTCTGATGAAGCCTGTGTATGGGACAAAAGCACTCAGTTTTTAAATTTCATTTCTACAGGTTGTTTAAATAAACTGCATTAAACCATATTGGTCCCTATGTGGTGTTAATTTTATATTATGACTGGATGAAAAGGTTGAACAAAGAATCTCTAAAATATACATCAGAGCATCTATAACTGCATGGCTTTCAGTGCCTTATTAGCTCGCAGACCCCCCCCCCCACACTTAATTCAGTTATTTCCTCCACATTTATTACAGTGCAATTTTGACTAGTTGTGTGTGTTGAAATGAGGCAGGAAAAAGCTGAAGTAAAACAAAAATGTGAGAAATGAAGGAAAAAGGTAACCTGGATGGTGAAGAGAGGTCAGGATGTGGATAAAACTGAGTTGGGGGCACAAGGAGATGTTTTGGGGGACTGGGGTGGTGGTGGTGATGCCATGGGACTTCATTGCTAGGGTGCCATTTCACATAAAACTGACTCTGAAAGGAAAGTCAGATGCCCCAAAAGATTTCCACCATTATTCATACTACTATGCTTATAACAATCAGCATTTCTTTCACTTTATTCCATCTTGTTTGCCTTCCCAGCCTGACTAGGATTATTCATTATTTGTTTTCCACCACACCTTTGTATAAGCTCTTTTATGCCACTCCTTAATATTTAGTTTTATTCTATTTATGTGATGTTGAGCAGGTTATTCATGACAGGGTTGCTGTGTATTTTTAGGAGAGACAAAATTGTATTCATACTGACAAGGGAAAATTTGACGTGGCACCAGGAGAGTGTCCGCCTCTACTTATGGTGGTGCAGGACAAAAGTAATACTTTGATCAAAAGGGCTGGGAATGGTCTTTTAATATCAGAAGCTGTTACTGTTGGTACTACTTCTCAGGCTAAAAACGTGACTGATTCTTCCTTTACTGAGGTACAAATTATAATGACGTTACATTCAAGGATAAATCAAGCACAAGGTAATCTAGCCAGCTGCCCAGGGTCCAATGATGGCTGGAGTGCCCATAAATGTTACAAAAAAAAAAGAAGAAGAAAGAAAGAAATGGCTCACTCTTACCTGCATCACCATTCAGCTGCTTTGCGCATGGTTTTACATGAACATGTTTTACATTTGGATATGACATTGCCAAAAAGTGCAGGAAGCTAGAATTAAATTTTGAATTGTGTTGGTGGGGCAATGCATTGGTGGGTCTGAACATCGCTTACTGTCATTTATATATATATATATATATATATATATATATATATATATATATATATATATATATGTGTGTGTGTGTGTGTGTGTGGAGTGTGTGTGTGTGTGTGTGTGTGTGTGTGTGTGTGTGTGTGTGTGTGTGTGTGTGTGTGTGTGCGTGAACTTACCCGAGACTTTAACAAAACAGACGTCCATGTAAAGTTACTTTACCTGAGCTAGAAAGTCAGTCAGAATTAATTCCAATCATGAAGAGTTTCATAATTATCCTTCAAAAAATATTGTTTTGTAGGGTAGACAACCTGTGAGCACTGTTAGGTTAATTGACTTACTCAGAGTTACACAGTTAGGTAATGTAACAATGTAACACCTCCCATCCTGTGGTAACTGTCTGGTTAAGTGCCTTACTCAGAGTTACACAGTTAGGTAATATAACAATGTAACAGCTCCCAGCCTTGGAGCTGTGTCTGGTTAAGTGACTTACTGAGTTAACAGTACCAAAATCCAGTAGCATCACCAAGGAACACACCAGTACACAAATTAGAAGAAAACAAAAAAGGAGCATAACACCATAGACATAAAACTGGAACTTTAATACAACAAAAACAAGAACAGGATAAACGCTTTCAGTGTGTGCCTTCCTCAGATCATGAAAACAATTCCTACACACAACTATTTAAGAACCAGCTAACTAATCAAGTTAAAAGGCATTTAAGCAACTAAAAAAATGAGTCAATGAAACATAGCAACACTTACTCCCCATCTGCATAGTGCACTTGTAACAAAAACATATTTTAAAATAACTTAGATCCAAGCTTAGAACAAAACTACGTTTTGTTAAAGACAATCAGCATAGCATACTAAAATTTAAAGTAAATAAATAAAACACTGCTGTCATAACCATTACACAACTTGTGAATATGTTAAAAACTCAGAGCTCATCCTGTTAACATGGCAGGCTCACAACCATTATATTAAAGAAGCAACTGAGTGATTCAGAGTAACACAGTTAGGTAATGTAACAATGTAACAGCTCCCAGCCTAGGAGCACTGTCTGGTTAAGTGACCCGCTCAGAGTCACACAGTTAGGTAATGTAACAATGTAACAGCTCCCAACCCAGGAGCACTATCTGGATAAGTGACTTACTAAAAGTTGCACAGTTAAGTAATGTAACAATGTAACAACTCCCAGCCTGTAAGCACTATCTTGTTAAGTGAATTACTCAGAGTCACACAGTTAGGTAATGCAATATTGTAACATCACCCAGCCCGGGAGCACTGTCTGATTAATTGACTTGCTCAGATTTACACAGTTAGGTAATGTAACAATGTAACAGCTCTGAGCTCTGGAGCACAGTCTGGTTAAGGGCTTGCTCAGAGTTGCACAGTTATGTAATGTAACAATGTAACAGCTCACAGCCCAGGAGCACTGTCTGGCTAAGTGACTTACTCAGAGTTACACAGTTAAGTAATGTAACAATGTAACAGCTCTGAGCTTGGGAACATTGTCTGGTTAAGTGACTTACTCAGAATCACATAGTTAGGTAATGTAGCAATGTAACAGCTCCCAGCCCAGGAGCACTGTCTGGTTAAGTGACTTGCTCAGAGTTACACAGTTAGATAATCTGACATTGTAACAGCACCCATCCCAGGAGCACTGTCTGGTTAAGTGACTTACTCAGAGTTACACAGTTAGGTAATGTAACAGTGTAACAGCTCCCAGCCTGGGAGCACTGTCTGGTTAAGTGATTTACTCAGAGTCACGCAGCTAGGTAATGTAACAATCTAACAGCTCCAAGCCTGGGAGCACTGTTTGGCTAAGTGACTTACTGAGAGTTACACAAGTTAGGTAATCTAACAATGTAACAGCTCCCTGCCCGGGAGCACTGTCTGGTTAAGTGACTTACTCAGAGTCACACAGTTAGGTAATGTAACAGCTCCAAGCTCGAAAGCACTGTCAAGTTAAGTGACTTACTCAGAGTCACACAGTAAGGCAATGTAACAATGCAACAGCTCCCAGCCTGGGAGAACTGTCTGGTTAAGTGACTTTCTCAGATTTACACAGTTAGGTAATGTAACAATGTAACAGCTCCCAGCCCAGGAGCACTGTCTGGTTAAGTGACTTACATAGAGTCACACAGTTACTTAATGCAACAATGTAACAGCTCCCAGCCCGGGAGCACTTTCTGGTTAAGTGACTTATGTAACAATGTAACAGCTCCCAGCCCAGGAGCACTGTCTGGTTGAGTGACTTACTCAGAGTCACACAGTTAGTTAATGCAACAATGTAACAGCTCCCAGCCCGATAGCACTTTCTGTTTAAGTGACTTATGTAACAATGTAGCAGCTCCCAGCCCAGGAGCACTCTCAGGTTAAGTGACTTACTCATAGAAAAAACAGCTAGGTAATGTAACAGTGTAACAGCTCCCAGCCCCGGAACACTGTCTGGTTTAATGACTTACTAAGAGTTACACAGTTAAGTATTGTAACAATGTAACAGCTCCCAGCCTGGGAACACTGTCTGGTTAAGTGACTTACTCAGAGTTGCACAGTTAGGTAATGTAACAATGTAACAGCTCCCAGCCCAGAACCACTATCTGGTTAAGTGATCTGCTCAGAGTTACACAGTTAGGTAATGTAACAATGTAACAGCTCCCAGGCCAGGAGCACTGTCTGGTTAAGTGACTTACTCAGAGTTACACAGTTAGGTAATGTAACAGTGTAACAGTTCCCAGCCTGGGAGCACTGTCTGGTTAAGTAACTTACTCAGAGTTACACAGTTAGGTAATGTAACAATGTAACAGCTCCCAGCCCAGGAGCACTGTCTGGTTAAGTGACTTACTCAGAGTTACACAGTTAAGTAATGTAACAGTGTAACAGCTCCAAGCCTGTGAGCACTGTCTGGTTAAGTGCCTTACTGAGAGTTACACAGTTAAGTAATGTAACAATGTAACAGCTCCCAGCCTGTGAACACTGTTAAGTGACTTACTCAAAGTGACACAGTTAGGTAATGTAACAATGTAACAGCTCCCCAGCCCAGGAGCGTGACTTACTCAGAGTTACAGAGTAAGGTAATGTTACAATGTAACACCTCCCATCCCAGGAGCACTGTCTGCTTAAGTGACTTACTGAGAGTCACACAGTTAGGTACTTTAACAATGTAATAGCTCCCAGCCCAGCAGCACTGTCTGGTTAAATGACTTACTCAGAGTTACACAGTTAAGTAATGTAACAATGTAACAGCTCTCAGCCCAGAGCACTGTCTGGTTAAGTTACTTACTCAGAGTCACACAGTTATGTAATGTACAGTTTAACAGCTCCCAGCCCAGGAGCACTGGATGGCTAAGTGACTTACTCAGAGTTACACAGTTAGGTAATATAACAATGTAACATCTCCCAGCCCCAGAGCACTGTCTGGTTAAGTGACTTACTCAGAGTCACACAGTTAGGTAATGTAACAATGTAACAGCTCCCAGCCTGGGAGCACTGTCTGGTTAAGTGACATGCTTAGAGACACAGAGTGGACAAATTGAGGTAGAAAGAGTTGTGCTGCTGTGCCTCTGGCTGCAGACATTAGCTCATTAAGAGTCTGGAGCTCCAATAATCTGCACCATTTGAATGTCTTCATTTCTTGATGAATCACAGAGGATTACTCTCATTCAGTAATTCCATGCATTAGAGTTTCATAGTTCTTATTGTACAGAAAACATGTCCATGCAGCGCTGGCTGTTCTATTAACTTTTTATGTGAATTACAGTTATCTAGCACTTAAGGATCTGAGCTGCAAACTGCTTCCTACAATCAAAAGTAGAGGGTTTGAATCCTCCCATCTCCATTTGACTACTGTGTACTGTGACCAAGTCACTCAGATAATGATCCTGGGTTAACCCTGACAAGGGACACTTTGCCCAGTGGAGTTATCTATTAAACAAATTGATTACAGGAAATAATATTTAAAATTGCCTTCTTATGAGGCCTTTGTTCCCCCTATTCATTTGGCTTTGTCCAGAATTCTTGGGTAAAGACATTGAAATGCATTTTGGTCTGTTCTTTGTAAAATCTGTACCTTTCTGGCAAATGTTTGTGGAATGCAATCATTAAATAATTAAAATATGCAAGTTGCAGACATTGTCTCCTTCAGGAAATTTGTGCTAATGCATAGATTGTTATTTCATCAGCATTCCAAGTATATAAGATAATGTTTTTTACATTTTTCCTGATGTTTGGGTCTTTGTCTCTGATGTGTGTGAGTGTGTGTGTGTGTGTGTGTGTGTGTGTGTGTGTAAATATATATATATATATATATATATATATATATATATATGTGTGTGTGTGTGTGTGTGTGTGTGTATATATATATATATATATATATATATATATATATATGTGTGTGTGTGTGTGTGTGTGTGTTCATGTGTGTGTGTGTGTGTGTGTGTGTGTGTGTGTGTATATATATATATATGTGTGTGTGTGTGTGTGTGTGTGTGTGTGTGTGTGTGTGTGTGTGTGTGTGTGTGTTCATGTGTGTGTGTGTGTGTGTGTGTGTGTGTGTGTGTGTGTGTGTGTGTGTGTGTGTGTGTGTGTGTAAATATATATATATATATATATGTGTGTGTGTGTGTGTATATATATATATATATATATATATATATATATATATATATATATATATGTGTGTGTGTGTGTGTGTGTTCATGTGTGTGTGTGTGTGTGTGTGTGTGTGTGTGTGTGTGTGTGTGTGTGTGTGTGTGTGTGTGTGTGTGTGTGTGTGTGTGTGTGTATTTTGATTCTGCTTCTGACAGTAGTTATTGTGTAAAGCACGGAACTGAAAACAGGCTCATCAAATGATCCACATTATTTGGATACAATCCTTGGTTTCCTAATTTTGATGACTTTTGACAGTGTGTTTATTATCTGAGACCGACTGTGAATAAGCTTGGCTGCATGAATTCTACAAGCTTTTATGTTTAATATTTTTTAATATTTATTTACTGGGTGGCTGGGCTGGTCACACTGACCCAGGCTCACTGAGCAGATACATACAGAAAATAGAGACACAGAAAAAAGTGAAGTGGATATAGAAACATGGACATGCTCCAGTTAAAGAAATCCCAATACCTCAGAGCCACACGCTCCAGGGATCTAAACCTTGTCATCACATTGAACAAAACATGCTGGAGGGATAGGTTCCTGACCCAGAGACTCCCCAGACTCTGGAATAGACTACCCATACATGTCAAGCAGAGCGCCTCCTTGGCCCTCTTCAAAAGGAACCTTGATGATTGGATGGGAGATAGGAAATTCACCCCTAAAGGTGAATAAAGGAGGCAACTTCACAACACTATCCAACTACAGACCCATAGCAATTCTATCACCCCTCTATAATTTCTACAACACCTTAAACAAAAAAACCTAATCACCCCACTCAACATGGCTTTTGCCCTGGCCATAGTACCTCTACAGCCCTCATCTCCTTCACAAACAGCATCTCACAAGCCAGACACCAGAATAAACTAGTCTCCTGTCTCTTTCTAGACCTCTCAAATGCATTCAACACAGTCTCCCACTCCCTACAATTAGACAAACTCTCTCAATTAAACCTATCTGCCACCACTATCTCCTGGTTCTCCAGTTACTTCAGTAACCCTTCTCAATCTATCAAATGGAGCTCTGCTATGTCCCCCAAAGGTCCTATACAGATGGGAGTACCCCAAGGGATAATTCTAGGACCACTGATATTTAATATTTTTACTAATCATCTATCTACCTCTATCCCACACTTACCACTAGTCCAGTATGCAGATGACTCCACATTCATCTTCATTGCTGACTCCTTTCTCAAACTCCACACTACAACACAGAACTCCTTCTTGTCTATTGAAAACTGGCTCAACCAAAACCATCTAATCTTAAAGCCAAAAAAGACCAGACTCTTACTTTTAATACAAAAACAATGTCCCACCTGAAAGCATCTTTCACCATCACGTCCCACAATAACACACCCATCACAGTAGATAGCCACTCCAAATTACTAGGAGTCATTATTGATGACCAGCTAAAATTTGACCTGCCTGTTCTAAGTAACATTAAGAAAACCAATAAAAAATTTGTTCTCCTTTATGGAAATAAAAACTTTCTCTCAAGCAAAGCTAAAATAGCTCTGTCGCATGCCTACCTATTACCAACCCTTCTCTACGGCTCTCAATTTACAGGCCACACTTACATTTAAACTAGAATCCACTTACAACAAGGCCGCTCAGTTTGCTGCTGGAGTACCATATTCATCTCATCAGCGCCTCGCTCTAAGGAAACTGAACTGGTTAGAATTCCCCATAACCTCCTTCTCACTCAGCTTCAGATAATTAATTCTGTTGTATACCAGCCCACTTTCTGCCCCAGCATCACATCTTCATCTCCCCCTACACCCCTGCAAGAACACTCCGGAACTCTGAACAACATCTCCTGTCCATTCACAAACCCAAGATCAACTCAGGAAAGAAAACTTTATTGCTATTAGCCTGCTGAGAACTGGAATAATCTACCACTAGACATCCAACACAATAGACCCAAACCCTAATTCAGAAAGGCAGTAAAAAATCACTTAAGCAAAAATAAACTATGTCTGTGCTGTCTCCCCCGACTGACCCACCTCTCTAAGCTATCCTATCTCTCACCTTTACACTACATCAGTGAAACACTGCCTTCTCCTAATCACTATTCATTTTAACACTGCAAGCCATCTTTCCTACCTCTCTGCCTCTAACTTACAGTCTTATAAAATTATTTCTCTACTTGACCACCTCTTCTCTCATTCCCAGCCAGTTTAATCTGATTCTGGTATATAATTATTTGACAGTCAAATGACTAAGCTTTGAAACCCTTACAGTTACCCTTACAACACTGTAACCACTATTATTTGCCTTGTAAAATTATAACTGTATGATTTCTTGTATTCTGCAATGTACCTTCATGTGCTGAAATCTAGATTCTAATTGCCACGTATGTTAAACCTGCCAATAGATATGTCTGTATGTGTTCTTGTATTATTAACTAACTGCTAAGTCTACTCAATTGTATGTATTGACTGTGGAGCTTTTCTCCCCGGGTCTCCACTGAAAAAGGCTCCAGCTGGATCAACCAGATCAACAAATGTCAAATAAATAAATAAATAAATAGACATATAGGTCCCCCTTCATGTCCCAGGAAACACACACAACCTATCTCAATGTAATAGAGTCCCTCACCGTTCAACCAAATATGATATTCATAGGGGGATCTCAACTACCCTTCTATAGATTGGGAATCCTACACCACTTGTAATGTACAAGTCCAGTGATTCCTAAACTTTGTTAATGCCAGATTCCTGAAACAGTTGTTCCCTTCTCCTACCACGGGTACAAACATCGTTAACCTTGTAATTATGAACATGGTGAGCCAATGTTCCTCACCCAATGCAATATCTTCACTTATCAGATCTGACCATAAGGCAGTATTACTTGAAATAAAAATTAAATCCAGGGATCCAGCAAAACCAAAAACATTTACAAACTATTCCAAGGCTAACATCTCTCTCTTAAGCAACACCTTGGCTAAATTCCAAGCACCCTGAAACCCATTAAATACTATAGAATACACTGAGTTACATACAAAATCTCTGTGCAGCCTTATTGATAGCTCTATAGAATGAACAGTGTCCACTCATATTAAAAATAAGGCAAACTCAAAAGGCAAGCCATCTTGTTGGAATCACACTATTAATTGGTTACACAAAAACAAAAATCTTGGCCAAGCGTTAGAGGAACAAAGCCATACATATTAAACCCCCCTGACCAATGTAAGCAGGCAGCCAAGATGGTTAATTAATACTTCAAAGGCTAGATTTGAAGAAAAAAATGGCTTCTCAGGCAAAGGACAGCCACAAAGCGTTCTACAGCTGAGTCCATAACCTCACAGAAAATGCACAACAATGCACAGAACTTATTGTAAATGGCATCACCTACACTGAACTGGAGGCCACTGCCAACCTTTTGGCTGATAGGTTCAGCTCAACCCCCACCCAGTAGTCCAAAGGAAATACCACATAACACAATCCCTCCAACCATTACTAAAGAACAGATCATTAATTCTCTTTCCAAGGCCAAAAACACTGCATTTATGGACCCGCATAACATACTAGGATGTCTAATCAATAGCGTGAAATATGACCTCTCTGGTCCACTTCAATCACTTTTCAACTGGAGACTTCAGTCAGGTTTTATGCCCAAGGAATGGAAGATGGCTACAGTCATTTCTCTGCATAAAGGAGGTCCAACTACTGATCCAGATAACTACAGGCCCATAAGTCTTACCAGCCTCATAATATGTAAGGCCATGGAAAGAATCATCATGGACATGATAAATGAGGACATAAATATTTTTCAAACCCTTAACCAATCACAGCTCAGCTTTTTTAAAGGAAGGTGATGCCTATTAAATCTGGTGGACTTTTCTGAGAGGGTCAACAAAGCATTGGATGAGGGAAAGACTGGGCACAAGCTTACCTAGATCTGTTCAAGGCTTTTGATACAATATCCCACTCAGGCATTATAGACAAGCTCACTAATTTAGGTATAAACCCTGTTATCACCTGCTGGATAGCTAGCTAGCTCACTGGTAGGACCAGGATGGTCAAAATAGGTGAGGCCACCTCCACAAAGAGGCCAGTCACTAGCAGAGTACCCCAGGGCTCAGTTCTGGGCCTGATCCTTTTTGGCATCTATATCTCTGAAATGCAAGCAAATGCTGAAGGTTTATGGCTGACAGTTTGCAGATGATTGTAAGCTAGATTTATCTTCAACTCCCCTGAAGCCAAGAACATTCTTCAAGAAGGTCTATCTCTGACTAATAAATGGTGCCAAAGGCATGGTCTTAAACTCAATGCTAAAAAATGCATAATTGTACCCATTGGGAAATCAACCATCCCAGCTAAATATGATGTTAATAATACACCCTTAAGAGTGGGCAGAGATCTGGGTACGCATGTAGATAGTAGCATTATCTTCGACCACCATGTTGCCATAGTGCTGAGGAAATCCTTTTATGTTGCACAACTTATAAGTAAGGGCATGTCAGCTAGCTCCAAAGACGTCATTGTCATATGTCAAGGAGTACCAGAAATACAAAAGCTAGGGACCTGAAACTTGTCTGTGACATAAACAGAATAAGCTGGCGAGACCCACAGACTGCCCCTCCTATAGAACAGGCTTTTCACCCATGTGGAGTTGAGTTCATCTATTACCCAGTTTAAGCAAACCTAGACAAGTGGCTGGGGAACAGGAAATGTACACTGTGCCTGGCATTCATGTCCCTTATGGACAGCGGTAGCTTATAAATGCCCGGCCCGTAATGTCCTATTTGGATGCAGGGCGTCAATGTCCTATTTGGATACGGGACATCAATGTTCTTTCAGGAAAACTGAGCTGGGCTTAGAAAGTGCACTTGGATCGTTAGTCTTGTAACAATCTATGAAATTATGTTGAATTTTGTTATCTTTCTATTGTATTATACACCGGCATGTGGTTGAAAAGGGTCAGTTGACCAGTGCTCTTAACTGGATTTCCAAATTTCAAATAAATAAGTAAATAAATACATTAATAAAGGATTTGATACCTTAGAAATACTGTGCTACTGTGTCTCCATTTTGATTGTAAAGAAAACCATGACTTTACAACTCAGGGCTGATGATATTTCTGTGGATGCAGTTATTTCATATTTGAAAACTGTCTGTACAGATGTCTTCAGTGTTACAAACTGTGTTAAAGGTAGAGCAGAGTGTGGATGACTAATGTCTTACAGCAATTAATGAATGCTAGTGTGTCTTGTCTCTGTTGTGTATGTGTTATACAGAACTATAGGGGGTCCTTTGTTATGCTGGTGACTTAAATCATTTTTATTTTATTTATTTATTTATTTATTTGCTGTGGTACAAAGATCATCTTAAATAAATCTGCCCTATTTGCCCTGAAAAACAATGTGTTCATTCTGTGGAAAGGCAGCAATTAAGGTAAAGAATGTGTTCCTATGTGATGTCTGGCCATGAAAGGCATATGAGGTATGACTGCATACATCTGCTTAGTTTAAAGGAAATTAGCAACCTGAGTCTATATCCTTTGGGGAGGGGAGTCAATGGACATTCTGAGTTTGTGTCCACTCTTGTGGGAGGAAGGTAGGGAAACTATAGACTAAGTCTATGTCTCTTATGCAGGGGGAAGGAGTTGCACAGTTGTGGTTTGTGTCCTTTGTTCAGGTAGGGACAAAGGGGGACACTGCATTTTGAGGAATATCCCTTGTATAGGAGAAAAGAGAGAAGCTCAGAGCACATCTTTGATTTTGTCTGCCCTTTCTGTAGCTGGTTGACAATATGTGGGGCTGGACCTTCCTTAGTGATCACTTGAGTAACTTACCTGTACTACACAAGTACCTTACCTTCATAGGTTCATAGGTTCATAGGTTCATAGGTTGGTACTAGGCTATCAGCCCTAGGGCCTATACAAGCATAGCCATAACAATTCCCTGGCTATTTCTTCCCACATTATTTACTTTCCTGGACCCCTGTCTAGCAGGGCGGCTGACGTGATCCCTGGGGTGAATTTCCTTTCTCCCATCCAATCGTCAAGGTTCCTCTTGAAGAGGTCCAAAGAGGCACTCTGCTTGACATGTATGGGCAATCTCTTCCAGAGTCTGGGGAGTCTCTGGGTCAGGAACCTATCCCTCCAGCATGTTTTGTTTATTGTGATGACAAGGTTTAGATCCCTGGAGCGTGTAGCTCTGAGGGATTGGGATTTCTTTAAGTGTAGCATGTCCAACAGCTCTGGGTTTGACATGGCCTTGTATGTTAAGCAGAGATCGCCTCTGAGTAGACGATATGCGACAGAGTATAGCTGGAGTTTTTTAAGGCGGTCAGCGTAGGGCATCTGCTTTAGGCCTGTGATTCTTTTAGTGAGGTATTTCTGAGACCTTTCCAGTTGTTGCAGATGTCTTGAGAGGTACATACCAAATGGGGCATTGTATTCTATAATGGGTCTAATGAGGGATGAGTACAGTGGGACAATGACCTCCGTTTTTCTGGATGAAAAGCCCTTCGTGATGAGGTGTGCCACATAGAAGGATTTCCTGACTGTTGTGGCGATGTGGTTATCGAAGGTGAGACCACTATCCACCTGTGTCCCTAAGTCTCTTATCACACTTTCTGTGTTTAGTGTACTGCCACCTATATGGTAATTCATGGATACATGCTTTTTCCCAAAGGGGATAACTATACATTTCTTGGCATTGAGCATGAGCCCATGGCTCTGGCACCAAGCATCTGTTTCTGTAAGGCCCTTTTGTAGAGTATCCACATCATTTGGGGATTCAGTAATGGCTCCCAGTTTGCAGTCATCTGCAAACTTTGTTAGCCAGAGTCCCTTAGTGTTGACCTGTACTTCAGAGAAGTAGATGCCAAACAAGAGCGGCCCCAGGACTGAACCCTGAGGTACTCCACTTGTCACTTGTCTGGAGCTGGATTTGGAGTTGGCTACTTTTACAGTGTGGGTTCTATCAGTAAGCCATTTAGCAGCCCATTGGGTGACATAGGGATTAATGCCCAACTTAGTAAGTTTATCTATGATTCCAGAGTGGGGGATGGTGTCAAAGGCCTTGGCAAGGTCTAGATAGGCTGTGTGGACCACCTTACCCTTGTCCATGGCTCTGGAGACTGAATCAAAGAAGTCAATCAGGTTCAGGAGACAAGATCGGCCCTTCACAAACCCAAACTGGGTGGGGTCCAGTGTTTGAAGGTTGCCAATGTCTTTGTTTATAAGTTCCATGATAATACGCTCCATGGCCTTGCAGATAAGGCTTGTCAGACTGATGGGACGGTAGTTTCCGGGATCCAAGGTGGATCCCCTTGTGGATTGGGATAACTGTAGCTCTGCGCCACTCAGTGGGCACGAAACCTGAGGTGAGGCTATGATTAAACATGACACTTAGGTGAGGTGCCAGTTCATATTGTAGTTCATGTAGTACACGGCCCGGGATGTCATCTGGTCCCATGGATGCTGTATTCTTGGCTTTAGAGAGTGCGTTTTGTACCTGTGTGGCCATTATTACTGGAATTTGGCAATCTTCCGGTATTGAGATGGGCCATTTAGGGGTGAGAGGGGGGTGAAGTTGGCACTGAATCGATCTGCCAGGATATTGGCAATATCCTTTGGATCAGTATATTTAATGCCATTGTGTTTTAGCTCAGAGCAGATCTGAGCATTGCCATTTAGATTCTTGACATAGTTATAGAATGCTTTGTGGTTGTCTTTGGAATCTTTGGCAATTTTATTTTCGTAACTAGCTTTGGAGGATTTTATGAGGCATCTCAGTTACTTACTGAGGCTAGTAAGGGAGTTTTTTGCATCCTGGGATTTTCCTCTTTTCTGCAAAAGTTTCTTCCTTTTGTTGTAAAGTTTGTTTATGGCAGGGGACCACCAGATTGGCTTCCTTTTTTGGATGAGAGCATTTTGGTTCTATTTGGGATGGCACGATTCATGCATGAGTGGATGTGCTCGTACAGTGCCTTAGTGTAGGATTCAGCAGTTGAACTTTCAGTTCCCGTCTGCATGAGTGTTATGAAGTTTGTCACTTCTGACTTGAGTAGCATGAAATTGGTTTTGGAGAAGTTTTTTATGGTGGTTTCTTTACTGGGGGTGGGGTGGGATGTGGATGTTAAGGGTGATTAGCTTATGGTCAGACCTGACTAACGAGGGGGTGACCATAGGTATGGAGCATTGATTTCCCATGTTGGTAATGACCAGGTCTAGGATATTGGAGCCCCTGGTGGGACTATGGATTAGTTGATCCAGGGCGTTGGAATTTATGAATTCCAAGAACCGTTGCGCAAAGGTGTTGGGACATGAGTAGTTTTCCCAGTTAATGGCAGGGTAGTTAAAATCACCCAGTATTAGGGTGTTCGGTTCTAGCTTAATATTTTCCAGTATGTTTAGAAAGGTGTAGTGAGAATCTTGGGGTCTGGTGGGGGATCTGTAGCAAGCTACAATTTGGATTGCAGTCTTACCTAGTGTTAGTTGCACTTGGAGAATTTCAGACACATTGTGTTGGCCAACTAGCCTGGTGGTGTGAATATCCTTGGTGAATATTGACACTCCTCCACCTTTAGTGTTTCGGTCCTGGTTTGGTGGCCGAAAAGTGTGGTAAGAGTTGTAGCCTGGTATTGCAGGGGTGCTCTCTGGAGCCTTGAACCAGGTCTCAGTTACTGCACAGATATCGATGTTCTCCATTTTTAGGAGTGCCTCGAGAGAGTGCATTTTGAGGTTTAGACTTCTAGCATTGAGTAGCATTACCTGCAGATTTTGCATGCTTGTACCTGTTACGGTGGTGGTTTTGTCCTTTGAAGTTTGCCTAAAAAACCTGTACTACACAAGTACCTTACCTGTACTACACAAGTACCTTACCTGTACTACACAATGTCGGGTCACTTCAATATGATTTGGTTGACATTGATATTTCTTTGCCAGAATGTGATGAGGGGTGAAGGGAGAGCTTATGGATCCTTGTGATTTGGAGGATGATTTTAATGGGACCACAATTAATTAACCAAGTTCAGAAATATTTATAAACTGAAGAAATGGCTGTAGTAGAAACAACTAGAAAGTAACGGGGATTGCTAATTTGTCTGTTTTTGTCTTTATTTGTTAATATTAAATTAAATGTGGTTATAAATGTGGCGATTTATTAGAGGTATAAGGAACAGGCAGCACATATTGTTTGTTTAATGTATATTTGTTTTCTTTCGGTTTTGCAGATACCTTACTTTCAAGTGTTTTGCAGTGCCACAGTATCAATGAGTTTTAGTTTGAACAGGTGCTCCAGTAATACATTTTTTATATGGTAGATAAATACAACTTTTAGATGTGACAGTTTTTCATCGATTTGTGGTACTGTGGCTGATTTTTGTTTGAAAATTTTTTTTTTTTTTGGTTTGTAGCTCTGTACACTTATGTAAACCCCTTAGAAAAAGCTTTGTTTGAAGATCTGAAGCCATTTTTATTACTGAATATGAATATCCTTGTTCCAAGAGGGTTTTGTCATGTGCATGGAAGTAGTGGACATAGAGGGATATAAATGTTTGTAAAAGAATATTTTTTGCTGGGCATTGCAGACTTGGAGAGTTTCAACTAGGTTATTCTCATTGCTTGACGTAATGTTGGAAGTTTCATAGGACTTAGCTTGACCATGTTCTTTTTTTGAGGTAACTGATTTTGTTGCAGGCTGATTAGTTAACTTATAGCTTTTCAAACCATTGTGTGGTTTGGGGTGTTTATGGCCTATAATTTCCATCTCCCATAAAACTGGGATTCAAGAGCTTTACAGCTTCCTTGAGGTAAGTGGGCATCTAGTTAGATCATATCTGTCAGATATGGTGTAGGCAGAGGTCTTATATGGAGACACACTGGTTATGGAGACACATTGATTAGAGATAATGTGGAAAAATGAAGAGGTTGTGTAGCTTTGGAAATTAGAAGAAACTTTAACTGAGTAGCAATACTCTATTGGTTATTTGGAGTTGTTTTGCTGGTGTAAACATGCTTTCTGCATCATGAGTGACAAGTCTTTTGGTCTTCCTGCCTTTACATTTTCTAGGGTTCGTGTGTGAATCTATTCAGAGTGATGTTTTGATTAATAAAGCTTCCTACTTGACTCAATTTATTGCATTGTCATGTTATTTATTTATTTATATTTTGTAATGCCCAAATTATACAATAGTGATACCGATTGTTACATGACTTATTACTTGAGATGCACTGAGAATATGGAGTAAATAGTTAAGTGTATTTCAGATTTGAAGGAATATCAGTGCAGGTGCTTTCTTTCTGTGGCAGTTCTGTTGGGGAGAGTTGGAAAAGGATAGATGGTACTGATATAGAAATATTATGAGTGACTTTCACTCTTTGATGGTACTGATACAGTAAGATTATGAATGACTTTCACTCTTTGATGGTACTGATACAGTAAGATTATGAATGACTTTCTCTCTTTGATGGTACTGATACAGTAAGATTATGAATGACTTTCACTCTGATGGTAGTGATACAGTAAGATTATGAATGACTTTCACTCTTTGGTGGTACTGATACAGTAAGATTATGAATGACTTTCACTCTGATGGTACTGATACAGTAAGATTATGAATGACATTCACTCTTCGATGGTACTGATACAGTAAGATTATGAATGACGTTTGCTCTTTGATGGTACTGATACAGTAAGATTATGAATGACTTTCACTCTGATGGTACTGATACAGTAAGATTATGAATGACTCGCTCTTTGATGGTAGTGACACAGTAAGATTATGAATAACTTTCTCTCTTTGATGGTACTGATACAGCAAGATTATGAATGACTTTCACTCTGATGGTACTGATACAGTAAGATTATGAATGACTTTCACTCTGATGGTACTGATACAGTAAGATTAGGAATGACGTTTGCTCTTTGATGGTACTGATACAGCAAGATTATGAATGACTTTCACTCTGATGGTAGTGATACAGTAAGATTATGAATGACTTTCACTCTGATGGTACTGACACAGTAAGATTATGAATTACTTCCGCTGTTTGATGGTAGTGATACAGTAAGATTATGAATGACTTTCTCTCTTTGATGGTAGTGATACAGTAAGATTATGAATGACTTTCACTCTGATGGTACTGATACAGTAAGATTATGAATGACTTTCACTCTGATGGTACTGATACAGTAAGATTATGAATGACTTTCACTCTGATGGTACTGATACAGTAAGATTATGAATGACTTTCACTCTGATGGTACTGATACAGTAAGATTATGAATGACTTTCACTCTGATGGTACTGATACAGTAAGATTATGAATGACTCACTCTTTGATGGTACTGATACAGTAAGATTATGAATGACTCACTCTTTGACGGTACTGATACAGTAAGATTATGAATGACGTTTGCTCTTTGATGGTACTGATACAGTAAGATTATGAATGACTTTCCCTCTTTGATGGTACTGATACAGTAAGATTATGAATGACTCGCTCTTTGATGGTACTGATACAGTAAGATTATGAATGACTTTCACTCTTTGATGGTAGTGATACAGTAAGATTATGAATGACTTTCACTCTGATGGTACTGATACAGTAAGATTATAAATGACTTTCACTCTGATGGTAGTGATACAGTAAGATTATGAATGACTTTCTCTCTTTGATGGTAGTGATACAGTAAGATTATGAATGACTCACTCTTTGATGGTATTGATACAGTAAGATTATGAATGACTTTCACTCTGATGGTACTGATACAGTAAGATTATGAATGACTTTCACTCTGATGGTAGTGATACAGTAAGATTATGAATGACTTTCACTCTGATGGTACAGATACAGTAAGATTATGAATGACTTTCACTCTGATGGTACTGATACAGTAAGATTATGAATGACTCACTCTGATGGTAGTGATACAGTAAGATTATGAATGACGTTCACTCTTTGATGGTACTGATACAGTAAGATTATGAATGACTTTCTCTCTTTGATGGTTCTGATACAGTAAGATTATGAATGACTTTCTCTCTTTGATGGTAGTGATACAGTAAGATTATGAATGACTTTCTCTCTTTGATGGTAGTGATACAGTAAGATTATGAATGACTCACTCTGATGGTAGTGATACAGTAAGATTATGAATGACTCGCTCTTTGATGGTACTGATACAGTAAGATTATGAATTACTTTCTCACTTTGATGGTACTGATACAGTAAGATTATGAATGACTCACTCTGATGGTAGTGATACAGTAAGATTATGAATGACTTTCACTCTTTGATGGTACTGATACAGTAAGATTATGAATGAATTTCACTCTGATGGTACTGATACAGTAAGATTATGAATGACTTTCACTCTGATGGTTCTGATACAGTAAGATTATGAATGACTTTCTCTCTTTGATGGTACTGATACAGTAAGATTATGAATGACTCACTCTGATGGTAGTGATACAGTAAGATTATGAATGACTTTCCCTCTTTGATGGTAGTGATACAGTAAGATTATGAATGACTTTCCCTCTTTGATGGTAGTGATACAGTAAGATTATGAAAGACTTTCCCTCTTTGATGGTACTGATACAGTAAGATTATGAATGACTCACTCTTTGATAGTACTGATACAGTAAGATTATGAATGACTTTCCCTCTTTGATGGTAGAGATACAGTAAGATTATGAATAACTTTTACTCTTTGATGGTACTGATACAGTAAGATTATGAATGACTCGCTCTTTGATGGTACTGACACAGTAAGATTATGAATGACTTTCACTCTGATGGTACTGATACAGTAAGATTATGAATGACTTTCACTCTTTGATGGTAGTGATACAGTAAGATTATGAATGACTTTCCCTCTTTGATGGTAGTGATACAGTAAGATTATGAATGACTTTCCCTCTTTGATGGTACTGATACAGTAAGATTATGAATGACTTTCCCTCTTTGATGGTAGTGATACAGTACGATTATGAATGACTCGCTCTTTGATGGTAGAGATACAGTAAGATTATGAATAACTTTTACTCTTTGATGGTACTGATACAGTAAGATTATGAATGACTCGCTCTTTGATGGTACTGACACAGTAAGATTATGAATGACTTTCACTCTGATGGTACTGATACAGTAAGATTATGAATGACTTTCACTCTTTGATGGTAGTGATACAGTAAGATTATGAATGACTTTCTCTCTTTGATGGTAGTGATACAGTAAGATTATGAATGACTCGCTCTTTGATGGTACTGATACAGTAAGATTATGAATGACTTTCACTCTTTGATGGTACTGATACAGTAAGATTATGAATGACTTTCACTCTGATGGTAGTGATACATTAAGATTATGAATGACTTTCTCTCTTTGATGGTAGTGATACAGTAAGATTATGAATGACTTTCACTCTTTGATGGTACTGATACAGTAAGATTATGAATGACTTTCACTCTGATGGTACTGATACAGTAAGATTATGAATGACTTTCACTCTTTGATGGTACTGATACAGTAAGATTATGAATGACTTTCACTCTGATGGTACTGATACAGTAAGATTATGAATGACTTTCACTCTTTGATGGTAGTGATACAGTAAGATTATGAATGACTTTCACTCTTTGATGGCACTGATACAGTAAGATTATGAATGACTTTCACTCTTTGATGGTACTGATACAGTAAGATTATGAATGACTTTCACTCTTTGATGGTACTGATACAGTAAGATTATGAATGACTTTCCCTCTTTGATGGTACTGATACAGTAAGATTATGAATGACTTTCCCTCTTTGATGGTACTGATACAGTAAGATTATGAATGACTTTCTCTTTGATGGTACTGATACAGTAAGATTATGAATGACTTTCACTCTTTGATGGTAGTGATACAGTAAGATTATGAATGACTTTCACTCTTTGATGGTACTGATACAGTAAGATTATGAATGACTCACTCTTTGATGGTACTGATATAGAAAGATTATGAATGACTTTCACTCTTTGATGGTACTGATACAGTAAGATTATGAATGACTTTCTCTCTTTGATGGTACTGATACAGTAAGATTATGAATGACTTTCACTTTGATGGTACTGATACAGTAAGATTATGAATGACTTTCACTCTGATGGTAGTGATACAGTAAGATTATGAATGACATTCACTCTTTGATGGTACTGATACAGTAAGATTATGAATGACATTCACTCTGATGGTAGTGATACAGTAAGATTATGAATGACTTTCACTCTTTGGTGGTACTGATACAGTAAGATTATGAATGACTTTCACTCTTTGATGGTACTGATACAGTAAGATTATGAATGACTTTCACTCTTTGATGGTAGTGATACAGTAAGATTATGAATGACTTTCACTCTTTGATGGTAGTGATACAGTAAGATTATGAATGACTTTCACTCTTTGATGGTAGTGATACAGTAAGATTATGAATGACTTTCACTCTTTGATGGTACTGATACAGTAAGATTATGAATGACTTTCCCTCTTTGATGGTACTGATACAGTAAGATTATGAATGAGTTTCACTCTTTGATGGTAGTGATACAGTAAGATTATGAATGACTTTCACTCTTTGATGGTAGTGATACAGTAAGATTATGAATGACTTTCACTCTTTGATGGTACTGAGACAGTAAGATTATGAATGACTTTCACTTTGATGGTAGTGATACAGTAAGATTATGATGACTTTCACTCTGATGGTACTGATACAGTAAGATTATGAATGACTTTCACTCTTTGATGGTACTGATACAGTAAGATTATGAATGAGTTTCTTCTTGATGGTAGTGATACAGTAAGATTATGAATGGCTTTCACTCTGATGGTACTGATACAGTAAGATTATGAATGACTTTCCCTCTTTGATGGTACTGATACAGTAAGATTATGAATGACTCGCTCTTTTATAGTACTGATGACCTCTTTGATGGTAGTGATACAGTAAGATTATGAATGACTTTCACTCTTTGATGATAGTGATACAGTAAGATTATGAATGACTTTCACTTTTTGATGGTAGTGATACAGTAAGATTATGAATGACTCGCTCTTTGATGGTACTGATACAGTAAGATTATGAATGACTTTCACTCTTTGATGGTAGTGATACAGTAAGATTATGAATGACTTTCTCTCTTTGATGGTAGTGATACAGTAAGATTATGAATGACTTTCACTCTTTGATGGTACTGATACAGTAAGATTATGAATGACTTTCTCTCTTTGATGGTACTGATACAGTAAGATTATGAATGACTTTCACTCTTTGATGGTACTGATACAGTAAGATTATGAATGACTTTCACTCTTTGATGGTACTGATACAGTAAGATTATGAATGACTCACTCTGATGGTAGTGATACAGTAAGATTATGAATGACTTTCACTCTGATGGTACTGATACAGTAAGATTATGAATGACTTTCCCTCTTTGATGGTAGTGATACAGTAATATTATGAATGACTTTCACTCTGATGGTACTGATACAGTAAGATTATGGATGACTTTCACTCTTTGATAGTACTGATACAGTAAGATTATGAATGACTTTCCCTCTTTGATGGTAGTGATACAGTAAGATTATGAATGACTTTCCCTCTTTGATGGTAGTGATACAGTAATATTATGAATGACTTCTCTTTGATGGTACTGATACAGTAAGATTATGAATGACTTTCACTTTGATGGTACTGATACAGTAAGATTATGAATGACTTTCTTTGATGGTAGTGATACAGTAAGATTATGAATGACTTTCTCTTTGATGGTACTGATACAGTAAGATTATGAATGACTTTCACTCTTTGATGGTAGTGATACAGTAATATTATGAATGACTTTCACTCTGATGGTACTGATACAGTAAGATTATGAATGACTCCCTCTTTGATGGTTCTGATACAGTAAGATTATGAATGACTTTCCCTCTTTGATGGTACTGATACAGTAAGATTATGAATGACTTTCACTCTTTGATGGTAGTGATACAGTAAGATTATGAATGACTTTCCCTCTTTGATGGTACTGATACAGTAAGATTATGAATGACTTTCACTCTTTGATGGTACTGATACAGTAAGATTATGAATGACTTTCACTCTTTGATGGTACTGATACAGTAAGATTATGAATGACTCACTCTGATGGTAGTGATACAGTAAGATTATGAATGACTTTCACTCTGATGGTACTGATACAGTAAGATTATGAATGACTTTCCCTCTTTGATGGTAGTGATACAGTAAGATTATGAATGACTTTCTCTCTTTGATGGTACTGATACAGTAAGATTATGAATGACTTTCTCTCTTTGATGGTACTGATACAGTAAGATTATGAATGACTTTCACTCTTTGATGGTACTGATACAGTAAGATTATGAATGACTTTCCCTCTTTGATGGTACTGATACAGTAAGATTATGAATGACTTTCACTCTTTGATGGTAGTGATACAGTAAGATTATGAATGACTTTCCCTCTTTGATGGTACTGATACAGTAAGATTATGAATGACTTTCCCTCTTTGATGGTAGTGATACAGTAAGATTATGAATGACTTTCTCTCTTTGATGGTAGTGATACAGTAAGATTATGAATGACTATCACTCTTTGATGGTACTGATACAGTAAGATTATGAATGACTTTCACTCTTTGATGGTAGTGATACAGTAAGATTATGAATGACTCACTCTTTGCTGGTACTGATACAGTAAGATTATGAATGACTTTCACTCTGATGGTACTGATATAGTAAGATTATGAATGACTCGCTCTTTGATGGTACTGATACAGTAAGATTATGAATGACTTTCACTCTTTGATGTTACTGATACAGTAAGATTATGAATGACTCGCTCTTTGATGGTACTGATACAGTAAGATTATGAATGACTTTCACTCTTTGATGGTACTGATACAGTAAGATTATGAATGACTTTCACTCTTTGATGGTAGTGATACAGTAAGATTATGAATGACTTTCCCTCTTTGATGGTACTGATACAGTAAGATTATGAATGACTTTCACTCTTTGATGGTAGTGATACAGTAAGATTATGAATGACTTTCTCTCTTTGATGGTACTGATTCAGTAAGATTATGAATGACTTTCACTCTGATGGTACTGATACAGTAAGATTATGAATGACTCGCTCTTTGATGGTACTGATTCCGTAAGATTATGAATGACTCGTTCTTTGATGGTACTGATACAGCAAGATTATGAATGACTTTCACTCTTTGATGGTAGTGATACAGTAAGATTATGAATGACTTTCTCTCTTTGATGGTTCTGATACAGTAAGATTATGAATGACTTTCCCTCTTTGATGGTACTGATACAGTAAGATTATGAATGACTTTCACTCTTTGATGGTAGTGATACAGTAAGATTATGAATGACTTTCTCTCTTTGATGGTTCTGATACAGTAAGATTATGAATGACTCACTCTGATGGTAGTGATACAGTAAGATTATGAATGACTTTCACTCTTTGATGGTAGTGATACAGTAAGATTATGAATGACTTTCACTCTTTGATGGTAGTGATACAGTAAGATTATGAATGACTTTCACTCTTTGATGGTACTGATACAGTAAGATTATGAATGACTTTCACTCTTTGATGGTAGTGATACAGTAAGATTATGAATGACTTTCACTCTTTGATGGTAGTGATACAGTAAGATTATGAATGACTTTCTCTTTGATGGTAGTGATACAGTAAGATTATGAATGACTTTCACTCTTTGATGGTAGTGATACAGTAAGATTATGAATGACTTTCACTCTTTGATGGTACTGATACAGTAAGATTATGAATGACTTTCACTCTTTGATGGTAGTGATACAGTAAGATTATGAATGACTTTCATTCTTTGATGGTAGTGATACAGTAAGATTATGAATGACTTTCTCTCTTTGATGGTAGTGATACAGTAAGATTATGAATGACTTTCACTCTTTGATGGTACTGATACAGTAAGATTATGAATGACTTTCACTCTTTGATGGTAGTGATACAGTAAGATTATGAATGACTTTCTCTCTTTGATGGTTCTGATACAGTAAGATTATGAATGACTTTCACTCTTTGATGGTACTGATACAGTAAGATTATGAATGACTCACTCTGATGGTAGTGATACAGTAAGATTATGAATGACTTTCCCTCTTTGATGGTAGTGATACAGTAAGATTATGAATGACTTTCTCTCTTTGATGGTTCTGATACAGTAAGATTATGAATGACTTTCTCTCTTTGATGGTACTGATACAGTAAGATTATGAATGACTTTCACTCTTTGATGGTAGTGATACAGTAAGATTATGAATGACTCGCTCTTTGATGGTAGTGATACAGTAAGATTATGAATGACTTTTACTCTTTGATGGTACTGATACAGTAAGATTATGAATGACTTTCACTCTGATGGTACTGATACAGTAAGATTATGAATGACTTTCACTCTTTGATGGTACTGATACAGTAAGATTATGAATGACTTTCACTCTTTGATGGTACTGATACAGTAAGATTATGAATGACTTTCACTCTGATGGTACTGATACAGTAAGATTATGAATGACTTTCTCTCTTTGATGGTAGTGATACAGTAAGATTATGAATGACTTTCACTCTTTGATGGTAGTGATACAGTAAGATTATGAATGACTTTCCCTCTTTGATGGTACTGATACAGTAAGATTATGAATGACTTTCACTCTTTGATGGTAGTGATACAGTAAGATTATGAATGACTTTCCCTCTTTGATGGTACTGATACAGTAAGATTATGAATGACTTTCACTCTTTGATGGTAGTGATACAGTAAGATTATGAATGACTCACTCTTTGATGGTAGTGATACAGTAAGACTATGAATGACTCGCTCTTTGATGGTACTGATTCAGTAAGATTATGAATGACTTTCACTCTGATGGTACTGATACAGTAAGATTATGAATGACTTGCTCTTTGATGGTACTGATTCCGTAAAATTATGAATGACTCGTTCTTTGATGGTACTGATACAGCAAGATTATGAATGACTTTCACTCTTTGATGGTAGTGATACAGTAAGATTATGAATGACTTTCTTTCTTTGATGGTTCTGATACAGTAAGATTATGAATGACTTTCCCTCTTTGATGGTACTGATACAGTAAGATTATGAATGACTCGCTCTTTGATGGTACTGATACAGTAAGATTATGAATGACTCGCTCTTTGATGGTACTGATTCAGTAAGATTATGAATGACTTTCACTCTTTGATGGTACTGATACAGTAAGATTATGAATGACTTTCACTCTTTGATGGTAGTGATACAGTAAGATTATGAATGACTTTCTCTCTTTGATGGTTCTGATACAGTAAGATTATGAATGACTTTCACTCTTTGATGGTAGTGATACAGTAAGATTATGAATGACTTTCACTCTTTGATGGTAGTGATACAGTAAGATTATGAATGACTTTCCCTCTTTGATGGTACTGATACAGTAAGATTATGAATGACTTTCACTCTTTGATGGTAGTGATACAGTAAGATTATGAATGACTTTCTCTTTGATGGTACTGATACAGTAAGATTATAAATCACTTTCACTCTGATGGTACTGATACAGTAAGATTATGAATGACTTTCACTCTTTGATGGTAGTGATACAGTAAGATTATGAATGACTTTCACTCTTTGATGGTAGTGATACAGTAAGATTATGAATGACTTTCTCTTTGATGGTACTGTTACAGTAAGATTATGAATGACTTTCACTCTTTGATGGTTGTGATACAGTAAGATTATGAATGACTTTCACTCTTTGATGGTAGTGATACAGTAAGATTATGAATGACTTTCACTCTTTGATGGTAGTGATACAGTAAGATTATGAATGACTTTCACTCTGATGGTACTGATACAGTAAGATTATGAATGACTTTCACCTTTGATGGTAGTGATACAGTATACAGTAAGATTATGAATGACTTTCTTTGATGGTAGTGATACAGTAAGATTATGAAATGAATGACTCACTCTGATGGTAGTGATAGAGTAAGATTATGAATGACTTTCCCTCTTTGATGGTAGTGATACAGTAAGATTATGAATGACTTTCTCTCTTTGATGGTAGTGATACAGTAAGATTATGAATGACTCGCTCTTTGATGGTACTGATACAGTAAGATTATGAATGACTTTCACTCTGATGGTAGTGATACATTAAGATTATGAATGACTTTCTCTTTGATGGTAGTGATACAGTAAGATTATGAATGACTCGCTCTTTGATGGTAGTGATACAGTAAGATTATGAATGACTTTCACTCTTTGATGGTACTGATACAGTAAGATTATGAATGACTTTCTCTCTTTGATGGTACTGATACAGTAAGATTATGAATGACTCACTCTTTGATGGTACTGATACAGTAAGATTATGAATGACTCCCTCTTTGATGGCACTGATACAGTAAGATTATGAATGACTTTCCCTCTTTGATGGTAGTGATACAGTAAGATTATGAATGACTCACTCTTTCATGGTACTGATACAGTAAGATTATGAATGACTTTCACTCTGATGGCACTGATACAGTAAGATTATGAATGACTTTCACTCTGATGGCACTGATACAGTAAGATTATGAATGACTTTCCCTCTTTGATGGTACTGATACAGTAAGATTATGAATGACTTTCTCTCTTTGATGGTACTGATACAGTAAGATTATGAATGACTTTCTCTCTTTGATGGTACTGATACAGTAAGATTATGAATGACTCACTCTTTGATGGTACTGATACAGTAAGATTATGAATGACTCACTCTTTGATGGTACTGATACAGTAAGATTATGAATGACTTTCTCTCTTTGATGGTACTGATACAGTAAGATTATGAATGACTTTCACTCTTTGATGGTAGTGATACAGTAAGATTATGAATGACTCACTCTTTCATGGTACTGATACAGTAAGATTATGAATGACTTTCACTCTGATGGCACTGATACAGTAAGATTATGAATGACTTTCCCTCTTTGATGGTACTGATACAGTAAGATTATGAATGACTTTCACTCTTTGATGGTACTGATACAGTAAGATTATGAATGACTCACTCTTTGATGGTACTGATACAGTAAGATTATGAATGACTTTCCCTCTTTGATGGTAGTGATACAGTAAGATTATGAATGACTCGCTCTTTGATGGTAGTGATACAGTAAGATTATGAATGACTTTCTCTCTTTGATGGTACTGATACAGTAAGATTATGAATGACTTTCACTCTGATGGTACTGATACAGTAAGATTATGAATGACTTTCCCTCTTTGATGGTACTGATACAGTAAGATTATGAATGACTTTCCCTCTTTGATGGTACTGATACAGTAAGATTATGAATGACTTTCACTCTGATGGTAGTGATACAGTAAGATTATGAATGACTCACTCTTTGATGGCACTGATACAGTAAGATTATGAATGACTTTCACTCTTTGATGGTAGTGATACAGTAAGATTATGAATGACTTTCTCTTTGATGGTAGTGATACAGTAAGATTATGAATGACTCGCTCTTTGATGGTAGTGATACAGTAAGATTATGAATGACTTTCACTCTTTGATGGTAGTGATACAGTAAGATTATGAATGACTTTCCCTCTTTGATGGTACTGATACAGTAAGATTATGAATGACTTTCACTCTTTGATGGTAGTGATACAGTAAGATTATGAATGACTCGCTCTTTGATGGTACTGATACAGTAAGATTATGAATGACTTTCCCTCTTTGATGGTACTGATACAGTAAGATTATGAATGACTCGCTCTTTGATGGTACTGATACAGTAAGATTATGAATGACGTTTGCTCTTTGATGGTACTGATACAGTAAGATTATGAATGACTTTCCCTCTTTGATGGTACTGATACAGTAAGATTATGAATGACTTTCACTCTTTGATGGTACTGATACAGTAAGATTATGAATGACTCACTCTGATGGTAGTGATACAGTAAGATTATGAATGACTTTCACTCTGATGGTAGTGATACAGTAAGATTATGAATGACTCGCTCTTTGATGGTAGTGATACAGTAAGATTATGAATGACGTTCACTCTTTGATGGTACTGATACAGTAAGATTATGAATGACTTTCACTCTTTGATGGTAGTGATACAGTAAGATTATGAATGACTTTCACTCTGATGGTACTGATACAGTAAGATTATAAATGACTTTCACTCTGATGGTAGTGATACAGTAAGATTATGAATGACTTTCACTCTTTGATGGTACTGATACAGTAAGATTATGAATGACTTTCTCTCTTTGATGGTTCTGATACAGTAAGATTATGAATGACTTTCTCTCTTTGATGGTAGTGATACAGTAAGATTATGAATGACTTTCTCTCTTTGATGGTAGTGATACAGTAAGATTTTGAATGACTCACTCTGATGGTAGTGATACAGTAAGATTATGAATGACTCGCTCTTTGATGGTACTGATACAGTAAGATTATGAATTACTTTCTCACTTTGATGGTACTGATACAGTAAGATTATGAATGACTCACTCTGATGGTAGTGATACAGTAAGATTATGAATGACTTTCACTCTTTGATGGTACTGATACAGTAAGATTATGAATGACTTTCACTCTGATGGTACTGATACAGTAAGATTATGAATGACTTTCACTCTGATGGTACTGATACAGTAAGATTATGAATGACTTTCTCTCTTTGATGGTACTGATACAGTAAGATTATGAATGACTTTCACTCTTTGATGGTACTGATACAGTAAGATTATGAATGACTCACTCTGATGGTAGTGATACAGTAAGATTATGAATGACTTTCCCTCTTTGATGGTAGTGATACAGTAAGATTATGAAAGACTTTCCCTCTTTGATGGTACTGATACAGTAAGATTATGAATGACTCGCTCTTTGATAGTACTGATACAGTAAGATTATGAATGACTTTCCCTCTTTGATGGTAGTGATACAGTAAGATTATGAATGACTCGCTCTTTGATGGTACTGATACAGTAAGATTATGAATGACTTTCACTCTTTGATGGTACTGATACAGTAAGATTATGAATGACTTTCACTCTTTGATGGTACTGATACAGTAAGATTATGAATGACTCTCTCTTTGATGGTACTGATACAGTAAGATTATGAATGACTCGCTCTTTGATGGTACTGATACAGTAAGATTATGAATGACTTTCACTCTTTGATGGTACTGATACAGTAAGATTATGAATGACTTTCACTCTTTGATGGTAGTGATACAGTAAGATTATGAATGACTCGCTCTTTGATGGTAGTGATACAGTAAGATTATGAATGACTCGCTCTTTGATGGTACTGATACAGTAAGATTATGAATGACTTTCACTCTGATGGTACTGATACAGTAAGATTATGAATGACTTTCACTCTGATGGTAGTGATACAGTAAGATTATGAATGACTTTCTCTCTTTGATGGTAGTGATACAGTAAGATTATGAATGACTCACTCTTTGATGGTAGTGATACAGTAAGATTATGAATGACTTTCACTCTGATGGTACTGATACAGTAAGATTATGAATGACTTTCACTCTGATGGTAGTGATACAGTAAGATTATGAATGACTTTCACTCTGATGGTACTGATACAGTAAGATTATGAATGACTTTCACTCTGATGGTACTGATACAGTAAGATTATGAATGACTTTCACTCTGATGGTACTGATACAGTATGATTATGAATGACTCACTCTGATGGTAGTGATACAGTAAGATTATGAATGACTCACTCTGATGGTACTGATACAGTAAGATTATGAATGACTTTCACTCTGATGGTACTGATACAGTAAGATTATGAATGACTTTCTCTCTTTGATGGTACTGATACAGTAAGATTATGAATGACTCACTCTTTGATGGTACTGATACAGTAAGATTATGAATGACTCCCTCTTTGATGGCACTGATACAGTAAGATTATGAATGACTTTCCCTCTTTGATGGTAGTGATACAGTAAGATTATGAATGACTTTCACTCTGATGGCACTGATACAGTAAGATTATGAATGACTTTCCCTCTTTGATGGTACTGATACAGTAAGATTATGAATGACTTTCCCTCTTTGATGGTACTGATACAGTAAGATTATGAATGACTTTCTCTCTTTGATGGTACTGATACAGTAAGATTATGAATGACTCACTCTTTGATGGTACTGATACAGTAAGATTATGAATGACTCACTCTTTGATGGCACTGATACAGTAAGATTATGAATGACTTTCCCTCTTTGATGATAGTGATACAGTAAGATTATGAATGACTTTCACTCTGATGGTAGTGATACAGTAAGATTATGAATGACTTTCTCTCTTTGATGGTACTGATACAGTAAGATTATGAATGACTTTCTCTCTTTGATGGTAGTGATACAGTAAGATTATGAATGACTTTCTCTCTGATGGTAGTGACATAGTATGATTATGAATGACTTTCTTTGTTTGATGGTAGTGATACAGTAAGATTATGAATGGCTTTCACTCTGATGGTACTGATACAGTAAGATTATGAATGACTTTCTCTCTTTGATGGTAGTGATACAGTAAGATTATGAATGACTCGCTCTTTGATGGTAGTGATACAGTAAGATTATGAATGACTTTCACTCTTTGATGGTAGTGATACAGTAAGATTATGAATGACTCGCTCTTTGATGGTAGTGATACAGTAAGATTATGAATGACTTTCCCTCTTTGATGGTACTGATACAGTAAGATTATGAATGACTTTCACTCTTTGATGGTAGTGATACAGTAAGATTATGAATGACTTTCACTCTTTGATGGTACTGATACAGTAAGATTATGAATGACTCGCTCTTTGATGGTAGTGATACAGTAAGATTATGAATGACTCGCTCTTTGATGGTACTGATACAGTAAGATTATGAATGACTTTCACTCTGATGGTACTGATACAGTAAGATTATGAATGACTCGCTCTTTGATGGTAGTGATACAGTAAGATTATGAATGACTTTCCCTCTTTGATGGTAGTGATACATTAAGATTATGAATGACTCGCTCTTTGATGGTACTGATACAGTAAGATTATGAATGACTTTCCCTCTTTGATGGTACTGATACAGTAAGATTATGAATGACTTTCACTCTTTGATGGTAGTGATACAGTAAGATTATGAATGACTTTCTCTCTTTGATGGTTCTGATACAGTAAGATTATGAATGACTTTCACTCTTTGATGGTAGTGATACAGTAAGATTATGAATGACTTTCACTCTTTGATGGTACTCATACAGTAAGATTATGAATGACTTTCTCTCTTTGATGGTACTGATACAGTAAGATTATGAATGACTCGCTCTTTGATGGTACTGATACAGTAAGATTATGAATGACTTTCACTCTGATGGTACTGATACAGTAAGATTATGAATGACTTTCTCTCTTTGATGGTAGTGATACAGTAAGATTATGAATGACTCGCTCTTTGATGGTAGTGATACAGTAAGATTATGAATGACTTTCCCTCTTTGATGGTACTGATACAGTAAGATTATGAATGACTTTCACTCTTTGATGGTAGTGATACAGTAAGATTATGAATGACTTTCCCTCTTTGATGGTACTGATACAGTAAGATTATGAATGACTTTCACTCTTTGATGGTAGTGATACAGTAAGATTATGAATGACTCACTCTTTGATGGTAGTGATACAGTAAGACTATGAATGACTCGCTCTTTGATGGTACTGATTCAGTAAGATTATGAATGACTTTCACTCTTTGATGGTAGTGATACAGTAAGATTATGAATGACTCGCTCTTTGATGGTACTGATACAGTAAGATTATGAATGACTTTCTCTCTTTGATGGTACTGATACAGTAAGATTATGAATGACTTTCACTCTTTGATGGTAGTGATACAGTAAGATTATGAATGACTTTCTCTCTTTGATGGTTCTGATACAGTAAGATTATGAATGACTTTCCCTCTTTGATGGTACTGATACAGTAAGATTATGAATGACTTTCTCTCTTTGATGGTTCTGATACAGTAAGATTATGAATGACTTTCTCTCTTTGATGGTACTGATACAGTAAGATTATGAATGACTTTCACTCTTTGATGGTACTGATACAGTAAGATTATGAATGACTTTCACTCTTTGATGGTAGTGATACAGTAAGATTATGAATGACTTTCTCTCTTTGATGGTTCTGATACAGTAAGATTATGAATGACTTTCCCTCTTTGATGGTACTGATACAGTAAGATTATGAATGACTTTCCCTCTTTGATGGTACTGATACAGTAAGATTATGAATGACTTTCACTCTTTGATGCTAGTGATACAGTAAGATTATAGTTTCATAGTTTCATAGTTTAGTACTAGGCTATCTGCCCTGGGGCATTTATAAGCCTAGCCATAGTGATGTGGCTTTCGCCACCCCATGTAATGGTACAAAAGTGTACAGAATAGATTTAGAATACTGTGCCTCTCAGTGAAGACCCCCTTACATAATATAATTAGTTTACTGTGCCTCTGTCTAGTAGTGACACAGAGATGACCCCTGCGGTAAACCTACGATCTCCCATCCACTCGTCAAGATTTCTGTTGAAGAGAGTCAGTGAGGGGCTCTGCCTAACATGAACTGGGATTCTGTTCCAGAGTATGGGAAGCCTCTGAGTTATGAATCTGTCCCTCCAGCATGTCCTATTCATATTTATGAATGACTTTCACTCTGATGGTAGTGATACAGTAAGATTATGAATGACTTTTTCTTTTTGATGATAGTGATACAGTAAGATTATGAATGACTTTCACTTTTTGATGGTACTGATACAGTAAAATTATGAATGACTTTCACTCTGATGGTAGTGATACAGTAAGATTATGAATGACTTTCACTCTTTGATGGTAGTGATACAGTAAGATTATGAATGACTTTCACTCTTTGATGGTACTGATACAGTAAGATTATGAATGACTTTCACTCTTTGATGGTAGTGATACAGTAAGATTATGAATGACTTTCTCTCTTTGATGGTACTGATACAGTAAGATTATGAATGACTTTCTCTCTTTGATGGTAATGATACAGTAAGATTATGAATGACTTTCACTCTGATGGTACTGATACAGTAAGATTATGAATGACTTTCACTCTTTGATGGTACTGATACAGTAAGATTATGAATGACTTTCACTCTTTGATGGTAGTGATACAGTAAGATTATGAATGACTCGCTCTTTGATGGTACTGATACAGTAAGATTATGAATGACTTTCATTTTGATGGTAGTGATACAGTAAGATTATGAATGACTTTCACTCTGATGGTACTGATACAGTAAGATTATGAATGATATTCACTCTTTGATGGTACTGATACAGTAAGATTATGAATGACTTTCACTCTTTGATTTTTTATTTATTTTATTTTATTTTATTTTTCATTTGTTGACCGGGATAGTCCGACTGGATGCATGTCCATTTTCAGTGGAGGCTCGGGGAGAAAAGCTCCAAGGGTAAACAGATACAGCATTACATAATACCAGCATTACATATTACAAACAGAGTATTTACAGAGATTGCATAAGTAAGCAAATTAAACAAGTTCCACAGGTTACAGTTAATCCTGAGCACAAGTCAGGATTAAATTAAATTACACAGTAAACTGGTTAACAGATTTTTACACATTCGAGTTAGCCAGGCTTGATAAATTGACATAACCAGTTAAGTGACAGATGTTGCTTGAGTCTAGTTTTAAATTGACCTAAGGTGGAAAGTAAGGTAATATCAGCTGGAAGTGAGTTCCAGGATCTACTTACAGAGTTTGCAAAGAGAGAATCACTGGCTGTGTTATTAATTTTGCTAGTCTGAATTAGTAGTTTGTTAGAGGATCGAAGCGGTCTAGGATTGTTATAGGGGGTGATAATATTTTTAAGTGCAGGAGTATTGTCCGGATTATAGAGGATTTTATAGGCCATAATCAGTTGGTTATACTGGATTAGGCTGGGTAGTTCAAGCCACCCAAGCTGATTTAGATTGATGCAATGAGATGTCCTAAAATGCAGCCCAGTGGCAAACCTGGCAATGTGGTTGTACCAAATTGAGAGTTTGTTAAGGGCAGTCTTGTTTAAATTCAAGAATAGAGGGAATGCATACAGAAGGGTTGAAAGAAGGTGAGAGCGAGCCTTTAGCTGGAGGGGTTAGGAAGGCTTTTATTCTGTAAAGTGACCCTAGTTTTTTATTGATGGTTTTGATAGTTTGGTTAACATGTAGGTCAAATTTTAGATTATTATCTATGATGACACCTAATAGTTTTGTAGATGGGTCAGGGGAGTTTATTGTGCCATCATTTGATTTTATGGTAAGGGTGAAAGCGGTAGACCTACGTGTTGGTGAAAATAACAGCATTTTAGTTTTTTTGGGATTTAGGATCAGATGATGTTCAGAAAGCTAGTTTTCTATTGTATTAAAGGTGGTCTGGGTAGCTGACCATAACTCTACTGGAGATGTGGCTGAGCAAATCAGAGTACAGTCATCAGCATATTGGATACAGCTGACTTTTGGGATGACAGTATAAAGGTCGTTAATGAAGATGGAGAACAGCAAGGGCCCTAGTATAGAGCCTTGTGGTACTCCAAGGGTGTTAGGTAGAAGGTTAGAGAGTTTGTTCTGCCAGAGGACAGCCTGCTGTCAACCATTTGGGAAGGATTGAAACCATGGGAGGGCTCCAGTATCTAGACAGAATGTTTGCAGGGTGTGGATTAAAAGTTGGTGATCAACCGTATTGAATGTCTTGGAAAGATCCAAAAAGAGGGCTGAGGATATATAATTATTGTTGCGATTATGGTTTATGGTGTTGGTAAAGGATAGGAGGGCTGAAGTAGTGCTGTGATGAGGACGGAAGCCATGCTGAGTGTCTGCCATAAGGCAATTCTGGATTAGGTGGTGCATGAGTTCTCTATGAATACATTTTTCCATAATCTTTGCAAGTGGAGAGAGTATAGCTATTGGCTTATAACTGGATAATTCAGTAGAGCTGCCTCCTTTGTGAAATGGGATTACATAGGATATTTTCCAAATGGTTGGAATTTTAGCTTCTACTATGGTTCGATTGATTAGTATTGAAATGGGGTAAGCAATAGCATCAGCTGATTTTTGTAGGTACTCGGCAGGGAGTTGATCAGCAGAAAGTGTAGTTGGTTTTAATTTTTTGATCAAGGTACGGATAAGTGAAGTGGCAATTGGTTGGAAGTTGAACGCGAGTAGGTTTCTAGGGGTGCTACTTTCAGGACCAGGGGAGCTAGGAGGTAGTTGGCTAGCTAAGGCTTGAATTGTCTCAGTAAAGAATTGGTTAAAACTATCAGAAACATCTTCAGGGGTTTTATCAATAGTAGCAGCAGGGATTGGGGTTGAAGTTTGTCCAGGATGTAGCAGATTATTTAAACCTGCCCAAAACTTCTGAGGGTTATTTTGATTTACTGTCTGTAAATTACAGTAGTATTGTTTTTTGTCTTGTAAAATTGATTTTTTGGTTTCGTTCCTGGATTGCCTGTATTTAATGTGATCTTGAGGGTCTTTAGAAGAATGCCATAAAGCCCATGCTTTGTTTCTAAGGGTAATTTTGGGTGTAGACTCTATAGAAAGCCATGGCACAGTTTTTGCCTTGGTTCTCTTTGAACGAACAGGTGCATGCAAATCAAGGATCTCAAGGAATTTGTTGTTAAAGTATGCTACTGCTTCCTGTAAGGGGAGGTGTTTTAGAATAGACCAATTACATGAGTTTAGTTCTTGTTGGAATTTGGCAGGGTCAAAGTTTTTGTTGTTTCTAACCTTTCTGAGTAAGGGTTGTTGGGAATTAATGGTTTTGTGCTTAATTACATATGTGAGAAGGTGATCGCTTAGGCCATTAAGGAGGGTACCAGAGGTGTACAGTTGGGGGTGACTATTTATGAGTACCTAGTCAAATATACTTTCTTTTTGGTTGGGTTTACCTATCCTGGTAGGGGTGGATATGATTTGTGTAAATGCATGCAGGTTAATATGCGTGGTTAGGGATTCTGAGGAACAGGTGCCCCAGTCTATGTTAAACTCTCCAAGTAGTAGGGTTTCTTGGGGGTAGTGATATGATAGCCAGTGCAGGATATCTTCAAATGTAGATATATTGTTACCTGGGGGAATGTACATACAGATGATATTAATGCATTTATTTTTATTAAGTTGCAATTTGGTGGCAGGAATCTCTGAGTTATTAATCTGAGGTGGTTGTATTACATCTATGGTGACATTCAACTCAGATTTATAGAGTACAGCTACCCCACCCCCTTCCTCAAAGCACGATCCAGCCTGTGTATGTTGTACCCAGGTGGTAACACTTAATTGTCTTTAGTGTTAGGTTTTAACCAGCTTTCAGATAAACAGAGAATCTCAGGGGAGTGGACATCCAGAAGTGCATGCAATTCATGTACCTTGTTATTAATGCTTCTAATATTGAGATGACAGACTAGGAGAGAGTTAGTTGGCCTATTAATTGTAGGTTTGTAGCTTAGATTACAAGTAGAGGGGGTATGTGTATCTGAAGTGAGTGGGCCAGGGTTGGGGTGAATATCACCACCAAGTATTAGGTTGAGTCTATACTTGGTGATGACCTTCAGGAATTTGTTTATTAGTTTGCGGTGGTGTTTGGATCTAGAGCTAATGTGCCTGGGGTTGAGATGTTGATAGACTGGACAAGATGTTGGATAGGATCTGGTACTGTAAGTATGGTTGAAGGTGGAAGGATTTACAGCTGGGGTGATAGTATGGCCTTTTGGGACCTGAAATCCCGTGAGAAACTGGTTTCCATACAAGTTAAGGAGGTATGGTGTGAACAAGAGGGGTAGTAAAGAGGAGTATATCATTATCTGTGATTCAGCTAGTGAGTTAAGGAGCTGTTTTACCTGGTGATGCAACACCAGAAGATAGAGTGGTGAGGTAAAGGTACTGGAAGGGGGATGTGAGATTGTCAGATGAAAGTTAATAGGTGCTATTAAAATGTAGGTAGTAGAATGGGGGTGGGTGGAATTATCCCAGATGGAAGCAGATAGGATCTAGAAAGTGGGGGAGTGGCTATAGTACTATAAATTTAGAGGTACTGGGGGTGGGAGAGAAGTGGGGGCAGGGAGGGGAGCGAAGAGACCCCGAGCGTAACGAGGGCGAACGTAGCGGGGCTATTGCAGTTTACAAGGTTTCCTAAGGGGTCCTAAAGCTATAAGGTAGGTATTACAGCTCTAATGTAAGAGTCAATTTACTGCAGTTACAGGGGAAGGAGGCAACCACTCAAGTAGAAACAAAGATCCCTATGGCTGACCAATATGGTGACCTGCTTAATTACAAAGCACTGTAAGTGAAAGCTTAACAAATGCTTTTTGTGTGTGCAACCTACTCTGTTTAAATGTTGAGAGAAACTAATTGCAGTCCTGTAGACACCGTTTTGTAGGGAACTGTAGTGTTCAACTAGGAAAAGAGAAAAGCAGAGATTCTAGGGTAAGCATGAAGTTAACAACAGGCAGTTATTATATAATAATGCATTCAGAAAGGTTTGGCAGGGGGGTAAAGTAGCATACTTCAGAATGAACTAAGATTTATAGCTAAGAAACCTAAGCAAGAGAGCAATGTAGTAAATAAACACTTGCCAGATTTTAAAGATATACCAGAAAAACTAAATCAATTGTTCACAATTGTACAACTGGAAAATTGCCAGTAAAAGCACTTCAGGTATAGCTAGCCCAAGTTATTCAAGTCATAAAAGCACTTCTTCAATGTGTGTGTGCAACTTAAACATTAAAAACACATGCAGCAAGGAGCAGCTCTAATTATACACTTTCTCTAGGTACAGGTTCAGTTTAAACACAAATATTACCACAGAAATTCAGTAAAGTCACTAGCTACCTATAGAGCCTCTGAAAAAAATAGAGCAGTCTGTGCAGAATCAGAATTTAGTAGCAGGTCATTCAGTTACACAAAAAACAGTAAAATATCCACACAGTGAAGAAACTTACACTAAGTCACACCAGGTCAGCCAAGGGGGGAAGAGAGAGGGAAATCCTAAGCACCTAGATTTGAAAATGATGCCTGTACTAAATTGTAGCAGTTTAACCTGTTTGAGGAAGGGGGGGGGGGGGGGAGAAGGCAGTAGGAGTGGTCACAGGGAATACCCTGATTGACTCGAGACACCAAACCAGAGATAAGTTGAATGTAAGGGCCTAAAATCTGCACCAGCACTGTGTTATTTGATTTGATGGTAGTGATATAGTAAGATTATGAAAGACTTTCACTCTTTGATGGTAGTGATACAGTAAGATTATGAATGACTTTCTCTCTTTGATGGTAGTGATACAGTAAGATTATGAATGACTTTTACTCTTTGATGGTAGTGATACAGTAAGATTATGAATTACTTTTGCCCTTTTGATGTTTTTTCATCATTCAGGACCTCAAAAAGAAGCCATACAGATCAGACTGGCTGCTTATCAATGGGTAATCAGATGGGTTATTTTCCTCTGGTGCTTATCTTTTACATACGTTGCCGGGTTAAAGCCAATATGAAACACAATGCTTCTGCAGAAAATATGTACTGTTTTGCAAGTTGTGCAGAAACTCTAAAACATTTGTTTTTGGAATTACCACTGAGTGGTTTGTTACCAGGGAGCAGTTTTTTGAACTTTACAAGCTTGACCACTTTGATAAATAAAGCATAATCTTCTCTGATATGTGGATTATTTTTATTTTATAACCAAGAGATTACAAGGATGAATAGGATAATAGCTTCAGGTAAGTGGCTTTTGCAGTTGAAGGATGGTCTAAGGTATTCTACAACAAGAACTGGAGTTTGGCTTCAGCTTTTGTCCACTTTGTGTCTGTGGAAGAAGGACCAGGAGTTTGAGATACGCATTTTATATCTGGAGTTGCTGTGTTGTGGGTTTGTTTGTGGGGGGTTGTAATGAGAGTCAATAAATTATTCGTAATGCTGTCTTTCATTGTTTGCATTGTTGCTCCCCTTACCTCTACTGTAGATGTATTTACGTTTAATGCACTCTTTGCTAAATATTTTTAAAAGTCATACATGTCTATTTGATAACAATGAACTTCTATACTTTTTAATAAGTGCCATGGTGTCTGCTCTTACATTTACCCAAGTTATTACAAACTCTGGAAGATGACATCTCATTTTAATATCTCATCAGGAGAGGAGAACACTCAGGAATGCAGAATTCCCTTATTCTGCACTGCAATGCCTGTAATGGAAAATATACACATACATAAATAAATAAATAATCTCGCACCTGGTATAGGAATAGAACCCACAGTTTTTTTTTTTTTTTGATATGCTACTGCCGTTTGTCTTGCCACTATGGTTGCATTTGGATCTTTGCAATTTTTGTCATGTACTTTAAGTGAAACACTACATTTCTCACAGGTTTCAAAAAGCTTATATGGAAAATACTGTCAATAAAATTTGGATTAGGAATCTATAAATATATTTATCTTAGTGAGGCACTGTCGCATTAAATACAAAAATTAAAGAACAAATGAAAATCAGATTAAACGGCATTGTTTACCTAAAGCCCTGATTTTCCAGCGAAATTGTTTAAAATGCGCGGTTTTGGAAATCAGGATGCCCCAGGCTATAAGAAAATGAGGCTGCTTATTATAGCTGTATAGTGAGGTCATTCTGAAGATATAATAAACGATGCACCAGCATTTAAAATTATGTACTCCCTGGCAAACTTCCCACTCAAACATTAACATTATAGGTATGAAATATTACAGTTCTTTAGAGGACAAAATCAATAGTGTTTCAGCAGTCTTCTGAGGTGTTTTTTTTTTTTTTGGTTAAAATTCTTGTGAGCTACATAATATCATCAGTACGTGATTTTGGAAAGCATTACTCCTGTCAAAGTAAACTAAACAGCAAGACAAAAACACAATGTGTCAGTTATACTTTGTGATTTAATGAACAGTAGCAGCAAACGTACACCCTGCGTCATATCACACCGCAAGTTACATCCTGATGCAGAACGGAAGATTATGTTTGAATATTGCACAGTGCTTGTGACAGAACATAAGGGAGCTCTAGTCTCTAGTAGATAAATCAGTGAGCTAAATTGTTTTGTTTTATTTCTAGATGGTTCCAATAAGGTCACGGTTTTCAGTGCCATTACCTGACCCTTCCAGCAATGGCTGCAGACACTTCACATTGTACTTTTCTAAATACTTTTTAAATAGCAGCTGCTCAGTCAACCCCTGTCTGCTTCTACACACTTTATATATTATTTTTAAAGCCTGAAGCCCAGAGAATTTGCTCTCTCCCTGTCATACTTCAGTGCTGTTATGTGGTTTTCAATGGTTATGACATGGTTTGCGACACTAGAAATTTAACATACTTTTATCCAACCTTTTCATCCCACAAATGCATGGGTGACTTCCTACTTTTGCACCAGCATTTGCTGGAGAATGCTGCGGCCTACCAGGTGCTAGGTTGTAGCTTTCTTCCTGTCCATAATAATCGCATTTTGCATTCCCCAAGAAAACAGTGAATGGAAGCAACTGCATCCATATGGTAAAAATGCAGTCAGATCTAACAGAGAAAAAGAAAAGCAAATGTGTATCTCCATTTTCCTACACTTGATGATTATATGAATGCCATAACATTTATTAGGCTACAAGTGTTTCTGTTCTCAGATGATTCAGCAGCTGTTCTGGAACGTTTTCTCTGGTTTTCCTTTCCTAAACAGGAAGTACTTCTGCACTGATATTTTAACTTGAAAAAGGACACAGGCATTGGAAGTTTTTAACCTGATCCATGGACTACACAATAATTTTATTTAAAAAATGTATTTTTCTTGCTTGTAGCCCTGTTGAACATCAATCTCCCCTCTACTGACTAATCAACTCATTCATTCCACAAATCACAGGTATTTCAGCAAAACATGGAAGTAAAAACCTATTAGTAAAGAGGCTGTCATCTACTTAGGTGTCGTGGACTTTGGTCACAACCCCCCACTGTGATGGCTTGATGTGGGTGGTGGTACAGCAGGATCTGTAATGCCACCCCAGTGACCTTTCCAATGGATGTAATTTAATGCAGGTAGTGAATCCCAGCTATAGTGCTGTGCATTGCTTAGTAGTTTATGCACAAGCTGCGGCCCCTTGGCTTCTTCTGTTGGATGCTGTTATCGCAGGCTGCAAGCCACTTCCCCTAGGATAGGTCATTCATTCAGTGTTGAACTATCACTTACACCCTCCATCCTGGGCTCCTAAAGCATCTGGTTTACCAATCAGTTCTAGTTACCTCAACCAGAGTCAGGCTTCATCCCTTTGAGACATGGGATTGGCCAAACTTAATGAATTGCAAACAGAGCAAGATACAGGTCTTTAAACATTTCTTTGAATGTAAGTGCTAGTCCAAGAAGCATCTCAAGCTAGTTAAGACAAACACTAGTCCCATTTTACCTATGTATCCAGTCGTAAGATTCACACACAGAAAAAAAATATGTTTTTACATCTATTTGTGTATCTTTACAGTCCTTTTAAAGACTGCATTGAACCACTCAATATTTCAAGAACATATCCAAGGTATAAATAACTTTGTAACACAGGCAGTCTTAGAAATGCTTGAGTGTGGTCTTTAAGCAAGTTTGCATAATATCAGCCTAATTGTTTCCAGAATTAATTTTAAGTTGACTGTATTGACCACTGTGAAAGGAAGTAACCTTATACCAATTCAGACACCACAGCACTCCCTTTTGTGGGATTTATAACATGTTGTGTACCTATCTTTGTGCATTATGTTTATGTCAGTCTCAGGGAAGTGCAAGATGTGATGTGTTAAAATGGGTTTGCTTTATGACTGGCATCTGCAAACAAATAATGGATCTTTAATGCATTTGTACTCCAAGACTCTAATCAACAAATGAATAATTTGCCAATTACTGCAACTTACAGCGTAAGCTCACTCTTCAATCATTAGCTTCTGTTATTCTAATTTTCACTGTAAACACATCTTAATATCAGTTACAGCTTCTCCTGCTGTTCAAATGAATACCTCAAAATAATAAGTCTTTTAATGTCACACACTACAGAAATATAAAAAGCACCAAGCCTAGCCAATGAGCATAACACAGAATACAAGGCAAGAAAGGAAAATCACCAGCCAAACTTAACATCAAAATTCTATTAGGAAAATCAGCACTCATGTTAGTATAAAATCAAAGTGCTAATTAACTTGACAAGGGATAACGCAGCATACTGTTTCAGTATGTTTCAGGCCTGGGATGGAGTTATAGGGCTTTTAGTTACGATATAAAAGTTCACAATAAAGTGACATAAAGTACATTTGTGTGACATAATTTCCCCACAACAGTAAATCTCTAAGGAGAGGCCAGCAAGGCAGGAATTCATGCTATTTGGGACCTATTCGATATTGTGTTTACCCTTGATCCTGTTTCTCTGGATATAGCTAAAAAGAGGCTGTCATGATTAGTTCAACTAAATTGTTAACAACAACAACAAAACCCCCTGCATTAGTCTTACTACTGCTATATACAGCTTTATTTACTCTCTAAATCCTCCAGCGCATGTGTAACACAGAGTTGCAGGTTACGGGGCATAACTTTTACATAGATCAGATGCTGGCTTGCTCTGTCTTCAGTTGTTTGAAGGTAAGAAACCCCCACAAGGATATCTAATTACATAAACTGGTGTATGGAATAATTATACCATAGTAGACAAACACATAAGTTTACATCACCACTGAATGAGACTGGAAGTTTTTTTTTTACTCTCACAGTGACCCCCCCATGGTAACACAAATGCAATCTGCTATTTTGGGAAGGGTCAGCCATAGCATAAATTATAACACTGTGGGAGAATCTTAAGCAATAACATTTTTATGCAATTTCATATTTAATTTATTTATATTTTGTATTTACTTATAGAATTTGCCACGGATTATTGCGAGGGAAAGGTTAGTTTGTTTTTGCTTTCTTGCGTTTTTCTATTGTTTCATTGCCTTCTTCTGTTTTGTGCATTGTGCATTGTGCTGTATTTTCTTTACACTGTGTTTTACTTGTATTCTGCTTTTAATTGCATATTTAAACTAGTAAAGAGACCATGGCTGTGTCTCTTGTGAGTCACACAGAAATTAAATTTGTCCACACCCTCTCACCCTGGTGTTGTTTTATTTTTAAACTTAATTGTTTTTTACTTGCTTACATGTTATGTTAATTTGACCACATATTTCCTTCCCTCTCCCACTTCATTGGCTATTTTTAGTCACCTCCTTTCAACTATTTAAATTTATTGGCCATGCCACTGTATTCCATAGAACCACAATAGAAAATGCCCACCCCCTTCCAATCTATCTTGCTGTTTTAAAATTACTGGCTCCTCACTTAGATAGCTAAAGTTTAAGTTACCCCTTCATTCATATCTAACTGCTTAGTGCACACTGCAGCTCTTAGAATATTAACTCATTTTCTCATCTTACCTTTAAAATCTGCAACATCTACTCCAGGACCAGCAGTTACTGAAGACCCCACATTCTGCCTCAGTAGCTGTCTTGGGATTAATGCTTCTGTTTTGCTCCTGGTGAGAGAAGGAGCAAAGGAACATTATTTCTTGGGGACTGCTGATTTCTGAAAGGCATAATAATTGCTTCATAGGTGGAAACTTGGAATTGTTTGTTATATTTTGCTCCTGGTGAGAAAGGAAGCACAGTAAAATGATCTTTGACTGTTTCTGAATGGGCAGTGAGTGTCTGTGCTGGAGCTTCCTGATTGGTCTGTTTCCGCTAAAGGTATCAACCAGAAAAAGTCTACAAAAAGCCTACAGACCCCTGCATCATCTGGGACAAGACTGATGATAAAAGCGCCTATGGCTTGCATCTTATCTTGGAACTGGTGCTATGTTTTGTTTCTAGTGATAGAAGAAGCAAATAAACATTTTATCCCAGCAGAATGAAGCCGTGGTGAGATCAGCACTAACAGTAACCAGGCAGTAGCCAGGCAGTTGAATCCCCTCCTTTCATCATTCTTGATGAGGCTAATTCTTTCTTACATCTACAACCCTGTTCTCCACTTTCAGAGCCGAACTTAAAAACAAATTCCTCCAGATCAAAGCAAATTGTACTTTCCATGCAGCAGGCTGCTTCACATAAGGGTCTCTCAGTCTCCAGCCTTACTCCTTTCAACTAGGAGCACCTCTTACGCCTGCCCCATCACCCCAACTCTTATCACCACAGAGCATTTCTACCTGATGTAAACCTAAAATATAAGCATGCAAAATGCATATTTCTCTCATAATAATTACTACATCTATTAATTGCTACCGCACAGTTCTTATATTATTACTTCCTGTTCCTTTTTCACTGTGTATACTTTACTGTCTCTCTGTCCCACTATTTTTGTGCTTGAGTATTACTTCACCGAGGCAGTACCTGCAAATGGACAGTTGTGATCAGTGTACCACCTCAGTGAGCAAATGTACAATAAAAATAAATGATCACTTTATGTCAGCCCTAACAGAAAAATGCACCCATATGTGTCACCAAGTTTTCCTAATCCTGGGAATTTGGGAGGATGTCAGGATCTTGGCAACCCTTCCAGAAAAGGAAGAAATACTGGCTACTACTAGAAGTGGGGAATAGAAGTGGCCAGTCTAATAGAGTAGCTTTCTGGATGAGCTGCCCAGTGCTGACTATTCCAGCACTTTCTTTTAATGTATAACATTGCAAATCAGAAAAGTCTGGTCATCTGTATCACATGTATTGAAACCATTTATGCAACCAAATATGTCTGAAAATCTCAACATTTCTCTGTAGGTAATCTTGTCAACAGATATTAGTTATCTTATCGATCCCCCCTGGCTTTTACTTACTGGATGGCACTGGAGCATCCCTTCCTTTGGTTTGATCGGGTCATGCCCACTGTCTGTAACTATTCCATCTAGGTTTTCTAGTTTGTAGTATCTCTAGAGATGGTACTCAAACTTTACTAAGACAACATTTTACTGCTTGTTTATTAATGTGTTAATTCTGAGTTGTTTCTTCATTCCTGGTCTACAAGGTAGCAGCTGGTCTGCACAAGCACACCCAGAGATCAACTCCCATTGACACAAAAGGTGTTAGCTGCTTCCCATCTGCACCCCCATCCTTCAGCAATCCCATACTTCATTACCTTTTATACCTGGTAACCCCCTGAACTGATTACTCAGCTATGCCTCCAGTTAGAGGAGTTCCTTAACCTGCATCAAATACCCATGTCATACAGATGCAAAAACTTTACTCCTACATACAGCTGTATAAATTAAAGGAACGTTACAAAAGTATCCTTCCCTTATAAAACAAATAACAGAAACACCTAAGAAACACTGGTTTCCATTTCCTTTCCCTCAGAATTAAATCACTCTGATTTCATAACTGAAAGAATCAGCATCAACATTTGCCCTTTTATTCTATTTAGTACATGGGCCAGAGTGTCACATCAACACAGATGTGTGGCTAGTCCTGCTTTGGTCATCCACCAAATAAATGTGGCACCTCACACCTCCAATACTCCAATTCCTCAGTGCTTGAACACATTAGAATTCCACTACCTTCTTTTCATACTATGTCTTATCCATTATTTCAGCCTTACCTGTGGTTAAAGTGCATTGCCTTTATAAAAATCTCTAAACTGACATCTCTGCTTCTGCAGCTAGTCCTTATAAGAAATAAAGGACCCACTCTGGTCAGTCTTTAGTCACACAGCTAATAACACTTCTTCCTCTAACCCACTTACATTTTTTGCTTGTTCAGTGCTGGTTGTACAAATAACAAATTCTATTAAATTGAAACATTTATTCAAATGTACTATCCTGGCATTCCAACTATTCCCAAATTTAAAGACAGCATAGCTCTCTTCAACTCCCACTTTTTGAGTGCAACTATATCTTTAACTGATTCCCTCCAATGGAGCTCAGGAAGTTTGCACTGTAACTTCCAATGGGCGGAGCCTAAGCCTTTTCACAGAAACAAATGACATCCTCACATTTCAAACAAACGTTCATATCTCTGGAACCACAGGCGTTATGAAAAAGGTGTAAACGGCAAACCCTTCAGCACAAACTATGTTCATAGTGGTAGTATTCTTTAGGTTCTAGGTCTTAAACTGAATTTTATAATTCACAGTAAACAGTAACTGTTATATTTGTAATATTTTGTAAACAACTTACAATATTTCAGGAACCACTCAAGTTACACACACACTGTCAGCAGCATTTTATTCATCTAGCTGAGAACTTCCATATGAGGCTAAGGAGTTCTGTCTGTGTTACTTGGTTGTTGAGATACTTATAAAAATGTGAAAATTATATCTATATAAATTAATATCTTAAAAACAACAGTTAATATCTATTTACCTGCACTAGACAGAGAGCAAATATTAATGCAGCTGAGTTTGCCATTGTGTAACCTTTAAAATGAAATAGTTTTAAATTTTGTACATAGCATGGTTTTGGAATTATTGATGCAAATATGAACAGGCAATATTTGACACCTAGAGGTGTCAGTAGGAGTTAACTGCAGATGCATCTGGCGGCATCTCTCAGATGTAATGAGTTAACAACAAACCAGGGGGAAAAAAGTGGACGTCATTGTCACTCCGCTACTTCATAAAGCAAACCTGCACTTACGCTTGTGCTGTTAAGTTATTTCCCCTCAGGCTCTGATCAGCAGCTACCATTCCACTGCAAAAAGGAGACCCTCTACACCATGTGGCAGTCCACCTCCATCCTCCATTTTCCCAACCAAAATGGAAGCACCTTTTCATCTTCCTGAAAACATCAGTGCCAAACTACAAGCAACTGAATATCCTGAGGTGATTCAAAATTATTCTTAGGAGTAAGTGAAAGGAAAGCCTTCAATAACGGTTCCCTGTCCAAAATCTTGTACAATTAACTTAGTGAACCTGCCAGACCAAAATTATAATATAGTATTAAAAAACTAGAGCAAACTTAATAGCAGATAATCATCCCCCTTAGATTATTTTATCTGAAACATGCAAAACAAACTCCTCTCTCTCTCTCACTCGCTCCCTCTCCCTCTCTTTCTCCCTCTCTACCTCCCTCTCTCTCTCTCTCCCTCTCACAGGTCTTTCCTTCCATGATCAGTGACCCCAGCCAATTCTGTTTCATGTCAGTCAAATTACCTTAGCACAAATGCACAGAAAATAACATGCAGACCTAAATCAGCAATAAATGTCTGACCATTTTTGTAACAGACTTACATAACACAGAGGTGTTCAACTCTTTTTTTTTTTTTTTTTTACTCCTTCAGGATAACTTCTTTCCGCTAGGCAGGTAACAGTCAGCTGTCTATCAGGTGCCAGACTCTGACACATAACACATGCACTTCGGTCACTCCACAACAAGTACAAGTATGACTCTGTCATTGTCCATGTGGGTGTCAATGACCTGAGATCTACTCCCTGGACTACATGAAAAGAAACATGGAGGAGGTCTCCGATCTTGTAGCCCAGGCAGGCATGACCCTAACCCTGAGAAGCATCCTACTTGTCGCCCAGAATGATACTGCATTACAAACAAAAAATGACTGACTTCAAAAATTGGCTAAGTTTCTGGTGTCATTCTAAGGGGATCCAGTATCTGTCTGCTTGGGATGACATGAACGACAGACCTCGATGCTTTGCCAGAGATGGCCTGTATCTGTCACCCCTGGGTTTCCAGGTACTGACTAAGGCTCTTGCCATCACTATAGTGCCTTTTTGAGGTGGTGTTCCAAAGACCAAATTACCACCATAACAGCTATAAATAAATGCAATCTGAGGGTCATGCTGCTCAAAGCTAGACGTCTAAATCTCAAGATGCACTGGCTGGAAGCACTCCTCAAAATGTAGAACATCGACATATGCGCTGTAACGGAGACCTGGCTTAAAGCAGCAGAAAGCACCCCTGTGCTACCAGGCTATAACTCATTCCACACATTTCAGCCCCAAAACATGGACCAAAGCTTCAAAGGCAGTGGTGTCTCCATATTCATAAAGGATATGCACACCTCCAGACTAGTAGCCCAGCATAACGCATCTGAAATACTTCCAGTACAACTAAAGTTGGGTAAAACAGCAATTCAGGTTGTCACCTGTTATAGATCCTCAACCATGTCCCAAGACTCTCACTCCACATTCCTAAGCACCCTGGAAACTATTAAGATCCAACCCAACACTGTCATACTAAGTGACTTCAAGTACCCCTCTATCAACTGGGAAAACTACTCATGCACCAATGCATTGGCCCAACACTTCCTGGAATTCATCAATTCCAATGCCCTGGACCAGCTATGTCTTACCCCAACTAGAGGAAGCAACATCCTTGACCTGGTAGTTACTAACATGGGCAACTGTTGCTCTACACCAATAGTCAGTTTTTCCATGGTTAGATCCAACCACAAACTAATCACCATGGAAATCCACATCTCACTCATACCCCCCACAAAGTTACCCACTGTGAAAAATTTCTCCAAAGCTGACTTTGGACTCCTAAAAACAGAGGCGGTTAATGTCACAGCACCCATGCCAATGGTAAATAGATGCATGACTGCCGAATCATACACTAATGCACTGTATGAACACATACATAAATGCATGGAACTAGCCATACCAAACAGAACCAAGACGGTCTCCTCCAAAAAAGGAAGTCAATCTGGTGGTCCCCTGCCATTAACTCATTCCCTCCAGTACAGCTCATTTGAGTGTGTACCTCTAACTCCCAGTGGGTGTCGCTTGAGCCTTTAAAAAAATTAAGTTATCACCTTATAGTATAATACTAACAAATGCTCATTCGTCAAATATCAGTACAGTTGTGTTTGCCATCATGTATGCTTCAAGATAAAATATTCTGACATTTAATGTAGCATGGTTTTGGAATTATTAAATGCAAATATGAGCAGCAATACTTGACGCCTTGAGGCTCAATGGGAGGTAACTGCAGAAATGCCCAGAGGCGCAATTGGCTGTAATGACTTAATAAACTCTACAACAGAAGGAAGAAACTGTTGCAGAAAAAGGTGAAGTCCCAAGATTGGAAAGATTTCTTTATTAGCCTCAGCAAGAAGTTGAGATCCCTCATCATAACCTCCAAAGACAGCTATGAAGGCAGAATTGTGGCAGACACTAAAAACAACCACAAAGCCTTCTATAGATATATCAAGAATCTCCATGGCAATACCCAGATTTGCTCTGAGTTACTACACAATAGTACATCCTATATTGAGCCAACAGATATTGCCAACATAGTGGCAGACAGATTCAGTGCCAACTTTACCCCCCCCCAAAAGGACCAATCTCAATACTGGAAGAATGCCAGGCACCCAGCATTACTGAAACACAGGTTAAAGCTGCATTGTCCAAGGACAAGAATACAGCTTCCATGGACCCAACAATAATCCTGGCTGTGTTCTACATGAATTACAAAGTGAACTGACACCACATCTGTGTGCCCTGTTCACGCACAGCCATACCTCAGGCTTTGTCCCTGCCGAATGGCGCACTGCTAAAGTCATCCCTCTCCATAAAGGAAGAGCAACTACAGACCCTGGAAATTATCGCTGAATTAGCCTGAGAAGTCTGATATGTAAGGCTATGGAGCACATCATCATGGACCTAATGAACAAGGATATAGGGAATCTCCAAACTCTAGATCCCATGCAATTTGGTTTTGTAAAAAGTAGATCATGCCTGTTCAACCATGTTGACTTCTTTGAGTCAGTCACCAGAGCTGTGGACGAGGGTAAGACAGTTCATACAGCCTACCTTGATCTGGTCATGGCCTTTGATACCATTCCTCACTCAGGAATTATTGATAAACTCACCAAATTAGGCATCAACCCCTATATCATTAGGTGGATTGCAAATTGGCTCGCAGACAGAACCCAAAGTGTGAAAGTAGCGGACTCCAAGTCAGACTGCTGACCAGTCACAAGTGGAATCCCACAGGGATTGGCCCTGGGTCCTCTCCTGTTTGGCATCTGCTTTATTAGAAGTCCAGGAACACACGGAGAGACTCTGGCTGACCAAGTTCGCAGATGACTGCAAGCTGGGAGCCATTATTAACTCCCCAAGTGATGCAGACATCCTACAGAAAGGCCTCACTGAGACCAGTGACTGGTGTCGAAACCATGGGCTTAAACTTAATGCCAAAAAATGCATCATCATTCCCTTTGGGAAAATCTCAGTTCCCACTAATTACCACATCAATTGGAGCCCACTGAACACTGAAGGCATTATAAGAGATCTGGGGACATAGGTTGACAGCAACCTCTCCTTCGACCACCACATTGCTACTATGGTCAGAAAGTCCTTCTATGTGGCACATCTCATTACCAAGGGTTTTGCATCCAGGAAGAAAGAGGTCATCATTTCTCTCTACTTTTCCCTCATTAGACCAGTCATAAAGTATAATGCCCCATTTGGGATGTACCTCACTAGACACCTGAAACAGCGGGAGAGGCCACAAAAGTACCTCACACAGAGGATCTAAGGACTTAAACACATGTCCTACATGGACAGACTCAAAAAACTCTAGCTAGTTTCTGTCTCATATCGTCTAGTAAGAGGCGATCTCTGCTTAACTTTCTGTGTTGGACGGAAGCCTTCTAGCTTAATTTTGTTTCTTAGAATTAGCCAGTTTTTTAGTTTCAGCACTCAAATCTGTTTCTTTGAGCTCAGCACTTGTTCAGAACTCATTGTAAGGACTAAATAAGCTACAAATTACCACAGCACTCAACTTTCCTCACTTGTCTAGAGGAAAACAGTTTTTAGTACTTAATAAATAAGCACCTATCCAGGCATGTCTAAGGGCCAGTTCCCAGTGTTTTCTCCTGTCTACCTGATGAATCTGGGCATCTTGGGGCAATGCAGCAATTGCCTCATGTACACAATCAACGATCTCCTCCTACCACCCAAAACTACAAACTGTGAGAGATGCACTTATATAGCCAAACTGGAAGCAAAGCTCTTCACCCAAGACTGGACTAGACAGTCAAGAAGAGAAGGTAAACACTTACACCACACCACACTCATCACATAGTCCCTCAAAACCTACACCACCAAAACACACATATAGAAATACAAAACACACATCTACATTCGTGGAGGCTCTCAATAAAAATTTACCCAAGCAACAGGGACCTCCAAAGCAGAAATGCAAGCAACCTCCAGCCCCCAACACAACCCAAATGACACATAGCCCACAAACTCAGTGTGCCACTCAACCACAGCCCATAAGGCATGGGAACGTACTCAACACTCTAGTCATAGGTGACTCTATAGTCAGGCACACTGATGTTCCACTCACCAGGCAAAACAAGGAGAAAGTTACTGCAGCTGCCTGTCAGGTGCCAAGATCTGCCACATAATGCAAGCACTCAGGTCACTCCACAACAAATACAAATATGATTTTGTCATTGTCCATGTTGGTGTGAATGACCTGAGATGTACCTCTCTGGACTACAGGAAAAGAGACATGGAGGAGCTGTCCAATCTTGTAGCCCAGGCAGGTATGACCCTAGCCCCGAGTAGCATCATGCCATCACCCAGAATGATACCGCAGTACAAGGACAGAATAATTGACTTCAACAATTGGCTAAGCTTCTGGTGTTATTCTAAGGGGATCCAGTATCTGTCTGCCTGGGATGACATGATCAACAAACCACGATGCTTTGCCTGAGATGGCCTGCACCTATCGCCCTAGGGATTCTGGATACTGGCTAAGGCTCTTGCCACCCCTATAGTGCATTTATTAGGCAAGGTTCAAATGACAAATTCACTGCCGTAACAGGTACAAGCAAGAAAAATCTGAGGGTAATGCTACTCAATGCTAGAAGTCTAAACCTCAAAATGCACTCAACCAAGAATAAACTCTCTGAGGCACGCCACGACAATAAGAAGCTGTTCATTGACCATTTATTGAAAAAATATATATAGCAGAATGTTCCCAGTGCACAGTAAGCACTGTAATATTACAAGAGAATGCTTCATCAGACTGTTAATGCACTAACTGTTCCCTTGCATTTAAATACCACATCCAATTAATCATGTAGCCAATCAGCTATATGCTCATTAATATTCAAAACAAATAAAAAACATTGCATTAAAAGCTCAATATTCATGTTCTAATGGAATTAATATTCAAAAACGACTACTTCATATATAAGTAATATACTATAATAAATAAGCGTTAATATATTTAAATATGTTTAAAACTTTGTTAATAATAAGACATTGATTAGAAAAAATTAAGAAAACAATTTTTTATCTAAAAATGTCTATGTCTAAAACCCCTTAAGCTGATATCAAAAACAACACATCGGGGATGCATGTGAACATATGAATAATATAAAATACATATAAAAAACAATTGTAGAACACTTTCAAGGCCTATTTGAAAAAACAGCAATTCAGGACTAATGCATGTAAATGAAATTGTGCGAAACATTGAAAGGCTCCTATAGAATTTCTACAGACACTTCATCATAGCAAATAAAATATTACTTAAGAGGATAAGACAGAAATAGAAGGTCATATATCATGCAGGCAAAGTGCCATAATACAATGAAGGGTATTGCTGAAAATCATATGGATATCAATGTTTGTAAGCCTTGCACTAAGAAAGAGTTTTAAAGACACTCTATCATTTAAACCAGAGGCTCTATCTGCCTGTAGCCTCATAATCCATCTTATTTCTCTTTGTTCAGTGTAGTTCTTATGGTCACCTAGCCTAACATCTCTATGTATCAGTTCTATGGCCTTAAAATGATGTGTCGTACCTTTGGTCATCACATGTTTGGCCAAACCATCATTGTTATCATCCTCTCTATTGATGGCTTATATGTGTTCTCTAACACGTTCCCTAAGGGTCCTATTAGTCATGCCAACATAGAAAGATGTACATGTTATGCAAACCAAATAAACCAAACTGCGTGTCTTACAATCTGCGTATATCCCAAATTCATAGTGTCGTCCTGTGTTTGTGTGAATGAACATTTTGTTATTCAACATGTAACTGCATTGACTGCAGCTTCTGCATGCACATGTCCCTTTCCTATCTCACACTATATGTTGTTTCTCTTTCCTCTCATAGCATAAAAGGTGTTTCAAAGACTTTGTATTCTTGTAAATACATCTTGGGGTATCTCCTACTAGTTGATGTACTTTGTCATCTACAGTTAAAATGTTCCAGTTTTTCATGAAAATCTCTCTAATTTTTCTGTTGTTGTTGGTAAAAGACACCACTGGCCTATTTATCGCTGTTGTGTTCTCCATTCTTGTATTATCAAGATGACTATTTCTATGTAGATATGGTTTCCCTATCAAGTTCCTTTCTCCTAGACTTTCTTGGAAGGTTTGTGCCATCTCATTAGGCTTATAGCCTCTGTCTTGAAACTCATCATGTAGAACCTCAACTGTTTCAAGGAATTTGGCATCTTGGCTGGTGAGTCTAGAAGCCCTTAATACCTGGCCTTTAACTATGTTTTTATAAACATGTGTAGGGTGCATACTAGTTCGATGCAATATGGTATTCCTCCTACATTGTTATCTGAAAAGCTGGGTACATACGTCATTCTCTTCTCTTGTTAGAAGAACATCTAGAAACGCTATCTTATTGCTTGACCAATTGCCCACAAAAGTTAAAAAACGGTTGTAGTGTTAATGTATTCAATGAATTCTTTGAGTGTAGATTCTTCACCATTCCATAACAAAAAAATATCATCAACAAAATGTTTATATAATAGAATGTTATCATGATAGATGCTATGAATAATATATGTAGACTCCCAATATGCCATCACATGACTGGCATAGGAGTTGGCACAAGGTAAGCCTTCTACCCTGTTTAACAAATTTAAACAAATAAATAAATGAGACGTGCCCATTGTATTGGCAAATTAAACTTATGTAACCTTTGGTAACAGCTAAACAACTTCCATTTAGTGATAGGCAGGTTGTCACCAAAGTTTTCCTAGGCTACTGGCCCTGACCCTCTACCCATAAAGCCATGCACAGGTACCTCCCTGTTCAGATATTTGTCATTCTGAGCTGGTAGGAAGATGAGACTGGTGGACAGATGTTACCTAAAGTGGATCTGGGCATCCAGCTGATGGAATAAGATTTGGTATGAAAAATTTCATCTATAGTAACTTCAGGGTATTGTTCTGTGTACATGGTCCTGGGTGGTCTCCTCCATTGAATCATGCCACTGATTACTGTGGCCCAAAGGAAGACCTTGGTCTAGGGATTACGTCCAACGTGTAATACCTAGCAATGGTAGTTAGTGTAGACAGTATTGTTGCTGTGTGCAAATATCATCTGTAGCTTCATGACAGAATAAACCCAAGAAGTAGCCTCTGCTCAAGCAGAATGCAGTTGGCTTAGAAGATGAGGTCTCACTATATGTTTCCTGAACTTAATGGAATCTGTAACCGTATTACTAGAGCAGCTTTAGATATGCTGTCAGCACAAAAAAAAATCAAGAAACCAGTTCAGTATTTTTACTAAATGATGTTTTAATGACAATATAGAATTGGAACTATCAGTTGACATTTATACCGTGAAACAACAACTGTCCTATGTTGGAAGAATTTTGTAAAATACTGAAGAGGGACAGTCTACTACAGAGCCATTTCAGGGGTTTCCTAAAATGAGAAATATTGGTAAGGAGAAATAAATCCATTATTGTACAAAACCAAATGGGGAAGATGAATGCATAATGCCTGAATTCCTGCAATCCATTTAGCTGAGGTAGCTATTACAATGAAAAGAGTCTTTCCCAAAAAGTATTTCAACTTTGAAAAACAGGCTGGCTCAAACAGAGGTGCACTCAATTTTTCTAACAAAAAGTAAAAGTCTCATGAAGGAACATTGCCTTAAAAAGGACCCTGATGAGGAAAATCCATTCAGAAGTACGTCACTCAATTTTAGAGATGCCATTAATACAGAATTAGATTGTTGGCAAAAATTCAAAATAGTAGCAAAATCAACCTTAAAGGAAGAATAAATTATATTCATAGCAAAAACTCTTGAGCGAAATAATCATTAACTCAAGAATGCAGACAGCAAAAGGATCTAGTTCTTAACTGGAAGCATAAATGGAAAACCTTTCCTATGTATTTCTACAAATCATTTTAATATTGGGTCTTTCTTCTTAATGGATGATCTGGACCACCCTGGAAAGGTAGCACAAATCCTTGGTCATTAATGGAATTAGAGTAACCATATGGTTGAACATGGAGAGCAGAGATCTGGATGGGGCATGCCAAAAGGATGGGGGCTATAAGGTCGTGAAGTGTTGAAGATGTTGAGGTTTCTCCAATGAATGAAACTTAAACTAGGGAAATCATAGCTGATAGGCCCAAAATGTGACACTAACAAGGGAAATTACAGCTGATGGACCCATAATGTTCATAGGTTCATAGGTAGGTACTAGGCTATCGGCCCTAGTGCCTATACAAGCCTAGCCAAAAAGCTACCCTGGCTTTCGCCACCCAAGAAAATTATTTTCCTGTCGAGCAGAGCCACAGAGGTGATCCCCGGAGTGAATTTCCTATTTCCCATCCAATCATCAATATTTTTCTTGAAGAGTGCTAATGAGGAGCTTTGTTTGATATAGATAGGTAGTTTGTTTCAGAGTATGGGAAGTCTCTGGGACAGGAATCTATCCCTCCAGCATGTTCTGTTTATTGTAGTGACAAGGTTTAGGTCTCTAGAGTGTGTAGCTCAGAAGGATTGGGATATCTTTAAGTGGAGCATGTCCAAGAGCTCTGGGTTTGACATAGTTTTGTACATTAGGCAGAGATCGCCTCTGAGTAGGCGATATGCAACGGAGTAAAGCTGGAGTTTTCTGAGACAGTCTGCATAGGGCATCTGTCTGAGGCTGGTAATCCTCTTTGTGAAGTATTTCTGCAGCCTTTCCAGTTATTGTAGATGTCTTGTGAGGTACATACCAAAAGGGGTGTTGTACTCTATAATGGGTCTAACGAGTGACAAGTAGAGGGGAACAATGACCTCTCTTTTCCTGGATGAGAAACCTTTTGTGATGAGGTGTGCCACGTAGAAGGATTTCCTGACTACTGTGGCAATGTGATTATCAAAGGAGAAACTACTGTCCACCTGTGTCCCAAGGTCTCTTATCATACTTTCAGTGTTAAGTAGACTACCACCTATGTGGTAGCCCATGGGTACAGAGTTTTTACCAAAGGGGATGACAATGCACTTTTTGGTAGGAGTTTCAGTTATGGCTCCTAGTTTGCAGTCATCTGTGAACTTCATTAGCCAAAGACCTTCTGTGTTAGCCTGTACTTCAGAAAAGTAGATACCAAACAGGAGAGGGCCCAGGAATGAACTCTGTGGTACTCCACTTGTCACTGGTCTGAAGTCGGATTTGGTGTCTGCTACTTTCACAGTGTGGGTTCTGTCAGTGAGCCAGTTGGCAACCCATCTTGTGACATAGGGATTTATACCTAGTTTAGTGAGTTTATCTATAGCTCCAGAATGGGGGATGGTGTCAAAAGCCTTGGCGAGATCTAGATAGGCTGTGTGAACCACCTTACCCTCTTCAACGGCTTTGGTGACTGCTTCAAAGAAGTCAATCAGGTTTAGGAGACATGATCTGCCTTTTACAAACCCGAACTGGGTGGGGTCCAGAGTTTGAAGATTACCAATGTCATTGTTTATAAGTTCCATGATGATACGTTCCATGGCCTTGCAGACCAGGCTCATTAGACTAATGGGGCGGTAGTTCCCGGGGTACATGAGAGCTCCCTCTTTGTGGAGTGGGATAACCGTCGCTGTGCACCATTCATTGGGTGCAAAGACTGATGTGATACTATGATTTAACATGGTGCTTAGGTGGGGTGCCAGTTCATTCTGCAGTTCATGTAGAACGCAGCCTAAGATGTTGTCCGGTCCCATGGATGCTGTGTTCTTGGCTTTGGAGTTTGTGTTTTTTACCTGTGCAGCCGTGATTGCAGGACGGTTGCATTCTTCCAGTATAGAGATGGACCCTTTAGGGGGTGGGGGGGTGTAACATTAGCACTGAACCTATCTGCCAGAATGATGGCAATATCAGTTGGTTCTGCATATTTAGTACCATTGTGCTGCAACTCAGAGCAGATCTGAGTGTTGCCATTGAGATTCTTGACATAGCTTTAGAATGCTTTGTGGTTGTCTTTAGAATCAGTGGCAATTTTGTTTTCATAACTAGCTTTGGAGGATATTATGAGGGATCTCAACTTCTTACTGAAGCTGACCAGGGAGTTCTTTCAGTCATGGGATTTTACTCTTTTTTGCAACAGTTTCTTTCTTCTGTTGTAGAGTTTGTTTATGGCAGGGGACCATTAGATTGGATTCCTTTTTTTGGAGGATAGCATCTTGGTTCTGTTAGGGATAGCATGATCCATGCACTCGTGTAAGTGCTTATAAAGTGCATTTGTGTAGGATTCAGCAGTTGTACCTCTATTGTCCGTCTGCCTGGGTGTTGTGAAGTTTGCCACTTCTGTCTTAAGAAGCGTGAACTTGGCTTTGGATACATTTTTACTGTGGTTTCCCTAATGGGGTTGGGGGCAAGATGTGGATGTCTAGGCTGATTAGCTTGTGGTCGGATCTAACCAACGAGGAATTGACCTCTGGTATGGAACGCCGGTCACCATGTTAGTAATGACCAGGTCTAGGATATTGCTGCCCCTGGTGGGGGTGTGGATACGTTGATTCAAGGCATTGGAATTTATGAATTCCAGAAAACTTTGAGCAAAAGAGTTGGTACATGAATAGTTTTCCCAGTTAATGGTGGGGTGGTTGAAATTGCCCATCAGGGTGTTGGGTTGTACCCTAATATTTTCCAGTGTATCAAGAAATGAGGAGTGGGAATCCTGGGGCATGGAGAGGGATCTGTAGCAAGTTACAATTTGGATTGCAGTCTTGCCCAGAGTTAGTTGCAGTGGATAATCTCGGCTGCATTATGCTGAACAACTAGCCTGGAGGTGTGGATAGCCTTAATGAATATGGACACGCCTCCACCTTTAATTTTTCGGACCAGGTTAGGTGGCCAAACAGTGTGGTATGAATTATAGCCTGGTAATGCAGGGGTGCTCTTTGGAGCCTTGAACCAGGTCTCTGTCACTGCACAGATGTCGATGTTGTCCATTTTAAGGAGTGCCTTGAGTGAATGCATTTTGAGGTTTAGACTTCTAGCTTTGAGTAGCATTACCCTTAGATTTTGCTTGCTTGCACCTGTTATGGTGGTGAATTTGTCATTTGAACCTTGCCTACAAAAGGCACTATAGGGCTGGCAAGAGCCTTAGCCAGTATCCAGAATCCCAAGGGCGACAGGTGCAGGCCATCTGTGGCAAAGCATCGTGGTCTGTGGATCATGTCATCCCAGGCAGACAGATACTGGATCCCCTTAGAATGACACCAGTAGCTTAGCCAATTGTTGAAGTCAATCATTTTGTCCTTGTACTGTGGTATCATTCTAGGTAATGGCAGGATGCTACTCAGGGCTAGGGTCATACCTGCCTGGGCTACAAGATTGGACAGCTACTCCATGTCTCTTTTCATGTAGTCCAGGGAGGTACGCCTCAGGTAATTCACACCAACATGGACAATGAGAGAGTTATATTTGTACTTGTTGTGGAGTGACCTGAGTGCATACATTATGTGGCAGATCCTGGCACCCAACAGGCAGCTGACAATAACTTTTTCCTTGTTTAGCCTGGTGAGTGGAACATCAGTGTGCCTGACTATAGAGTCACCTATGACTAGAGTGTTGGGTACGTTATTATGCCTTATGGGCTGTGGTTGAGTGGCACACTGAGTTTGTGGGCTATGTGTCATTTGGGTTGTGTTGGGAGGTGGAGGTTGCATGCATTTCTCTTTGGAGGTCTCTGTTGCTTGAGCAGATTTTTAATGAGAGCCTCCGTGAATGTAGGTATGTGTTTTGTGTTGCTATGTGTGTGTTTTTGTGGTGTAGGTTTTGATGGACTATGTGGTGAGTGTGGTGTAGTGCAAGTGTTTACCTTCTCCTCATGACTGTCTAGTCCAGTCTTGGGTGAAGAGAGCTTTGCTTCCAGTTTGGCTACATAAATGCATCTCTCACAGTTTGTAGTTTTGGGTGGTAGGCGGAGAGGGTTGTCTGTGTACATGAGGCAATTGCTGCATTGCCCCAAGATGCCCAGATTCATTAGTTAGACAGGAAAAAACACTGGGAGCTGACCCTTAGACATGCCTGGATAAGTGCTTATTTATTAAGTACTTAAAACTGTTTTCCCCTATCCCACCAGGCAATATCACTGTAATGGAAAGCCTGCTTAACTGGATCTCCAGCTCCCTACCACATGAAACCATACTATTAAGGGACTTCAATATTGACTGGCCTAACTGCTCCAGTCATAATCCCTCTGCCTTTATTAACCTCCACAGGTTTACCCAAACTATAACCACCCCCAGTAGAATTGACAAAACATCCAAACGCCAGTGCATCTTAGACTGGATCCTGGTATGTCTTCCCACTCTTGTACAGCGATCTGGCTGTCTTCCAGATACCCTAAGTGACCACCATCCAACCTACCTAATTAGGAACAGATCCCAAACCATCAGCCCACCTATCTCAGAGTAGTTCAAAACAAAAAGACCTTTATAGCTACTGACTTCATCAATGCACTAAAAAGCTGCAACTGGACTCCCCTAAAACAACTATCTCTAGACAAAGCCGTTGAATACTTTAACACAACCTTCATAAAAATCTTACATCAACATGCACCCCCCCAGAACCATTAGAATAAAAACTAACTATGCCCGATGGCTAAGAAAGGATACTAAAACTATAATGAAAGAAAGGGACAAGGCCTGGATTCAGTATCAAAAAAACAAAACCACTACTTTGAGACAAAACTATCTAGCGCTCCGTAACAAAGCCAAAAAACAAATCAAACTAGACAAATCTAGCTACTATAAAAATATGCAAGAAAAATATGCTTACAACCCCAAAAAGTTCTGGGCCATAATAAATGGCCACTACTCCAACCCCTCTGCTACCAAATAACCATGAAAATATTCTCACTCAATTTAACAAATTCTTTATCGAAACAGTCCAGACCTTCACCAATGCCCAAAATAACATTAGGAGCCCCACATTAATTACACCAACCCACCCCAATATACAAAACAATACCCCTAGTTTTCACCTTCACTCCATGTCCACCAAGACAATTTCTAAACACCTTAGGAAACTTAAACCAACCACTCTATCAGCTGACATGCTACAAGGAGACTTCCTTCAGATATCAGCTGAAGCTATAGCCTATCCTGTCTCTCTTCTCATAAATAGATCTCTATTAGAATATAAAATTCCCACCTCATGGAAAACATCTCATATTATTCCACTGCACAAAGGAGGTAACTCCCTAGAGCTCACCAACTATCACTCAATAGCAGTCTTATCACCTTTATTCAAATTATTAGAAAGAGTTGTTCATAATCAACTAATGCAGTACCTCCAAAATAACAACCTACTCTCCATATCCCAGCATGGCTTTAGACCTCCCCATAGCACCACCACAGCAGTACTATCATTCACCAATATAGTTAACCACCACAGAAACAAGGGTCTATTTGTTTCTTCCATATTCTTAGACTTATCAAACGCCTTTGACATAGTAAATCACAGTATGCTTCTTGAAACTCTATCTACCCTAAATATAAGTACCCCTTCTACATCATGGTTCAACAGCTACTTATCTGGCCATCAGCAAGCAGTCCTATGGCAGGCACAACTGTCCCCCCTGTTACCAGTTACCATAGGAGTCCCTCAAGGATCCATCCTTGACCCTTTGCTGTCCTCTTTATTTAATAACAAGATCTCTTCATCCTCTCCCACTACCTCAGTAGTACAATATGCAGATGACACCACCCTTATATGTGCTGCTCCCACCCTAAGTGAACTACAAACCCTAACCCATAATATCTTCACCCTAGCCGAAACTTGGTTCACTAACATCAAACTTCTTAATTCCAAAAAGAACAAACTATTCCTTTTCAGCCCAGGCAGATCTCTTCCTATAAATAGTTATTTCACCATCTACTCTAAAGAAAACATTCACATTAGTCCAACCACACACACTAAACTACTAGGTGTAGACATAGACAATAACCTGAGGTTTGACATCCACATAGCACAAACCATCAAGAGAGTTAATAAAAAACTTGGACTCCTCTACAGGAACAAGCAGTTTATGACTAAACACACCAAAGCAACCATCACAAGGACTCATCTTCTAACCACCCAGTTCTATGCCTCTCCCCTCTTGACTAATCTCTGCCAAACCAATCTAAATAAAATGGAATCTTGCTACAACAAGATTGCTAAGTTTGCTACTGAAGCCTCATATAGGTCCCACCACTATCTACCCCTTAAGCAGCTCAACTGGCTTGCGTTGCCTCATATACTTCTACTCAATCAACTCTCTATAGCACATAAACTATACTACCTTCCTGAGAAAACCCCAGCAATTCAGCATCTAATTCAGCCCCATATTCCCTCTACAGCCTTAAGATCTAGCAACCAGAACCTCATAACTGTCATCCAACATAGAAATGATGACGGTAAATCCCTCTTTGCAAGCACCATTGCTAAAATCTGGAATACACTACCAAGCAAACTAGCTTTTACCACCTCCTTTATTTATTTAAAAAAACTCCTGAAAACCCACTATTTAAGTGACTGGCTATGTTCCTGCCACTCACCAGGCTAACCCAAATCAAGAAAATGTTTCTGTGTACAGCTAAATGCAAAAGCTTGTGAACCCGTTGATATTTACTTGACAAAACTTATAACAGTAAAAATAATACAAATGCTGTTTTAAGTTTCTTCTGTACCTCGATGATTGCCTTCTATAAGAATTGTTTATCTCTAACACATTGTGTATGTTTGCTATAATTATGCTCTATTTTTATCTCTTCTCTCATGTACTGTATTTTATTGTGGAGCTTTTCTCCCCGGGCCTCCGCTGAAAATGGACCTGTGAACAGTCGGACTTTCCCAGTAAACAAATGTAAAATAAAATCAAAATAATAAATAAACAAGTGAGGAAAGTTGAGTGCTGTAGTAATTTGTAACTTTTTTAGTGCTTACAATGAGTTCTGAACAAGTGCTGAGCTCAAAGAAACAGATTTGAGTGCTAAAACTAAAAAACTGGTTGGTTCTAAGGGAAATTTTGAAGAGCAGACTTTATGGCACCAGGAATAGTTTAACCCTAGCTAAGCGGCAATGCATAAAGTGTATATATATATATTTTTTAACATAATTTGCTATAACCAATAAAAAGCTAAAAACTGAGCCCTGTTCCAACAGTCTTCGATCAGACAAGTTCTAACTGCACACTCCTGCCACTAGGGTGCAGGGGAACCTTCTCCAAAAAAAAGAAGGCCTGGATTAGTGCTCAAGTTATACAAACAAGGCTAGATTCAGCAGGTCTGAATTTAGTCTATGCTACAGCAAACAAGGCTTACCAATTTCAAAAAGAAACAGTTCAAATAAGCAGGCCCAATAAGCCTTTAACCAGAAACTCCCAGCTCAGAAGGGCAGAATCTAACCTCTCCTCCCACAAGAGTGCAGACCACAAACCTTCTTAATGTAAAATAACTGGCCTGAAGCCCAAGTGCTTAAACCAGAACTAATACACTTTTAGAATAATAGACACTGAGCCTTCAATCAGCAATTCCCAATTTAGAAGGATGTAAGCTACCTGTCCTGCCACAACAGTGCAGACCACAAACCTTCTTAATGTAAAACAACTGGTCTGAAGTCCAAGTGTTTAAACCGAAAGGCTTAGAATAACAGTTACAATTTAATCAGGCTACTAACAAACAGTAATAAATGCAGCAGAATAAATACAATTGAGTACTTTTAAGAACAGGCAAAAGCAAAATAAAGTGCATTTTGTTTTTTTTTAATAAAATGCAAGGAGAGAGGAAGAAGGAGCAGAAGAAAAATTCAAGGTTAAGAACCTAAGTGGGTTGGCCTTCTCAGATGTTCTCTCTGTATTAAGTAGAGTGAACACCAGACTGGGAGGGGTGTCCCAGATCAAATATACAGTAGGGGTGGGCAACTGCAAAGCCACCAGCTATGACAACTCTACAAGAACAGAGTGGGAGGGAGGGGAAAACAGATTCAGGACAGATGAGAAACATAAAACAATGCCAGAAAATATATAAAATAATTCAGTCAGGCAAACAATAATTCAGTCAGGCAAAATTAAGACAACGCAGAACTCTGAAAGGTTACAATGCCAAGAAATATACTTATCAATCAATGATATATTTCCAGATTGTTTGAGAAGCACACCAGCCAGAACCCAGGAGTTTCCAACAGTGTATGCAATAATTTACAAATAGAAACTATTTTTAAATCAGCAAGCCTTGAAGCAATCAAATAACACAAAAGCTGTTAGGCCAGTTTTATAAACTCTACCTCAGAACTAGGGGATAAGCAGTTTCAGGACAGATGAGAAAAATTTTTCTTTTTCTTTTCTTTCCCTTACTTTGTGATTTTGGATTTAAGTTTCTTGTTTCTCAAATGAATGTTGATGCTTAATTATGTTAACTGTTGCATGATTGTATTTGCAACCCCTCTGTAGAATTAAAATATGATTATGCTATATCTACTCTAATGTCTGTACAGTGTTCACAATACTAACTTTTGTACTTGTTATGCTGTATAATTGTAGCTAGTCTTTTTTTGCTAAGTTTTTAATACCTTAATGAATTTGTACATGGAGCTTTTCTCCCCGGGCCTCTGCTGAAAATGGATATGTATCCAGCTAGACTAGCCCAGTCAACAACAAAAATAAATAAATAAAATAAATAAATAAATAAATAAAACAATGTCAGAAAATATATAAAATAATTCAGTCAGGCAAATAATAATTCAGTCAGGCAAAATTAAGACAATGCAGAATTCTGAAAGGTTAAAATGCCAAGAAATATACTTATCTATCAGCGATATATTTCCAGACTGGTTGAAAATCACACCTGCCAGAACCCACGAGTTTCCAACAGTGCACTGGAATGTGACACTAACAAGGGAAATCATAGCTGATAGGTCCATAATGTGACACTAACAAGTGAATTCATAGCTGATAGGGCCATAATGTGACACTAACAAGGAACATCATAGCTGATAGGCCCTTAATGTGACACTAACAAGGGAAATCATAGCTGATTGGCCCGTAATGTGACACTAACAAGGGAAATCATAGCTGATAGGACCATAATGTGACCTAACCCTAACCCTAACATTAATTTCATGGACCTAGTACTGTTTTTCTGGTAACTATATGAAATGTTGAGATACTCTACAGTGAGTCCCAAAACATGGAGACTGAATTCCTGAAAAATGGACTTAAATATACTTAGTCTTAGTTGGACATTTTCTAGAATATTCCATTTTCTTTGAGATATCTGTGAGATTTGCATTTTAAGTGCTGACATTTCAATGGGGAAGCATTTTGCCTTCTGAATGAAACTCTGAATCAGAGGAAATGAAAGAAAAGCATAAAGGAGTCTTTGGGACCACTTCTGATTAAGAGCACCCCTCAGGTATTCTCAAGAAGAAAGTTCATGGAAAAGAAGTTACTGCACTTAGTGTGTAATGACTTTTTCTATACAGATGGACTGAGAAACTCCTTATGAAGCAAAAGAAGGCAACAACTGATCCTATCCATAAAATAGTTGACCTCCACAGGAATTTGATTTGCAACTGGTTGGCAGGGCCTTTTCTTATATGCCTAGCACCTGTCAACAAAGAGGGATTGGAGCAAGTTTCCCTGTGTTTGTGTTTGCATTGTACCGCTGCTGTATTGCTGGCATTGATATGTATTGATCCTTGCATGCAGAGTCTTGAAAGACTTGGAGTGTGAGAAGAACTGCCCTCAACTTCAAATCATTTATGTACAAACTGATTTCTGACTTTTACAATGCACCTTTGACAGTCTCCCCCCTTAAAAACTCAGATAGTGCTTATCTGATCTTTTTATTTGGTCAAGCTGCATTTAGCTGTTTCTAGTGTGGCCATTTGTTTCATTTGTCTTTAAAAAAACTCAATCACACTAGAACAGAATCATATGTGGTTAAGTGGAGTGACAAAGGGGTTTTGCATGGTAAATTTTACATTTGAAACTGCCACTTGAGATGTTCCTTACAAGCTTGAGATGTTCCTTACAAGCTTTAGGTATCGTCGCTTGAATTAGCCCCAGATCCAGTAGCTGTACCCCTCACATGAATTAGCCCCAGGTCCTGTAGCTGCACCCTTTACGTGAATTAACCCCAGGTCCTGTAGCTACAACCCTCACTTAAATTAGCCCCAGGACCTGTAGCTGCACCAGAGCACTATTTGAGTCCAATTAAGAACCATCAAGTGAAACCACATAAGGTACCATGAGGATTCCAGTTTCCATTCAGTGTTAATACCCAAATGGAGATGAAGATTGCAACAGACTGTAGGAGTACTGTTTGTTGTATGAAAGGCAGACATGGAGGATTTCTGTCCATGGGTACCCTGGCTTTGCAATGAACTGTATCCCAAATGCAGCTTTGAAAAGGGAGCAGCGCTGATCTTTGTGGATTAGAAAAGATTGTTCAGGGACTCCCGTGCAGCAATGACTTTGCCTAAGCCAGTCACTGAAGTATGGAAATTACTTTATACCCCGCAGCATCTGGTTCAATACAACCACAAGTAATGCATACAGATGGACTGAGAAACTCCTCATGAAGCAAAAAAAGGCAACAACTTTGGGGAATGAGATGAGGCTAATTGAAGAGTCTTGAACTGGTAATGACTTTTTCCCACCTAGACATGAAAACACTTTCTAGACTCTCTCTGATATGCTTTTGGTGGAGGCAGGTATTTTGTAGGGCAAAGGCAGTCATCCAGTCTCCTTCTTACAGACATCAAAGGGCAAATTACAGTACAACCCTTCAGAAGCTGTCTTTTGACATAAAATTATTCAGGCCATTTGTCTTCTTGAATACCAAGAAAAGAACCTGTGGTGATAGTGCCGTTTCTTGTTTGCTGGGAACTTGTGGATGGCTTGTTATTTAGAAAGTTCAATACTTCACTTGCCGCTGATTTCTTACCAGACAATTGTAAGGATCAGGATTGGAGAGGGGGAGAGGGGTGTGAAACATTCCTGCATACCCCTGGACATCACTGTCACTATCCATTCATCCTTCATGATAGCCAGAGACACAGTCAAGTGAAGGGATAGATGGACCCTAGCTACCTGAAGCAAAGACCAGCCAGTGAAGGCCTCAAGGTTTTGATTGCTCTCCCCATGAATGAAGACTCTGATACCCTGTGCTGATGATTACATTTGCTTCTGGGCTGATCAATTTCCAGAAATTAACTTGATATCTTGGTTCCTCCTATATCTTAAATTTTTGTTGCTGCTGGCAGTGGTTAAGACTAACTTAAGATAGACTCCACTCCTTGTTCCACAAGTGGTGAGGAAGGACAGGTCCAGTGATCAAGTTTCCCTCAATGTATGAACTGACAAAGGAGGCTTAAAGTAAGTTAACTCTTGCCATTTGTAACAGTAGACAGCATTACCAGTGGCTATGGCAATGAGTGATCCCTCAGCTAAGCTTTATGCCCATCTCATCTGGAGGTTTGCAAGAGACACAATAACTGACTGATGTGACTGCATCTTCTTTTTATTTCAGTTGTGCAACAGTCAATTGATGCAGGTTGTGTTGTATTTTATTAGACAGCTCTCTCTGGCCCTAGTCATGTGCAATATGCTGTTTCTAGTTGTATGTACAACCATGGGTGAGATATAAACCTATTCCCCAAATCTATTATTAGCCAGTGAATCATTATTTTCTGGACGGAAAGCAGGACTCTGGGGTCCAGGAACTTTTGCAAGGGCTTCCACTACTTCAGTACAATCAGGTTTCAGCATTTCCAATGAAAACGTGCACTCCTTCAATGACCAGAATACTCTATCTACTATCCATGGAAAATAGACATCAATACCAGGATCAGGCCATGAAACTGAAATAGTGGGGTTAACCATCTTGTCAATAGAGGAACACCCAATATGATATCATGCTTGGGGACTCTGAAATGCTTCCTTCAGGGCCTTCTGTGGGGAGGATGATGGCTCTGTGAACTACCCCCTCATTTCTTCTTTAGTTCTGCTATCTCAGTTAACTTGATGTTGCTAGGCAACTGGGAAGAACTGACACTGTCCTTGTGATTGACATCTAGAGTAGGAAACTTTACTGGCGAGTCCGTATATTTATGTTTGCTCATATGTTTCTTACCTGTCTTTCAAGGTTTTTTTGTCCCTCCTTTCTGTCAGCTGCTGGCCTGCCTCCTATGCCCCATCTGCACTGGGTCTACCAGCCAACTTGGAACAAAGTGTTACAAAAACATTTTAAGCACAATCATTTTTTAGTCTTCAAACATAATACAAAACATCTACAGTTTAAATAATTATACCAAATTAGACATAATGAGACAATATTGGTTAAAAATACTTATGTGACAATGACTTAATATTTAGAGAATAATACACAAATGAACTGCAATAGGATGCGAGAGAAAAAACAGGGTTATGGCATATTGAGATAGTCGGGGAGAGAAGATGGTTAATAAGTGAGTGAACAAGGGGGGTAAGGAGGTATAAGGTATGAACAGGTATTTGTTCATATTTAGGGATATAGTTTATCCTGGGGTTGAGCACAAACAGAGCTTAGTTTTGATCAGGAAGCAGTTCAGAATGATTTTCCATGACTAGAAAAAGGGTATTGACATGATCGGTTTAGTTAAGGAGTTGTAGGCCTTAGCAACATGGTATGAGAGCAGACCATCTCTAGCAGATTTGACAGCTTTGTGAAAAGACAGAAGTTTTTAATCATTGGATCATAATGACCAAGTGGGAACATAATTGTCTAGAATGGTATTTAGTGCCGGACAACCAGATGGAGGCTAGGTAATTTTATTGATGGCAAGAAGTTGTGTATATGTTAGTTGATAGCTTCATAGATTCACAGCTGTTTAATAGGCTCACACCTAAAAGGGCATTTTTAAGTCTAGCTATGTATCCGAAATCTCTGACAAGTTCTGATACCCTTGATAAGTGTAAGTAGGGGCTTGGGAAATAAAACATTTACAGGCAGGGGCCTGGGAGATGAATCCTTTACAGGCTGCCTGTGTCCATTAGAGACATAGGTGCTAAACCGGGGATGAATTTCCTGTTCCCTGTCCAACTGTCCGAGTTACACTTAAATTGGGTTAGGGAGGAACTCTGCTTCACATGGATGGGGAGCCTGTTCCAGAGATGGGGTAGTCTCTGGAATACATACCTGTCTCTTCAACAGGTCCTGTTTATATCACAGGCAAGGTTTAAGTTTCTGAAACAAGTATTTTTGGTGTTCTTTATTTTGCGGATATGAAGGAAGTCCATCAGAGTGGGATTTGACAATACCTTGTATGCCAATCATAAATCTCCTCTCAACAGCCTGTAGGAGACAGAATACGGGGATATGGCATTGAGACAGTCTGCACAGGACATGTTACTTACGCCCTGTATTCTTTTAGTGAGTAACCTCTGTGGACATTCCAATTGTTGGATATGCCTAGTTAGGTACACACCAAAAGGGGCACTCAATGAACGGTCTGATGAATGGCAAAAACAGTGGAACAATGACTTCCTTGGACCTAGATACCATACCTTTGTTTATAAGTTGCACAGCATATAAGGATTTCCTCACTACTGGAGACATGCGATGGCCAAAGGCTAGATTGCTGTCTATGTGTGTGCACCCCTAAGTCACTGACTGGGTCAGCTCTAAGGTGTGTGTTGTCAGTATCATAGTTAAACATAGTGGATAAATTCCCAAAGGAGATACTGTTATGCATTTCTTAGCATTTAGATTTAGTCCATGGCTCTGACACCAGTTGTTTTTCTGTGTCAGCCCTCCCTGGGGAACATTTGCGTCAATGTGGAATTCAATGGCAGCTCCTAATTTGCAATTACCTGCAAATTTAGACAGCCAGAGACCATTGACATTGGCTTTGACTTCAGAGAAGCAAATGCCAAAAAGGAGTGGTCCCAGGATCGATCACTGAGAGACTGCACTTTCGACTGGCCTCTTTGTAGAGGTGGTGTCCCCAGTTCTAACTTCCTGGGTGTTCTCTGTGAGCCAGTTGGCTATCCACTGGGTGACAAAAGGGTTTGTACCTAACCTCTTGAGTTTTTCAACAATGCCAGAGTGAGGTATTTTATCAAATGCCTTGGCCAGGTCAAGGTAGGCAGTGTGAACCATTTTTCCCTCATCCATTACTTTGGCAACCTCCCCAAAGAAATCCATCAGGTTGAGTAGGCATGACCTGCCCTTGATGAAACCAAACTGGGTTGAGTCCAGTGTCTGGAGGTTTTTTATGTCATTAATGATCATTTCCATGATAATTCTTTCCACAGTTTAGCATATGAGACTAGTGAGACTTATGGGTCTGTAGGTTCCAGGGTCTGTAGACAGCCCACCTTTGTGCAGAAGAATGGCTGTTGCTTTTGTCCATTCATGAGGCACAAAGACTGTTTTGAGACTACAGTTAAATAGCAATTACAGAGGGCCTGATAGGTCATGTTTCATGCTATTTAGAAGGCATCTTGGGATACTGTCTGGGCCCATTAATGCCGTGTTCTTGGTCTTAGAGAGAGCATTAAGGACCTGTTCCCTGATGACAGCAGGAGGAGTTATATTTCATATTATGAGGGGGGTGCTGAATAGTTCTAAGCCTGCCCAATAAAAGAATGATGTGGAGCCATGAAACTTACAAGTTATTCAGCATATTCTGTGAAGTTCAACACACTTGGCACATTTTGTCTGAAGTTTCTGTAACTCTGCCAAAAAAAAAAAAAAGAAAAAAACCTCTGAGGTTTGGTCACTGAAATCCTGCTCTGCTGCTTGAGTCACCTCTGAATCACTCGAACATGGCCCCCCTTTCAAACTCACCTCCGAATCACTCGAACATGGCCCCCCTTTCAAACTCACCTCTGAATCACTCGAACACTGCCCCCCTTTCAAACTCACCTCCGAATCACTCGAACACAGCCCCCTTTTCAAACTCACCTCCGAATCAGTCGAACACTGCCCCCCTTTCAAACTCACCTCCGAATTACTCGAACATCGACATCACCTCTGAATCACTCAAACACGGCCCCCCTTTCAAACTCACCTCCGAATCACTCGAACACGCCCCCCTTTCAAACTCACCTCCGAATCACTCGAACACTGCCCCCCTTTCAAACTCTTTTTAAAGTGTGGAAACAGGAAATAGTCAGATGGAGCAAGATCCGGTGAGTAGGGTGCATGGTCTATGAACTTAAACCCCAGTGTTGTCAAAACATCCATGGTTTTGCCAGCTTTGTGAACAGGTGCATTGCCTTTCAAAAAGAGAACTCCTTTGCACAGCTTCCCTCTCCTTTTTTCTTTCAGTGCCTCTTTTAATCAGCACAGCAAGTTACAGCAGTATTCTGCATTAACTGTTTGGTCTCTTGGAAGATAGTCAGTCATTACAACACCTTCCTAATCCCAAAACACTGTGGCCATGATCTTTCCTGCTGACTTTTGGGTCTTGAACTTCTTTGGGCTTGGTAAACCTGAGTGCTGCCATTGTATAGACTGTTGCTTTGTCTCAGGATCATAGTAGTATAGCCATGTTTCATCAACATAAACTAGTCATTCCAAGAAGTTGGCACCAGCTCCACGAAAATGTTGCAAAATCAACTTGGAAGTGTTCATTCAATGTCTTTTCTAGTTGGCATTTAACAATTGGGCATCGATTTGGCCGACAGCTTTTGCATACCCAGCTATTATGGATTATAAACCCAACACATTCCCTGGATATCTGTAGTGTCTCAGTAATCGTTTTTGCCAATATTCGCTGATCTGCCAAAATCAGGTCAAGGACATGGTCAGCAGTTTCAGGAGATGACACCGTTTGGGGCTTCCCAGACCTTGCTGCATCTTAGGTCTCAAAATCTCCATGCTGACAGTTTGCATTCAACGTCTTCACAGTTGACTAAGAGGACACTTCTCACTCAATGTTTGCATCATGCATTCATGGATTTCCTTTGGAGTTTTCTTCTGCAGGAATAGGAAATTCATGACGGCTCAGAGTTCTACACTAGAAAATTCCACACTTCTCACTGAAATGTTTCAATCAAAGATGCAAAACAATGTCAAAACATAGTTACAATTCTGAAAATTGGTACTTTACAAGATGAAATAACCTTCTTTTCAGCTACAGAGGCAAAATAACTCTCAAAATTTAGAAAGTTGGTCAGGCTTAGAACTTTAGAGCACCCCCTCATATTTCCTGAGAGAAGGATGAGGGGGGTAGAGGTTTAAAATTCAAGTGAATTTATCAGCCAGTTGGTTTGCTATATCTTCTGACTCCATATAGGTGGCTCCATTTACAGTGAGCTGTGCACACAACTGCGTATTGCCTTTGAGGTAGTGGACATAGCTAAAGAATGCCTTGTGATGGTTCTTGGACTGAGAGGCCAAACTGACCTCGTATTTAGCTTTTTGGTAGATTTCATTTGTCCTCTTAGTTTTTGTTTAGTTTGTTGACAGTACTTTTATCCTGCTTACATGTTTTTCTTCCTCCTGTTATACAACGTATTCATTTTGTGATTTCCACCAGGGTTTCTTGTTTTATGAGTGAGTTCTGTAGTTTTTCTGGTGGGTACAGCTGCCTCTATGCAGCGATTAACATGCTTGTATAGTGTTTCTGTGAAGATTTCTACATAAGCAACAGTGTTCTCAGGGTTTATGGGGGCTTGAAATTTTGCCAGGTTATCACTTAATAGCAGGAAGTTAGCCTTAGAGTAGTTCCCGAATATTCCAGGTTTAGCTGGGGGTCCAGGTTTTATTTTTACTTCAAAGGAGACCTTTTTCTGATCTGACCTGACCAGGGAAGACATTACACGAGGGGTGTACAGCACTCTCCCATATTAGTAAGCAAATTATAATTGTAATATTTATTCGTATTTTGCTTTTCTCCCCGGGACTCCACTGAAAAATGACCTGTGTCCAGTCGGATTATCCCAGTAAACAAATGTAAATAAATAAATAGCGAAGACCAGATCCAATATGGTTGTACCCCTCATTGGTGTATTGACAATCTGGTCCAGGGAGTTTTGTTTACAAAATCCAAGAAGCTCTGTGCCTGGACATTTGATGTCATATAGGATTCCCAGTTAATAGTGGGATAATTAAGTCACCCATGTATATGATACTGGATTGGATGGTGAGTGTTTACAATAAGTTTAAATACATGGTATGGGTTTCCTGGGTCATAGAGGGGGACCTATAGCTTGCGAGGAAGTGGTACTGGATTTTGCCTATGGTGATTTGAACATGGAGAAGCTCAACTGCATTGTCCTGTTTGACCAGCCTTGAGGTTTATTTATTTTTGATGTAAATCAAGATACCTCCACTTTTAGTCCATGTCTGTGTGGTAATTGGTCTAAATGCGTGGAAGGCGTTATGACCTTGCGCTGTTGGTGTGTTCACTGTGGCATTAAACCATGCTTCAGTGACAGCACAGATAGCACCTTTCTCTAGGGTGAAGAGAGCTTCTAGGGAGTGGAGTTTTTTGTTGGGATTCCTAGAACTGATCAGTAATACAATTAGATTTTCTTGGTTTTGATTTGCTATGTCGGAAGTACTTTCAGACTGGTGTTGCCTAAAGAAGGTACTATGAGGGAAGATCACACTTTAGCTAATATTTGAAAGCCTAGAGGAGAGTGCTGCAGACCATCCCTGGCAAAGCAGCATTGTCTGTTGGCCATCTTCTTCCATGCTGACAAATATTGCACTCCCCAAGAATGACACCAGAAACTAAGCCAGTTGTTAGTCAGTCATCTTTTGTTTGTATTGTGATATCATCTGACATCATCCTTAGAGAAGATAAAATGCTGTTGGATGCTAGGCTTATACCAGCACGGGACACATATCCTGAGACCTTCATGATGTCTGCCATCTCCTCATATAGTCCAGGGAGGTATGTCTGAGGTCATTTACACCCACATGGACTATGACTGAGTAATACTGGTACTTGTGGCCCAATGACATGAGTGCATGTGTAATGTAATGGATCCTAGCCCCTGATAAACAGCTGAGAGTAACTTTCTCCTTACTCAGTCTGGTGAGAGGGACATTAGTGTGTCTCACTATGGAGTCTCCAATGACTAGAATTTGGATTGTGTAGTGGCTTGCCTTTTGAGCTTAGATGTAGAGGCTCCATGAGATGTAGGTCTTTGTGTGTGATATGTGCAGTGTGTGTACTACTGACAACCTTATTGACATTAGGAGTGCTACCTCCAGTGACATTGTGTAAATAAATCTCTCACATACCACATCAGTTTGTTTGAAAGTTAACTGGTTTCAGTAAACATGAGGCAATTTCTACATTGTCTCAAGATGCCCATATCCACCAAACTGGTAACGGAGATAGTGGGAAAGTTTATATCCATGGCAACAGACCTTTTTTTATTGATTAGACAGTTGGAGTGAGAATATAAAGCAATGTCAGGAGTATCTGGTTTACAACTCTGGGGGTAGTGCTTGTCATTGCAAACTAGTTGTCCTGTGTGTAACTATGTATTGGTAAAATTTCAGTTCTGCTGGTAAAGGAAAAATGTCACTCAAGATGTCCATGTCAATACAGGGCACTGACGAACAGTAGAGGGGGAATTAATAAGTAGACCCTGATGATTTATGGATGAGGTATTTAGGCATACATTCTGAAGTTTAAAACAAATCAAGCAGTATTTACTGAAAACAAAGAATTAGCTTGTCAAGAATGATGAAAAGAGGGGAGTTGTGTGAATGGCTACTGCCTGGCTACTACAAGTGCTGGTCTCACCACAGGTCTCCTTTTCTTCTTCTCTCACCAGAAGCCAAACATTAGCACCAATCCAAAGATAACGAGGCCACAGCCTGTTTGGTGATCCATTTTCTTGTCCCAGATGATGCAAGGGTCTGTAGGCTTGTTGTAGCCTTTTCCTGGTAGATGCCTTGAATAGCAAACAGACCAGTCAGGAATGTCCAGAATAGACACTCACTGCCCATCTAGAAACAGTCAGAAATCAATGCACTCTGCTCCTTCTCTCACCAGGAGCAAAATATAAGCACAAATTCCAAGGTGACACCTATGAGCCAGTTATTAGGCTTTCTTGTGATCAGCAGTCTCCAGAAAATAATGTCCCTATGCTCTGTCTCTCACAGGAGCAAAATGGAAGAACTAATCTCAAGATGGCTATTGATAGGCAGAATTTGTGCTTTCTAAAATTTGGTAGTCTTGGAGTAGATGTTGCAAATTTTTAAGTTAAGAAGGAAAAAAAAATGTGTCAATATCCTAAGAGTGACAGTGTGAACTAAGCAGTTAGATATGAATGAAGGGGTAACTTAAGCTCTAGCTATCTAAGTAGGGAGTCACTAATTTCAAACCAACAAGATAGATTGGAACGGAGTGGGCACTTTATATTCTGGATCTATGGAATACAGTGTGATGGCCAATAAATGTAAATATTTGAAGGGGGTGATTTCACAAAATGATAATTGTGAGCTTTCTCACGACAGCCATTGAAAGAGGAAAGGGAAATTAATATGTGGCCAAATTAACATAAGGGACAGGCAAATAGAAAGACTGTTCAGTTTAAAAACACAACAGCGCCAGGGAGGAAGGGTGGTGAAAATTTTAATTTCTGCTGTGGTCTCTTTCCTAGTTTAGATATGCAATTAAAAGCAGAATACAAGTAAAACATGGTATAAAGAAAACAAATCACAATATACAAAATAGAAGGCAATAAAGTAATATAAAAATACAAAAAGGCAAAATCAAACTAACCTTTCTCTCACAGCAATTTGCGACAAAGTCTGGGTGAGCTTCTTAACAAATTTAGACTTTTTATTGCTATGCAGTGGTAGATTCTGAAAAGGATATTTGCTGCAGATTTGGCCTCTATTATTGTGTTGCTCAAGTTGAGCATTTTGTGATGCCTAGAGGATGGGAGTGCCATAATGTGGTGATGGGTGACGGTGAAGTAGTGGCAGTTGTGGCTTTAGTTGTGTTAGTGAGAAGGTTTTTGGCTGTATAAAGCATCCCTAATTTTTGGTGATGTTTTAATGAAGTCTTGTATATACAGGTTGAATTTAAAATTACTGTGCACTATCATCGTAATAATTTGCTAGGAGAAGTGACTTCAGTAGTTGTATTATTAAGAGAGAAGATTTTAAATGTTTTTTTTTCATGAGAGTGAGCTTTTGGAAAAAAAAAAGAAGTAGTTTGTTTTTTGGGAGTTGAAGTTGAGTTGTGAGTTACAGAGCCATGTTTCAGTAGCTGATAAAGCCTGATGAGTAATATTTTGCAGATGTGCTGGGTTGTCTATTTGCCCTAAAACTAGAGGGATCTACTGGAGCAGACACTTTCTGAAAAGCCTTTGCAAAGGCACTTGCAATAATCCATTTTCCAAGACTATAACTTCCTAGAGAAACAGCAAGGCAACTTTACATTCCTGTGTTACAGATTACTCTTTCTCCAAGCTGCAGTACTGCTGCAGTGAGACCCTACCCATTAAAAAAAATAGATTTTTGTTCATACTGTGGTGCATCAGCATGACTGCTATAATCAGCTTTATAGCTCAAGAGGCAGCAATCTCACCTTTGTTGTAAAAGGCTATGTGTTCTATTCCCACCACAGGTAATTGAATTAATTTCCATGTATTGATACTCCAGTGCAGTAGAAGAGGAGTGTTGCTGTTCTGAGTGTGCCATCCTTTGGATAAAACATTAAACCAAGGTACCATCTCCCCAGTGTGGTGGTAATGCAGGTGGATATACAACATCCCATGGTACTATCAAAAAGAGTAAGAGAACTTCCTTGATGCTCTGGCCAAATATCCCCGAAACAGTATGAATAACACCTTGGGTACCCCCCCCCAAAAAAAAAAGAGGCCATTGGTCTAGAGTGACTAATCTACTCAACAAATTATAAATAAAATAAACCACAAGTGCACATTTTTATAGTCTTATACACAGAGGCTTTTAGTCAAACATTTTCTGAAGATAATTTTGTTTTGAGATTTGCAGCCTCGAAGAATGGTAGTGGACACCTTAATCTGTCTTTGTGCCATAGACTGTGGCTATACTGAGTACCTGCACAGGTAGATAGGTATGAGATAACATTATCACCTCATCATGAAATCCCCTTCACCCACATCATAAGTAGAGATTCAGTGCAAGAATTATAAACACCAGGAGCATTATGTGGCAAGAAGTTATGCTCTATGTATTTTTATCCCATAATGTAAAATGTAAGAGTTAAAATCAGTATTAGGAACCAAACTGATTTTTATTTTCAAGTCTGCCTGCTCCCCTCTGGATACTTCCAATGTGTGCACCACTCCCTTCAACAGACAAATATTTTATAATCCTGAAAATATATTCTGTCCTATATTTAGCATTACCAACTCAAGCAGTTATTTCTATGTCTGGCTACTTATTCCTTTTCATTGGCCACTTTATACTACTTAGCATCATGAGAAAGCCAGACAGTGTCCTGGTAATCAGCGAATATAAGGAAAAGAAGCACTTTATCACAGTCAGCATCTGTTTCCGGATGGAAACAAACTACCTGGCGCATATAGATTACATCACAGTAATGGCAGTGTTTTGCTGCACGTAACCCCCGTTTCCTACCTGGCGCATATAGATTACATCACAGTAATGGCAGTGTTTTGCTGCACATAACCCCCGTTTCCTACCTGGCATATAGATTACATCACAGTAATGGCAGTGTTTTGCTGCACATAACCCCCGTTTCCTACCTGGCGCATATAGATTACATCACAGTAATGGCAGTGTTTTGCTGCACATAACCCCCGTTTCCTACCTGGCGCATATAGATTACATCACAGTAATGGCAGTGTTTTGCTGCACATAACCCCCGTTTCCTACCTGGCGCATATAGACTACATCACAGTGATGGCAGTGTTTTGCTGCACATAACCCCCGTTTCCTACCTGGCGCATATAGATTACATCACAGTAATGGCAGTGTTTTGCTGCACATAACCCCGTTCCTACCTGGCATATAGATTACATCACAGTAATGGCAGTGTTTTGCTGCACATAACCCCCGTTTCCTACATGGCGCATATAGATTACATCACAGTAATGGCAGTGTTTTGCTGCACATAACCCCCGTTTCCTACCTGGCGCATATAGATTACATCACAGTAATGGCAGTGTTTTGCTGCACGTAACCCCCGTTTCCTACATATAGATTACATCACAGTAATGGCAGTGTTTTGCTGCACCCCCCGTTCCTACCTGGCGCATATAGATTACATCACAGTGATGGCAGTGTTTTGCTGCACATAACCCCGTTCCTACCTGGCATATAGATTACATCACAGTAATGGCAGTGTTTTGCTGTAACCCCGTTTCCTACCTGGCATATAGATTACATCACAGTAATGGCAGTGTTTTGCTGCACATAACCCCCGTTTCCTACCTGGCGCATATAGATTACATCACAGTAATGGCAGTGTTTTGCTGCACATAACCCCCGTTTCCTACCTGGCGCATATAGATTACATCACAGTAATGGCAGTGTTTTGCTGCACGTAACCCCCGTTTCCTACCTGGCGCATATAGATTACATCACAGTAATGGCAGTGTTTTGCTGCACGTAACCCCCGTTTCCTACCTGGCGCATATAGACTACATCACAGTGATGGCAGTGTTTTGCTGCACATAACCCCCCGTTTCATCTGATCACAAAACGTAGGATTGTAAAGGATGTCAGCAATAATGCCTGTAGTGTCATGCCTATTCAGCAGGAACAGAGTAAAGATAGCTGTAAAATGTATATACTTTTGTGAAATATCCTTTGCAAAGGAATGTGGGAATAGAGGAAATCTGAGCAATCAACATAAAGGTGGTGCTAACCTTTATGCATGTGTGGGCTTTTGTGCTGCAGAATTTCAGTGCACAGTACAATACTTCATAGTGCAGTGTATTAGATATACCACTAATAAGGGGGTGGGTTAGTGCCCCTTTAACCTTTCCTCTATACTTTCAAAACGTTACAAGATTGGCACTCTCACAACTTTTGAATAGAAAATATCACAAATGAACAAGCATTTTGCTGCAGATAACAGCCAGTAATGTGGTATGCATGCTGACGATACAGGTCCCATTTACGTTGTTGAAGGGTTTGTTAAGAGAATGCCCTATGATCGACATGTAAATGTCGAACTACAAAAAGTTAAAACAGCCAAGTAAGCAAATTTTTTCCCAGAGGAAAAAATCGCTTGTCTGTTATCGGGAATTTGCCCTTTCCTCCACTGTAGTGCGATCTCGAAGGTGGTATATTTATTTAGGCATGTGTGGCGGCATAGGGTTTGATGTTTTTTTTTTTTTTATTATTGGCCAAGTGATTTTTATCCCTGTAAAAAATCGTTTACTTGGCTATTCAAACTTTTCATAGTTCGACATTTACGTATTGATCAAAGGGCGTTTGCATAATAGACCCTTCGATGACATAATATAGATGCGATGCTGTCATGATTCCAGGCATATTCACACTGCTATTCTAAGAATACAGTTAAGAGCTAGGTCTAGTAAATCATTTATATCATATTAAGGCTTATGATATATCAAAATAATATACAAATAAATTCAGAACTGGTATGTCATTCAACCTGCAAATCATTGAAAATGTATCAGTTGTAACAAGAAAACACAGGATGTGTTCTTTCAGACACACAACAGCTTGGTGTGACAGTTGTGTATAACAAAAACTGCTTCTTTGGTTGTGAGCACTAAGCATAAATGTCAAGCAGGCCATGGTGACTTTTAAAACCTTATATATCCAGAGAAGAAAATATACACAGTACCAAAAAAAATGTAGTTAATGAGCAAGAAAGAAAGGGCAGTGATTGGTAAAAGAATGCACAGTACTATAAATGGATTATATTCAACAAAATATCAGAGGCACAGCAGCTGAAAGAAGAAATGTCATGCCGTGCGCACTTTTTCAAGTGAAGCCATAAGAAGCAAACAATCTTGTAATTTATACAGGGAACCTGCACAAGGTGAGATCAGTAATTTAACTGAAAACCTGTTAAGGTCATCAATAAACTCACTATGACATGACAGATAGCCAATAAATAAAAGAACTGACTAAAAAGATATTTGTGCCTATACATAAGAAAAGCAGGGATATGAAAACATTTCCCAAGTGCATTTTGACATTGTGAATTCATTAGAAGTGAAGGCATGCATAACCTCATAAACTCATCCTGAAGAGGAAAGAACATTTTTCATTTTTTCAAAGCTTGCATTAGATATTTCATATATGTAACGCATTCTAAATTGAGGGAAAAAAAGCTTACTTATTCATTTCCCGACACCTATACTTCATCTTATTCTGGGTTGTGGGGAAGCTAGAACCTCTCATGACTCAGTGGGTGTGAGGCAGTGATAACTAATTCTAGACAGGATGAACGTCTGTTGCAGACATCTGCATTTGTTGAAAAAAGAATCATAAAAAGTCTATAGGTCTTGTTTTCTTTGCTGAAAAGAAAATCTAAAAAGGTCTCATTAGGGAAACCACCATAAAAAATTTCTCCAAAGCCAACTTTACGCTTCTTAAGACAGAAGTGGCAAACTTCATGACACCCATGCAGATGGACAATAGAGGTATGACTGCTGAATCCTACACAAATGCACTTTATAAGCACTTACATGAGTGCATGGATCGTGTAATCCCTAACAGAACCAAGATGCTATCCTCCAAAAAAAGGAAGCCAATCTGGTGGTCCCCTGCCATAAACAAACTCTACAACAGAAGAAAGAAACTGTTACAAAAAACAGTAAAATCCTGTGATTGGAGGAACTCCCTAGTCAGCCTCAGAAAGAAGCTGAGATCCCTCATAAAATCCTCCAAAGCTAGTTATGTAAACAAAATCGCCACTGATTCTAAAGACAACCACAAAGCATTCTATAGCTATGTCAAGAATCTCAATGGCAACACTCAGATCTGCTCTGAGTTACAGCACAATGGCACTAAATATACAGAACCAACTGATATTTGCCAACATCCTGGCAGATAGGTTCAGTGCTAACTTTACCCCATTCTCATCCCCTACAGAGCCCATCTCTATACCGGAAGAATGCAAAGTTCCTGTAATCATGGCTGCACAGGTAAAAAGCACACTCTCCAAAGCCAAGAACACAACATCCATGGGACCTGACAACATCTCAGGCTGCATTCTACATGAACTACAGAACGAACTGGCACCCCACCTATGTACCATGTTCAATCATAGCCTCATCTCAGGCAATGTGCCCACTGAATGGCACACAATGATGGTTATCCCACTCCACAAAGGGGAAGCCACCACGGACCCTGGGAACTACCACCCTATTAGCCTGACAAGTCTGGTCTGCAAGGCTATGGAATGTATCATCATAGAAATTATAAACAATGACACTGGTAATCTCCAAACTCGGGACCCCATCCAGTTCTGGTTTGTAAAAGGCAGATCATGTCTCCTAAACCTGACAGACTTCTTTGAAGCAGTCACTAAAGCCGTAGATGAGGGTAAGGTGCTTCACACAGCCTATCTAGATCTCGCCAAAGCTTTTGACACCATCCCCCACTTTGGGATTATAGAAAACTCACTAAACTAGGTATAAATCCCTATGTCACAAGGTGGGTTGCCAACTGGCTCACTGACAGAACCCACACTGTGAAAGTAGCAGACTCCAAATCTGACTTCAGACCAGTGCCAAGTGGAGTACCACAGGGTTCAGTCCTAGGTCCTCTCCTGTTACTAACAAAGAAGGTCTTTGGCTAACAAAGTTTGCATTTGACTGCAAACAAGGAGCCATAATCGAAACTCCTAACAATGTGGACATACTACAAAAGGGCCTCACTGAGACAGATGCCTGGTGTCAAAGCCATGGCCTCAAGCTCAATGCCAAAAAGTGCATTGTCATCCCTTTTGGTAAAAACTCTGTACCTATGAACTATCACATAGGTGGTAGTCTACTTAACACCGAAAGTGTGATAAGACACCTTGGCACACAGGTGGACATTAGTCTCTCCTTTGATAATCACATTGCCACAGTAGTCAGGAAATCCTTCTATGTGGCACACCTCATCACAAAAGGTTTCTCATCCAGGAAAAAAGAGGTCATTGTTCCCCTCTACTCATCACTAATTAGACCCATTACAGAGTACAGCACCCCTTTTGGTATGTTCCACGCAGGACATCTACAACAACCGGAAAGGCCGCAGAAATACCTCACAAAAAGGATTACCGGCCTCAAACAGATGCCCTACACAGACCGTGTCAAAAAACTCCAGCTTTACTCCATCGCATATCGCCTACTCAGAGGAGATCTCTGCCTAACATACAAAGCTATGTCAAACCCAGAGCTGTTGGACATTCTCCACTTAAAGAAATCCCAATCCATTTGAGCTATACTCTCTAGGGACCTAAACCTTGTCACCACAATAAACAGAACATGCTGGAGGGATAAATTCATGTCCCAGAGACTTCCCATACTCTGGAACAAACTACCCATCTATGTCAAGCAAAGTTCCTCATTAACACTCTTCAAGAAAAATCTTGATGAGTGGATGGGAGATATGAAATTCGCCCCAGGGATCACTTCTGTGGCTCTGCTCGACAGGAGCACAGGAAAATAATTTTCTTGGGTGGTGAAAGCCAGGGTACCTTTTTGGCTAGGCTTATATAGGCCCTAGGGCCAATAGCCTAGTACCTACCTATAAACCTATGAACCTATAAATTCTAAGTGTACAGCCAGTATTCATAGTCAGTTACATGAATGCAGTGAGGCCATCTGCAAAGTTTGTGGACACGCACAGCTGAGTTACCATTTATAGAGGCCATTTACACAAATGCACAATGTCCTCGAATGTGCTTATGGTAATATGTACATAATGAGATGTAAATGAGAAGTGATGTAAATCTTTGTATTCTAATGAAGTATGCTTTACACCATTTACGATTCTTAGTCAAATATTCCTGCTTTTCTCAGCTGGTTGCAGATATGCTATAGAAACAGACACCTCACCAAATCTATCATAGTTGCAACTGGCAAAAATGCTGTTGCTTCTTGTCAGCTTTGCTATTTCTAGGCCTGAGATGCTTGTCCTGGCTGGGCCAAAAACGTATAAGGAAAGGATTACTCACTATAACTTTGATTACCAGGAAATCCTTGATAGGTTTACAGTAGACAGGGGCATTATAAAGGTCTTAATGGGTATGTTTGATCCATGGGACACATGAGGAATGCATGGACTTCCTATGCTTGTGGACACAAAGGTATGTACAGCCCTTATGATCCTTGTTGTGGGGACCTTATAGAGGCAGAAGGAGGCACTTTGGGTATCTCACAGACTCTATCTTGAGGATACTACAGACGGTCTTCAATGTACTCTTGGCAAGTGTGGATCAGTACATCTGTTTCCTGGTGTCACCTCAAGACCAAGCCAGGACTATGCATGCCTTTTATGGGCTGACACATTTCCCTGAGGTGATCAGTTCAATAGATTACACCGATGTTTTAATTAGGGCCCCTCCTGGTCCACAGGGAGAGTGGTACTGCAATAGGAAGGGCAAGCATTGCATCAATTGCCAAGTAGTGTGTGATGCATTGGAGAGCATCACCAATGTCTCAGCCCAGCATCCTGCCAGGGTAGATGATTCCTGTATCTGGCACACTAGCTCTCTGCACCATCTCTTCCTGCATGGTACGATGCCAAGTGATCATCTTGTTGGTAAGTGGAAAAATATATATATTTTTTTGGTATATTGTATTTAAGTAGTTATTCACTTTAAAATGTGTTGCTAAAGACAAAAATATGAATTTATACACTGAACCTGCAGAAGGTAGATAGGGGGGTCAGGTAGATTTTGTTTTTGTATCCCTTTCCTCGTCTTTTTTTCTCTGATTTTTTCCAGGTGATGCTAGATATCCCCTAGAGCCATGGCTGATGATAGCAATGAGAAATCCAAGTGGAGCTGCAGAAGATATATAATACATCCCTGTTCCAGACATGCATTGCCACTAAGAGGGTCTTCAGACTCCTGGAGAGGATTACTATAGAAGTGCTAAGACTGTGTCCTTTTGTATCCCCCCCAGGCTATTAGATTAGCTGAGTGACTGGTTTAGCCTCAGTCACAGATGCTGCCAGGTCTATATTAGAACACCGAAGATTCAAAATGTTGAGTGTTCTAATATCGACCCGTTTTCAGCAAATGCTGAAAACATTGAAGAAACAGAAAACCAAATTTTTTCCTAGGGAAAGAATTTGGTTGTCTGTTTCTGTTGCTTTGGTATTTTCAGCGCTCTGGTGGAAAGATACGGGTCGGGTTCAGGTAAGTGTGCAATTGTGTGGACGTGTGGGTTAGGGCGGGTTAGGTGAGTTAGGGTTAGGGTGTGGGTCAGGTAAGTGTGCGATTGTGTGGATGTGAGGTTTAGGGCGGGGTAGGTGAGTTAGGGTTAGGGCGTGGGTAAGTTGACTGTGCGATAGTGACGGACCTTAGGGTTAGGGTTTGGGTTAAGGTAAGTGGATAGTTAGTGGTGTATGTATAGTTTAATGTAGGGTTAGTTGTAAGAGTTTAGGTGAATGTGTGTGGATTGCAGTTTGGTGTGCTTGTGTTGTGTGTATGTGTTTTGGAACAGCAAATTTTTTCCCTTGGAAAAAATTCGCTGTTCTAAATGTTCGATGGTTTGTATTTTCAATTGCTAGGGTTTGATATTAGAACACTCGATATTTTGAATGTTCTGTGTTCTAATATAGACCCATGCTGCCTAGGCACACTCATATCTGCAGCCTTTGCAGCAGTGAAATTACATCTTCTTCAGTAAATGTTTGTTTTTTGTAAACATTTTTGGAAAGATTATCCCAGCTTAGGCAATTGTATATTTTTTATGGTTGTGCTACATGCTTTTTTCCCTTCACTGGTAGTTATTTTTCATATAGTCTGCAGCAGTGTTGCTTATTAGTGCATGTACTCACACAGACACCATTATAATCAGTTTCCCTTACTTCACAGGACAGCATTGCTTGACAGTTGCATCTTGCAAACAGACCCATTGAGTTGCAATCTAATATTCTAGAAGAATAAATTCTTATAACTTTTTGTCTCTTTGAACTGAATCTCGTTAATGTACTAAACGTATTTTCCCGTTAGCTGATGCCCTTCAGAAATCATACAGTAACTATTTGTATAATACTGCTTCCATCCAACTGAATTGATTTTTTTTTTCCCTGCATTGCAATAAAATGTTTGGAGCTTTCACTCCTGTCCTGAATATTTGTCTGCAGTAGAGTTACATTGATTGCCATTTGAAAGTTGAGGCAAATGCAGTCTCTATATTTCCCAGCATTTTCCTGTCTATGTTCTTATTCATGCAATATATAATCTAAATGTATATTCATGTGGAAGTAAAATCAAAGCCTTGCTATCTCTTACTAACAGGCTTGCAATTCAAAGCATTCTTGAATGTCTATCACATTTGTTTATGCTGGATATGTGATAGTTTTAACAAAATGCACACATTAAGTATGCAATGCACATAATTGTTTTAGTGCTGCAATTCACTGTAAGTATTGGAATTCTCATAAGTTTTCCAAAGGGGCCTCTGTTGTGACTGTGAAGGCTCTGTTGACTAGACCACTTACCCCTTATCAAGATGGAAATGCATAATAATTTAAATAAACAAATAATGACACATGCATTTACTTATCATTTATATTACTTTGGTGGTTTAAAATGTATTTGCTGTCTGTCTTTATGTTTTAATAGATCTACATATATTTGTATGTCTATATATATATATATATATATATATATATATATATATATATATTTTTTTTTATGTACTTGCGAGTCTATATAAATCTGTCTCTGTATCTGTATTTCTGTATACAGATGTACACACACCCATACATTGTGTATTGGTGGATATGGTCTATATTATATTCTCGAAAGCCGACAAAGTCGAATCTGACATTGTCGGCACGAGAATATCGAATGCTCGGAATCTCGAGCATGTAAACGGAAATCTCTGTAAGGGGAGATTTACGTTTACTGCAATGTACTGCGGTCTCGGAGTTGGCATATTTAAGTAGCAAGGGGTGTGGGGGGCACAGGGGGGCTTGCCCCCCTGCTTAAACCCATTAGGGTACATTTTTCTTTTTTTTAGTTTGTCTTTTTATAAGGTCGATGTTTGAAGACATCGACCATATGGTGTCGACCATATGTTGTTCGATATTTTCAACTGTCGATCTTATATTATAGACCCGGTGAATATAAATGCACACATACACAGGCATGCAGGAGGTATTTTGACTAAGGTGGCAGCATAGCTGCTATAAACAGCATCCTTACCACTAACCCTTTATTGCTATTGCTAGTTTTGCAAGTAACAATCTTTTCCATTTGTTATATGCCAGTTGACAAGACTATTAAAAGTGTGACCCAAGTAATAGAGTATTCTTGCCTTCAGTCATCTAAATTTTTAGAGATGATTATTTTACTTGTGTGTTAGCACACTCTCAGACTGCACTGTATTTCTTCAGGATAACTGTTGGCATATCCCTAATAATTTGGTTGGGGGAAGTGGACATATCCCTAATAATTTGTTTGGGGGAGGCTGACATATCCTTAATAATTTGGTCGGGGAGGTGGACATATCCCTAATATTTTGGTCGGGGGAGGTGGACATATCCCTAATAATTTGGTTACGGGAGGTGGACATATCCCTAATAATTTTGTTGGGAGAGGTGGACATATCCCTAATAATTTGGTAGGGGGAGGTGGACATAACCCTAATAATTTGGTCGGGGGAGGTGGACTTATCCCTAATAATTTGGTTGGTGAAGTTGGACATATCCATAATAATTTGGTTGGGGGAGGTGGACATATCCCTAATAATTTGGTTGGGGGAGGTGGACATATCCCTAATAATTTGGTTGGGGGAGGTAATTAGGAGGAAGCAAAAGTTCAACATCAGGTGGTCAAGAGTGAAGGGTGAGGTGAACAATAACTGGACATCACACTATGTTGCTTTCACAGTGGCTTCAGTTCAAGAGAGTATCACTGGAAAAAAGCACCAGTACCAGTGTGGGTACAAATTCATTCACAGTATCAGTGGACATATTAGAATAACAGAAATAAACACCCTCAGTACAGGTAATTAGGTGGCTTACAAAAGGGTACTATAGTGATTAAGACACACTAGGAAGGAGAAAGATTGTCTAGTTACATGGCTCATGGCAGTAAAACAGTGGATGGCACAGACTATTGTTGCAGGCTGATTAAAACAAGTTTTAGGCAGCATTACACCTGGCAAGTTATCAGTTGGCTGAACAAAGCCATAGGGTGGCAGTGCTAGCCTTATGTTACAAACTCCAAATGATATGACATCAGTAATACAAAAGATTGTTTTTCATAGATTGTTGTTTATCAGCCCTATGTGGATCATTTAGTTGGTCAGAATAAGAATATTCTAATGTTAAATATGAGCAACCTATGACTGATCAGGACGTGAAGAACCAGTGTCTGGCTCCAGCATCAGGAGCCATAAAACTGACTGTAGTACAGTGCCTACAACATTACCAAACACTGTGCCTTCAACACAGAAGTCCACTCACAGTTTCATCATAGACTGGTCTTTAAGAAGGAGCAGTTTTCTGCCATGAGAAGAGTACCCTGCTTACCCACCTTCAGGTGAGGGCTGGATGAAGAATACAGTGGAGTTATGAAGCTTGGACCCCAAACATATACCCCACTCTGAGTTAGATACCATGCTTACTTAGCATAGCAGCAGCTTCTCATTACAATCGGCAAGAGCATCATGAGAGACTATTAAGAAACTAGGAATAGGAAGTCCAAAGCCTATGAATGATTGCTGTAAAATAACCTCTTCTAACATGCCCAACATTGTTGTCTTTTATTTACAGAACCTGGGTGTTACCTATAGACACAGATTGCACCTTCCAACAATACCCTTTGTTGACTGGCACTTCCTACATGTTTGATCACCTGGTACCTTGCTGGTGCACTTCCATGTGAATGGAAACACCTGCCATGTGTATCACCTCCTGGAACACATTGACATTACATGCAATGAACTGTGGTACCCAAGGTATGATATGTAAAATTTGTGTTAAAGCCCAAATTATGCTATTTACACTGAAGCCACACAGTCTGCTGAGCTGTATACCCTACCACAATCCTTATTGTTGCCTGTTATTCACTGTGGTAATTATATCAAGAGGTCAAATGGCATTTTTAGTATGCCATTCTTCAGCAGACAGGGTGCTGTCCATCAGTAGGGTACATGGCCCATTCCTCCCTGCTTGACCTCATACAGTTATGAAAAACACACACCACCATGGACGCTCACATCAAAGACTGTAATCTTTTATAGACACAGAAATGGAACATGGCTGGCACAACAGAGTTCTGTCCCAAGGAATCCTATACTTACTGAATAAACTTTCTATGCATGCCAAGCAATGCTATACACGGTCTGTATTCAAAAATATTCAGGATGAATAGCTGAGAACTCATAAATCCTCTATGGGGTATATAGCATGGTGTTTCTTGATCATGGAGCTTAGCTTACTCAACAGAGCTCAGGCTTAGCTGGGTATGCTTCTTTATGGCTTCTGAACAGCTTGCCTAGTATATACCTATGCACTTAATCGCCCTAATATATAATTACCAAGTATCTTACAAATGTCCATGCTGCATATAGAATATATATGCAGACAAAAACATCAGTTTGTTGATGAATGTATTTCTATAATCCATCTCATATGAATGTCATTATATGGTCATTAGTATATACTACTGACCACACCGTTTTTCATATGATTGTGCTGCAGATCTCTTTGAATTGCACATGCCCTGCATGACAACACTTACTGTACAGTTTCGCTTTACCTAGTGTGCCATTCTTCCTTTCCGAATACCCCTACTGTTATATATCCTGTAAGAGTACCAGCAATGAACACAGATAACATGGTACCGGTAAACAAACATGTATGTGTGTATTTTAATAAATAACAAAAACAAATAGATGTGTGCTGTACTCTCTAACGTACCATGAATTGAACTTAACGTCTGTATGAAATTATTTCGTTTCTTCTCATTATTTCATTCAGCTACTTATTTGTTTGTTTACTTATTCATTTCAGTTTGATAACTATGTAAATGGGTGGCTAACAGACCTTTTTGAGTTACAACCTGAGCTCCATGGTGCAAGACGCAAACAGAAAAACTGGACCTAGAGTAAAGAATTATACCACCTTCTGAAAGAATTTCAAAGAGATTGTCTAAATGCAGAAGTGGAATTTAAGCTAGACGATTGCTAAAAATATAAGAAATGCAAATGAGGTCAAACTGTAACTTTGAGGGCTAGAAGGGCATTACTGCTCACACCTGAAATATCTGTATGTATGTACATATGTAAAATGTATAGATGCAAGTATATATAAACTTTTTAATAGAGTGGTTATGTTAAATATAGAATGATGTCTCCATTTTTATTTAATTTCTATTTTTATATGCAATGGTGTTTTTTAAACTAATGAGTGTGCATTACAGACATCTTGCATTGTCGCAATTCATTAGCAAATTGTCTCTGCAGCAAAGTATCACATTTGCTCTCAGTTACAATTTACACTGTTTCACACTAAAACTGTTACATTAAATCTAAAATAGCTATCTGTGCCTAGATCTATCATTAGTTATGAAACAGTCAGATAAATAAAACCATGACTTCACATGGAACCTGTGTGTCTGCTTGCTTGTCTCTTTGTTTTGTAAAATAAATGAAACTACAACTCACGTGGAATATCTGTATCTGGTTACTTATTTATTTATGTATAAAACTGTACAGGCTAGTACTAATTAGGAAAAAATGACTGCCTAGTGCATAGAATATAAATGTAATGAAAGTCATTCATTTCTTGTGATTTCATGACATTTCAGTTATAAGTGAAGGCATACCTCTCAACCTCATAGTATAGAGAGAAAAGCCTTGACAGAAACATTTCATTGACTAAAGTAGTTACCATAGTCCAAGATAGAAGAGTGAAGGACAGTTACTTTACTCAAAAGTATTACACAAGGACACTAAGGTACACGCAGAAGACAGAGTCATATGACTAAAAGATAACTGGTTACTCCCAGGAAATGCCCTCTGCCATTTATCCCCCGACTGCTACTAGAGGACGGGTCCTCACTGCACTCTCCAGAGCTAAACACACTATAGCAATGGGACCTGATAACATCCAGGGATGCCTTGTAAATAGTTTGAAACACGATCTGTTGGGCCCATTAGAATCTCTATTTGGGTACAACCTCCAGACAGGTTTCATCCCTAGGGGATGGAGGACTGCAAAGACCATCCCTCTACATAAAGTTGGACCATCAACAGACCCAAGGAATTACAGACCCATAAGTTGAAGTAATCTTATATGCAAGGCCATAGAAAATTTTATCATGGATCTAATAAAGACATTGGAAATCTTCAAACACTGGACCCAGCACAGTTTGGATTCACCAAGGGTAGGTCACACCTACTATACCCAGTGGACTAGTTTGATAAGGCCACTTGTGCCATGGATGAAGGAAAACATAGTGCAAACTGCCTATCTCAACCTGGCAAAGGCATTCGACACAATAACTCACTTGGGTATTATAGACAAACTCACAAATTTAGACATAAATCCCTATGTAACCTGATGGATAGTAAAATGGCTCATGGATAGGACACATGAAGTTAGGGTAGGGAACCCACCTCTACCAATAGTGTTGTTACTAGTGGTATTCCACAGGGCTCAGAACTGGAACATCTCCTGTTTTTGGAATATACTTCTCTGATGTCATAGCAAATATAGAGGGTCTTTGGCCAACCAAATTTGCTTATGACTGCAAGCTGGGTGCAAGGATTGATTCCTCCAAAGATGTAACTATCCTTGAGGAAGTTCTGAGAGTGAAGTAACTGGTACCAGAACCATAGCATGAAACTCAATGCAAAAATAAAGCATGTTTATAACCTTTCAGAAGATGACCACCCCTGCAAACTGCAACACTGATAACACTTACCTAACACTAGACCCAGTGGTAAGGTACTTGAGAACTCAAGTTGACAGTAACCTGAACATTCCTCACCATGTGTCCATGGTGGTGAGAACATCCTTCTATGTTGTGCAAGTTACAAGTTATATCATGGCATCCAAATCTAACGAGATCATAGTCCCACTGTGCTCAGCTCCCATTAGTCCAATAATCGAGTACAATGCATTCTTTGAAATGAACCTGACCAGGCGTTTGCAACAACTATAACAGCCACAGAGATTCTTCCCTAAAAGAATACAGGGTGCAAATAACATGCCCTATGTGGACTACCTCAAAGCCTTGTCCCTGTACTCAGCCTCCTACATACTAGTGAAGGGCAATCTATGCCTAACATACAAGGCATTCTCCGATCCAGCCCTGATGGATCTGCTACACACACACAAAACAAAGAGCATTAAAAGTGCACTAAACATGCACTTTGTACTTCCTCTTCAATGAGCACGCAAAATACAACATCTGAAAATGAGTAATTCATCACGGTTCGAGGAAAAATCTCTCAGAAGTAAGAAAAGTTGTACATACCTGTAATATTCAGCAGATGCCTGATGCAATTATATTACATTGCGATGCTACAGCAGCCTTCTGCTGTGAGAATTATTTATTTTTGAAATGACACCTCAAAGACCTACCAAGTACCCATGCAACAAAACTAGGTCAACATTCCTAATATATTCCTCAAAGGGTCTAAATTAGAAAATTCTTCCTTTCATAAAAATCATCCAGTTTTGTTCTAAATGTAGGGCAAAAAGAATTAAACAGTATAAAGGAATCACACTAAACTCTTTTCCAATGGTTCCCTCTGACTATGTTCTCAAATGAGACCAAAATCCCTTAGGAAGTTGGAATCAGGCCCCACACATAAAACATTCTGTACAACTACTCATACACCAAAATTGTAATCCTTACAGGGAGAAGCACTCAATTGTAAGGAAATCTCTCAGGCATACAGAGAGAACTCGGTCTCCACTGTCTCATCAAACTGAATGAGTACATTTTCACCTCATTTCGTACATTTTGTGGAATTCTCTTTATTACTGAAATGTTGTTGCCTCACAGCAAGAGGTTCTCCCATTCAATTCTCGGCTGGTGTGCGGGGAGTGCCTTCTGTGTGGAGTCTGCATGTCCACCCCGCAGTCGAGTGGCGTTCCGAAAGACATGCATGAATGGGCGTGCCTTCGTTGAAGGTTGGGCGTCGAGCTGGCAACTCGGCACCATAAAAACCTACTGACAATCATTAGCAGACCGGAGTTCCACTGTGGTGACCCCTAACCGGGAAAAGCCGAAAGACAAACAATAACAACTGAAATTTTTCAAGTAACTATTGAACTCTGACTTGTAGCCAACAATGATGAAACCAAGTATGTAGTAAAACACTACTTACTTATTAAGACTTTCTATACCACACATTATAGCATTTTTATGAATATTGCAATTATTTGTATAGATTTTACTTAGCATGTAAGAGCAAAATGTTAGCTAAAATGTAGTTAATGGTATAAATTGCAAATACTGTGTGTGTGTTTGTGAAGACTGACATGAAAAAAATTCAACCAAATTTTGAAATAGTACTGGATGTTAACACTAGTTACATGGGAGAAATGGCAGTTTCACAAATAATTTGCAAGCAAGCATATTCCCCTATGTTCCATATAGGTGACTGTGTGGTCACCATACGTCTCAACCTCTTAGTGCTAGAAATCTGGACAGAGCCTAAAATAGTTGGGGAACAAAGGCCCAAACACAGAGACAGATTTTAAATAATGCTCTTATAAACTTAGAAAGTTGTTTGAACAACAGGATTTGTGTTAGCATGCATTTTACAAACAGTCTGAATTCTCAACATGTCTGTCATTATTTAATGACTTTGGTTCTCAGTGATTTGCCAGAAAATCACAAGCATTATGAAAAGCACACAAAAATATAAGGAAAAATCTGAACAGTTTGCGAAAATCTGGACAACAGAGAGATATGGTGGTTACTGATCATCATAACCTAAGCTGTGGTGCATTGACTTAAGCTGTGGCACATGCAATAAATACTGTGATCTGTAGTGTGTAAGAGTAGATAGGTAGGGGTTCTAATCTCACTACAGGCCACTTGGTGTTGGTGTGTATGTCCATGTAGCATAAATATGATTACCTCAATAACTTATCAGTAAAAACTAAATGAAAACTCCAGCCAAGCTAGAACTTCCAATGAGTGATCTCCCAAACCTCCTGTGACAGAGGCACATGGGATATATGCAAATGACCCTTATGAACATCAGGTGTTTCAGCTATATGGCGATTCTGATTGCCCATGACTTTTACGTTTGAAGTCATTTTAATGGACAATTTCAGGCCAATAAAGTTAAACCCCACTAGCTATGGATATGCATATTTCGGCCTTGTTATGACCTCATCAGCATAGCACAACATAAGCAAAAGAAACACAGGGTTTACAAAGAGGCAGGGTGTGGGGGGTTTAGGCTTGGCATAATGGTTAAGGTGCTTGCATTACAAACACAAGGTGCTGGGTTTGATTCTTAAATGGTATAATTGGTTAGGCTTAAAATGGCTTACAAAGGCAGTTAGCCTACTAGTAGTCTATGAGCCTATGAACCTATATGGTGGTCACTGACCACCAGCAGCAGATGGCAAACAATGAAAAGAGCAATGTAACCATTCATCGTTACTGACACGTTCTGAATCTTATATTCTATGAATGTTCATCGTTACTGACACATTCTGAATCTTATATTCTATGAATGTTCATCATTACTGACACATTCTGAATCTTATATTCTATGAATGTTCATCATTACTGACACGTTCTGAATCTTATATTCTATGAATGTTCATCATTACTGACACATTCTGAATCTTATATTCCATGAATGTTCATCATTACTGACACATTCTGAATCTTATATTCTATGAATGAATTTACTACTGGAGTTGAAGCTTGCATGGTGACTAGGTAGCCAGTTTTGGTTTGCATTCCAAAGTCACCTAAATTTGACTATCTGTGCTAGCAAATGTATATATTTAGGTTAGCAAAAAATAAGCGCTGCAAACAAATGAACAATAAAATAGTAATATTCAATGTAACCTATTACAAAAACAGTTTGTTAGTGGTACAATCTGGCCCCATGTCTTGCATACCTTGTAAACTATTACAAACTGGATCTATATTAGTTCGCTTAAATTGCATTGCAGTGAACACCTAATCATCGACCCTCATGCAGCAAGATTTGTTTCAGTGATTCGTTAAATTTACCAAGGGAGAGGAAACACTTGCCCTACAGCACAACTTTGCCCTTTTCTCCACTGTAGTGCGATCTCGGAGTTGGTATATATAGTTAAGGGGTGTGGGGGGAGAAGTCCCCCCCACTTAGGTGGGTTCGATTTGCTTACTATTGACCCATTGTGCTGTAAGGCATGTGTTTCCTTGCCCTTGGTAAATTCAGCTAAATGATTTTCATTGAATTAGGGTTGATGATTAGGTGTTTGCTGCAATGCAACTTTGGCAAACTCATATAGACCTTTACAAAACAATATGTTAGTGGTAGAGCCTGACTCCATGTCTTGTTGAGTCCCAGTGACTTCCTGTTAGCCGACTTTATGTTCTACAGCCTGCAAGCTGCACTGTTTAGCTGATGCAGCTGCATGGGATGAGCTCACTTTCCAGCCTTAGACGACCTCCCATTTACCTGGAGAGTCTGGGAATGGAAATTCAGAAAGGATCCTGTTCAAGATTTCAGTAGCTTAGGTGATAGCAAGCATCTGCGGCCTAAAGTGGTCATTGCTTGTAATGACAGTAACATAAATTTTGTAGGTGGCCCTCTGAGGAGACAAACTTTCTGGTTAAAAAAAAAAAGCAGTTGATGTATTGCCTGCCATTTTTACTCCATCAAAAAGGAAGTACAGTTGACATTATGCAAAAAACAAAATGCTTCTCACTGATGAGGCAATATACTGGGTGTTAGCTGTAAGACACATATTGCACCTTTCAACAATTCTGTTTGCTATACTTGTTGGGCTTCCTGCATGTCTGATTGCCTTGTAACTTGCTGGCGCTGTTCCATATGCATAGAAGCACCTGTCTTATAAAACACTTCCTGCAACATGCTGATATTACCTGGGATGTATTGTGGTACAAAAGGCATACTGTGTGAGATTTGTGTCGAAGCCCTCAGGATATTTGCTTATAGACCACAAATGCTCTGAGCTCTACAACCTTCCATAAGCCTTATTGTTACCTACTGTTCATATGATAAGTTTAGTTCTTGTTCTGTGTGCCATTCTTTGGCACAGACAGTGTCCATCAGTAGGGTACATGGTCCATCCCACCCTGCTTGATCTCAGGCAGCTAAGCAAAACAACCAACACAAAGAACAACCACATCAAGGATGGTAATCTTCACAGACACAGAAAAAGAACATGCTGGAACAATAGTTTTAACTTCAGCCAAAGCTGATGACGAACATGTGAAATCCCTACTCTCCAGCGGAAAAAAATGTACGTTACCTCTTGAGAAACTTTACGTCCCATCTCATAACCCCTCATTCAGGTTTTCAACCTAAGGCTGTCTATGAATTATACCCCCAAGGTATGGAGAACAGCTGTTCTGTTGCACTTGCATAAATAATGTCCTCTACTGACCCTCAGAATCACGGGTCTATAACTTTTAGTAGAAATATTTGCAAGAAGAGTGAGTATGTTTTATTTGAAGTAATTCACAATGAAATAGGTGACCTGAAATCCTTGGATGCTAAACAGTTTACAACAGGCAAATTATGTCTGCTTGCCTGGATTGAGTTCTTGGAAAGGGTTAAACAGCCCAGAAATAGTTGACATACAGTCCATGCTGCCTACATGGACTTTGTCTAGGCCACTGACAATACCTCCCATGCTGGAATTATTGATAAGCTCTCCCATTTCAGCATTAACCCATGTAGCTTGCTGGAGGGGTAATTAGCTTTGACAAAAATCTAACTGTTAAAGTCAAGGTTGTTTGCTCTAGAATAAAATAGTGTCACCAGTGCTGTCTCACAGGGTACTAAACTGGGGACCCTTGCCTTTGATATACATGTATGTACATATACAGAGGATAGAAGAAAGAGATAAAGACAGATTTAGATAGATAGATAGATAGATAGATAGATAGATAGATAGATAGATAGATAGATATATAGATAGACATATAGATAGATGGTGGGTGTGTCTTTTTAGTGAAATTGAACAGGAAAAACAGATGAGGCAGGAAGTTATTTTAGTAATTTCATTCTTTATTGTGCAAGAACGTCATCAGAAACTAAATAAAAAGTAGTGCAAACACAGCATATAAAAAGTAAGCAACAAGCAAGAGCCATAAAACTTGAAACAACCTATGGGGACCCTGTGAAAGAAATAATTACTAGTGTCACTAGAAAATAAATATAATGGGAGGGACCTAACTCAGCAAGTGCAGAGCACACTTCAAATTCAAATTTTATTTAACCCTGGGGCAGCCTTTGCATTCAGCAAGAACTGCCACTTCAATTCTCTCAGTTCTAAAAAAAGTGTCACAATCTCCAATGAAAAGATTCTGATGAAGTTCTTGCACAATAAAGAACAAGAGTGCTAAAACACATTCCTGCCTCATTTGTTTTTCCTGTAGTCATTGAAGTTTTTTATTAGATATATTTATATATATATATATATATATATATATATATATGGGTCCACTTTTTAATTTCAAAATTCCACAAGCCCGATGTTCAATATATCGAATTCAGAACCTCGAGATTGTGGAATCTTGGAATTTAAAAAAAAAAAAAACCCATAAAAAAACATGTTTTTGCAGGGATAATGTCAATCGCTATAAAGTGCAGAACGGGAACGTTACCATTCTCTTCACTGTAGTGCGATCTCGGCATTAGTATATTTAAATTGCAGGGGGTGAGGGTGATGCAGGGGGGATTGTCCCCCTGAAAAACATGTTTTTTGACCTCTGCTTTTCTTTTTTTTTTATTTAGAGATTTCACAATCTCGAGGTTCTGAGTTTGATATATTGAATGTCGGGATTGTGGAATTTCAAAATTAAAAAGTGGACCCATATATATATATATGCCCAGTTAACAAATGTAAAATAAAAAAATAAAATAAATATATATATATATATATATACAGGTTCATAGGTGATTACAATGCTAACAGCTTAAACGCCCTTCCAAGCGTGGCCATTATTACCAGAATTTTACATGAGAGGGCTGGAGGATGGCTTAGGTTTGTGCCTGTGCCTTTGAGTATTTTACAGACTGTCCCTGTCCATAAGGGACATCGGTACCACCCCTGGAGTGAATTTACACTTCTCCATCCAATGATCCAAGCTGCATCTGAAGAGGGTACGGGAAGGGTTTTGTTTTACATGAATAGGAAGCCTGTTCCAGAGAAGAGGTAATCCCTGAGACACATTTCTGTCTCTCCCGCATGTTTTGTTTGTGTCACAGACCAGGTTTAGATCCCTAGATTGGGTGACAGTTTGTCTTGTGAATGTGCAACAGTTCCATCAGGGCTAGATGTGTGACTGCCTCGTAGGGTAGGCGTAGATCACCCCTTAATAGTCAGTGGGAGACAGAATAAAGCTTTTAGTCTGTCTGCACAGGGCATGATATTTACAGTCTGTTTTTTAAGGAACCTACGAGGAAGCTCCAACTATTGCAAGTGCCTGGTCAAGTGCATGCCAAAAGGTACATTGTACTCGATCATTGATCTGATGCGGGCTGAGTGCAATGGGGCTATAACTTCCTTGGATCTAGATGACATGCCTTTATATATAAGCTGTGCCATACAGAAGGACTTTCTTACCACCGTGGACACATGGCAGTCAAAGGTCGGGCTACTATCTATCTGTGTACCTCTTAGAGGTCTGCTATTAATGTTGTAATTTGCAGGGGTATTTAACTTCCCAAAGAATGGGATTATGCATTTTTTACATTTAATTTTAGGCCATGGCTCTGGCAGCAATCACTTGTCTGAGTCAGATCCTTCAGAAGAGTATCTACATTATCGTGGAATTCAATGACTGCCCCAACTAGCAGTTGTCACCAAACCTAGTCAGCCAAAGGCCTCCTACATTACCGTTGACCTCAGAGAAGTAAATTCCAAACAGTAGTGCTCCCAGCACTGAGCCCTGTGGTACACCACTAGCAAATGGCCTTGTGCTACATCTAGATTTACCCACTCTACAACTTTTGTCCTTTCCACGAGCTATCTGGCTATCTATCTGCTGACATAAGGATTTATGCCTAGTTTTGAATTTATTTAGAATGCCTGATTGGTGAAATGTGTCAAATATCTTAGCCAAGTCAAGATAGGCAGTATGCACTGTTCTACTCTGATTCATGGTGCTAGTGACTATCACAAAGAAATCCACCAGACTGAGCAGGCATGACCTGCCCTTTACAATGCTGAAATGGGTTGGGTCCAGTGGTTGGAGGTTTTCTATGTCACTGTTTATCAAGTCCATGGATATTCCTTCTATGGCCTTGCACATAAGACTAATCACACTTATGGGTCTGTAATTTCTTGGATCTCTTAATAGTCCCCTTGATAGAGATGGATGAATGTTCTTCACTTCACAGGAATAAAGCCAGTTCAGAGACTGTGGCTAAAAACAGATCCTAGATGGCCTGATAGGTCCTTTTTCATGCTATTTAAGAAGCATCCAGGAATATTGTCAGGACCCACTGAAGCCCTGTTTTTAGCTCTAGAGAGAGCAGTGGTAACCTGTACTTTGGTGATAACTGGTAGGGGAATGGTGGAGGGTATTTCTTGGGGGTAACTAGACGTAATGGAGAGGAGAATTTGAGCTGAATTTATTGACCAGAACATTGGCTATATCTTCTGGCTGAGTATAGCTGATGCAATCTACAACTAATTCTGTACGTTGTTGTGTATCGTTCTTAAGGTTGTGGACATAACTGAAAATGCCTTATGCTATTCTTAGTTTGGGAGGTTGTCTTTACCTCAAACTTTGCTATTGAAGACCACAGTAGTCTCCTGATTTGCTTAGACTAATCAAGGA